>NW_024081017.1:837430-1044287 GCF_003009895.1 Hyaena hyaena
GGGGGGGGGGGGGGGGGGGGGGGGGGGGGCGGTAGGTGAGCAGAGAGGGCGCATGTGGGACAGCAAGCAGGGGCCGGGTTGCACAGTGAGGCCCGGAAGATCAGGGCTGATGAGAGGCTGAGTGCCCCATGTGGCAAAGAGACGTCCCACCTCGGGGACAGGGTCCGACACTGACGAATGGTTAAACTCTTGGGGAAGAGAAAGTGGACACAGCGGTTGCTTCTCACATCAGGATGGGCAGGTGGATCGTGGCGAAGAGAGAGGAAGTAGGGGGAAACTGGGCCGCTCCATGGGGATGGGGAGGGCGTTGTGTGTCGTCCATGGGTTTAGAAAAAGGAAGTTGGACGCTCCGGTAGGGTGGAACGGAGTTCGAGGTTAGCCGCCTTCTGCATATCAGGATAGGGGTGCGATGGGGGGCTTGGATGCTTCCCGAAAGTATGGGGCCTGGGTGAGAAAAGCTCACCACGCGCTCGTCGCTAGAGTCAGACTCCGAGCTGGAGTCGCCGCCGCTGTCTCGGTCCCCGTAGCGATCTTTAACTGCAGGGCAGAGGAGAGCCCCCCCACAGATCAGCTTGGAGAGCCCCCCACAGACCAGCTTGGAAGACCAGATCAACCCCCACTTCCCGACGACCCTGCTCGCACCACCGCCCCGCGCGCATGCGCCCCGCACTCACGCCGCTGCAGCTCCTCGCGCTCCCGGTAGCGTCCGTACCGCGCGGCAAACGCCGCGTTTACCCGAAGGGGCGACGACCCGCGCGGTTCCGGCATGGCGGCTCTGCGACCCACTGCGCACGCGTGTGGCCAGCGTCCCACAGGAGGCGGGGCTACTCCCAGCCGGGGCCAAGGCAGGCCTTAAAGGAGGCGGAGCCTCGCAGGCCTCACCTAATCCCGCCCCCAGCCTTTCCCGGATCCCTTACGCCACGCGACCGCAGTCCCCGCCCGCGGGTCACGCCTCTGCGGGTCAAACTACAGCCACCGCCCACCCCCACCCCCACCCCGGGGCTCCCGGCACCCAGCTGACATCTGGGGGCCCTTTCTCCATTCGCGGTTTCCTGCCTCCCTTCCGTTCCGACGGCAGAAACCGCTGCCCCACCCAGCACACTCACCTCTGTCACCCTGGGAATTACCACTCTCTCCCCTCCCCCAAAGTATCTACGATATGCGACCCCCGTGCCCACCCGCCACACACACTGGACGCGCGACTCTCCATGGCAGACTCAAAAAAATCAGAAGCCACCAGCTCTGTGATCATGCACAAGTCTTAATTTAATGGGTAAAAACATTAAGTTATCACACAACAATTTTTTTCCATAAAGCTTAATAAATAGAATCTTTTTTTTTTTAACGCTGTACAAGAGACTGGAAAACAAGCTTCCAAGAAAATATGAACTCATACTACCCTTCTGTTGGTTTTAAACACTCCCCCTCCCCCCATGCCTGAAAGCAGTGTGCACACTTGAGGTCTCTCTCTGGGTACAGCGAGCCAAGGTCGCCAGGTTCCAGGAGCCCTGGAAGCGATGACCTCACTCGGGCTGGGGTTTTAAACGCTCTGCCCTTGGGCGTCTGCAGCCCCAGCAATACAAGGCGGAGAAAACTGAAACTGAACCGTTTAGATGGCTGTTGCCGGCAGGAGCCCTTCTCTGCCCAACACATCAAAAGGGGTGAGAAAAACAAATGAGAAATGCCCCTCAAACACACACACCCCACAAATCAACACCAACAAGCCACAAACTGGTGCCCCTCCCCTTTTGACAGTGGGCAGGAGGAGTGAGGGGAGAAAGTGTTTCTTTTCTCCTCTATAGACACAGAACCCTGTGGGGTCCAGTTGCTGCAGTGGGTGGCCCCGGGTCACAGCAATACCACCGGGTGCCCCTGCAGTATGTCCATGAGATCCTGGGCCCCTATCCCCTGTGCCAGCTCCAGGGGCGTGAGCCCCCTGGCGTCCCTGTGATGGAGATCAGACTCAGTAGCCAGGAAGCTGACCACAGCGGTGTGGCCCTCCCGCACCGCCAGATGGATGGGGAGCGCCCCGGTGCCATCAGGCACGTTGACATCAGCGCCATGCTCTACCAAAACCCTCAGGGTGTCCAGGAATCCAGTGCGTGCTGCGTCATGGGCTGGAGTGGTGCCCGAGGTGTCCTGGACGTTGGGGCTGGCACCTTGCTTGAGGAGCTCCAACGCAATGGTGGGGCTTCCAAACATCATGACCTGCGTGGGGGCAGAGAGTGTGGGGTCCTCAAGGGAGAGGTTCCAGGAAAAGGGGTCTCTGAAGGGAGGGGTCACTCAAGAATAGGGAACATTAGAGGTCTTCTAAAGACTGGGGAAACCCCAGAGGACACAAGCTCTCACAAGGCTGTTTGATACCCCAGAGAAAGACATCTCCTTGGAATAGGGACCCCGAAGAAACTGGTCACCCCTCTAAGGATAAGACAACCACCTAGGGAATAGCTTCCATGGAAACTTTCAAGGAACCTAAGCTCCTCCCCAGGAAGCAGAGACATGCCCCATCCCCTATGGGAAATCACCAGGAAATAGGACCCCTCCCCCGACTCCCAGAAATAGGCCTCATAGAAGGAGAATTGCTCCCAAAGAACTTGGACAGCCACCTCAAGGGAAAGGAGATGCCCAGGGAATTTGGAACCCCGGGGTACTTACAGGGGTTCCCCCTGTAAAATACCCCCCAGGGAATGATTGTCCATGCACTTGTAACTGTGGCCCCATTAGGACTTCCCTTAATACACCAGGAATCTGGAAACAAACACACACACACACACACACACACACAAACACACCCACCCCCACCCCCACCCCCAAACAGTAATGGAGAGTTACCCAAATAACTGGATACCTCTCAGAGAACCCTCCAGAAAACGGGGACCTCTGGAAACACGAATCCCTCCTTCCAATGATTGGATCCCCCCACAAAGAATCCAAGAAATAAGAGCCACCCCTATAAAACCGGGATCCAAAGAAACTGCTCTCGCATCGCGGAATAAGAACCTCCCCAGGGAAAATGAATCCTCCGCACCCAGAAAACAAGAAATCCTCCAGAGAAGATGGAAAGTCCTCCCCTCCCCCAACCTAACCCCATTCACCACCCACCCACGAAAGTAGACATGAAGGAGCAACAGAGGCCCAGGGGAAAAGGTCCGTCCCACCCCCACCCGCCGTCAGCGTCAGCCACCACCGCGGCCAAGGAGACGTGAAGGAGGGGGTCTGGGGTCCCAGTCTCGCCCTCGCTCCCGGCCAGCCGGGCCTCACCTGCAGCGCCGTCTTGCCGAAGCGGTTCAGGGCATCGGGGTGCACCAGCTCGTGGTGCAGAAGGCGGCGCACCTCCTGCACGTCGCCTCGGGCCGCGGCCCCGCTTAGCCGGTCGCCTGCGCGGACCTCCTCCAGCAGCATGTCGACACTGGCAGCCTGCGAAGCCCCCGCCCCACCCGGGCGCGGTCAGTGCGGGGAAACACCGGCGCTGGCCCTAAGATCCCCTCCGAGGTGCACCTGGCCTGCGCGACGCTCCCAGCCCAGCACACCAGTCGGCACCCGGGCGCGACCCCCGCCCTCCCGGCGGGCTCCTCCCCCTGTCGGCCAGCGGGTCGCCGGGGGCTGGGAGCCGGGCCCAACCCTCCGCCGCTCGCAGGGCTCGGCCCGGCGCCCGCCCCTTGGGGGCCGGGTCTCCCCCCAACTCACCCTCCCTCCTCCTCGACGGGCGGGGTCTGTTCTGAGCTGCCGCCGCCGCCGCCGCCGAGCTGGCCGCTAGGGGGCGGAGCTAGCGCGCGTGAGACCACGCCCCGAACGCTGCAGATTTGTTTTCTTATGAACTCGCTACACTGTAGCCCAGCCGCGTTGCCCGGCGCGCGACCTGGCAGCGCCCCGCCCACGCGGCCAGGGCAGCCAATAGCAACGCGTCTCCGGGGGAGTTCGTCGCTGCGGTCTGGGCGGTGCCGCTCCTGATTGGCTGAGCCTCGGCGACCGGTGGACCGCTGGTTAATGGCGGGGTTTTCGGTTTTCAAACTCGCCGGGCGGGCGGGAAAGACGGCCGGTTTAACTGACCTGGGGGAGAAAGGTCAGGGGCAGGGTAGCGCGGGCTGCTTCGGGACCTCGGCACCTGTGGGAGGAGGGGAGGCCGGGCTGGGGCAGCCCAGTCCCAGGTTCCACCACTGAGTCACGCGATAAGCATTTATTAGCGCTTACTAGGTTCAGAGGGCTTTATTTCACTCACTCACTGTGTGCCGGAACCGTTTTCGGCGCTGGGGAGCGCACATTCAGGCAACTACGTAATTTTAAAGGGCGTTAAGCACCGTCAAGAAAATAAAAGGGGGGCCGGGGTGGGTGAGAAGGAATCACGTTCCGGCTCAGATTGAGCCAGACCCGGCACAGCAAGTGCTGCGGCGAGGACAAAAGTTCGCGCTCCAGCCGCAGCCGCCACGTGCACGAGCCTGGGAGGCGAGAGTTGAGGTCGGAGGCGGCTCTTGCAAATGCCTGCATTCAAACATTTACTGAGCACCTTCTGTGTACCAGGCGCCCAACTGGAGAGCGAGCCAGCCAGGTGGTTCCTGCTGCGGGGCCCCCACCATTTAGGCCGGGAGAAGACAAATCTTTTGAGGATGGTAAAATTTGTGGAGGTGATAAAACGGGTAAGTTATAATCTCTTGGGAAAAGAAGGCCGTTTGAAATAGGTCAGGGAGGGCCTCCCTGAGGAGGTGACATGTGCGACCTGAAAGGGGAGGGAAGGAGCCGTGTCACTGGGGAAAAGCATGCCAGGTGAAGGGCATTAGAGCCGCAAAGGCCGAGGTGGGAGCCCACTCGTGCACAGGAAGCCTGAGGTCTGGAGCAGGAGAGAGCGAGAAGGTGGGGGCAGCTAAGTGAGGGGAGGGGTAGTGCAGACCACGCTTGGGCACCGCGATGAGCTCTTGACTTTTACTTCTAACACGGGAAAGCTTGTGGGAAGGTCGAGACCCACGACCGGAGTTCGAAGTTAACAGGCGCCCTCTGGAGGCCGCAAGGGGAACTGACGGTGGTGTCGGAGCGGGGTTGGAGCCTGCGGTCCAGTGAGGGAGTTGGGCAAATGCACGGGCCCAGAAATGCCCCCACGGGGGCACCGAGGAGTGGATACGTTGCCCACCCCCATCCCAGCACTTCGGGGGGGTTCCCTGGCATTGCCAGTCCCCAGCCACGAATATACACAGCAGCCAGATTCATTCTTTTTAATACCATCCTAAAACTCAGGGTGGCCTCTGGGCTCAGCAGCTGTGGAGGAGGGGCCCCAGCACCCCTAAGGCAGGTCACTGCAAGAAGGCACTCATGAGGGGGGCTTCAGGACCCTCTATTCTTCATATAAAATTGGAGGAGTGGGGAGCCTGTGGGTAGAGAGAAAGGCAGGGAGGGTGCTGGGAGTAAGAAACGGCTAAGTCAGGGGCTCTCCCTCACACACGTCCCCCATCTTCCTCCCTCTCAAGTCTAGAGTCCCGGCCTGGAGGGGAGGGAAGGCCCCATGTCCAGGCCCCACGTCTTCTCTCTCCTAGCTCGTGCGAAGTTGATAATCTGCAGGGAAACAATGAGCAGACACCATCTCAGAATTGGGGAAAGGGAACAGAGAGAAAGCCACCCCCCACACCCATGATCAACCCATGGAATGGGGTTTGTAACACAGGGATGGTAACCATAGCAACGAGCCTGTTTCTAGGTGCAGATGGGGGTACTATGCGTGCCCTCTCTTTTCCAAACCCGGTCAGTACCCTAGAACGGCAGCTGCCCCCATTTTAAAGACGGGCCAAGTGAGGCCCAGGGTGGCTCGAGGATAAAGACAGAGTGGGCCTGGGGCCAGGCTTGCCGGATTTTGGTGCCCTCTGAGCCGGAGCGTGGTCAAAGCCCCGGGACCATCCTTTTGATCTCCTTGACCCCAGTGCCCCAGGGCGCCCCGGCTGCTTTACCGCCACTTTGGGTGATGTAGCGAACCCATGGCAGGGCCTGGTAGCCGCTTTTCTCAATGATCTTCATGTACCGGACCTGAGACGGAATGCAAAGAGGTGGCCCGGCTTGTGGGGAGAGGCTGGCTGCGGCGAGGGTAACATAACTCGGGCAACAGTGTTGGCACAGTTGGGGGGGGTGATGGGGTGACGCGGTGTGGGTCAAAGGTTTGGCATGTGCGGTGGGAGCAGGGGGAGGCGGTCCAGGACAGCGGGAAAGAGCGCGGTGTGAGGGAACAGACACACGTGGTTTTGGGGGGGACCAGGTGTCACCGGCCAGGGGAACAGTGTACGGCTTGCGGGTGGGTGAACAGTGAACAAGTGACGGGGGGAGCGAGATGGCACAGACCGGCTACAGAGGTGAGGTGACACTGGCTGGGGAACAAAAGCAACCCGAGCCAAGGGGCAGGAGAATGGGGAATCCACTGAGGTCAAGGACAGGGCGCACCTGTTCACTGCACTCACCTGGATCCCGGAGACGGTGAAATAGGGGATCTCAAACTTGACCCCAATGGGGGGCCGGCCCTCCATCTCCTCCTTCTCCACGCTGGGGAGGCCAAAGTGGGCACGCATCAGGTACTCCTTGCCCCCCTGAGGGCACATGGGGGCATCAGACAAACCAAGAGGCCTCTACAACCCCACAGTCTCCTCACAGCCGCCCCCAAGCAGGCTCTGTTCTTTGTCCATTTCAGACACGAAAGTAAAAGCTCCTGGCCAAGGGGCGGCGGGGTGGCTCAGTCGGTTAAGCGTGCGACTTTCGCTTAGGTCATGATCTCGCGGTTTGTGGGTTTGAGCCCCGCGTCAGGCTCTGTGCTGACTGCCAGCTCAGAGCCTGGAGCCTGTTTCAGTCTGTGACTCCCTCTCTCTCTGACCCTCCCCTGCTCACGCTGTCTCTCTCTCTCAACTAGAAATAAATAAAAATATTAAAAAAAAAAAAAAAGCTCCCGGCCAAGACTCAGCGGAAGTTCTGTCTTGTTTTTTTTAATGTTTATTTATTGGGGGGTGGAGAAAGAGAGACCGCAGGCACACACACAAACAGGGAAGGGGCAGGGAGAGAGAGAATCCCAAGCAGGCTCCAAGCTCAGCGCAGAGCTTGAACCCACCAACCTTGAGATCACGCCACCCAGATGGCCCCTCACAGCTGAAGTTTCTAACTGCAAAGCCTGGTCTGAGTGCTTCTCACGACCACCTCCCGTTTTCCAGGCCCCGACGAACCTCCACCGCCCCCCCCCCCCACCAGATCACAGGGACGGATCAGATCCTCCAGCAGCCCAAGAATGGGGATAACCTGATCCTGTCTGTTTCACAGATGAGCAAATAGAGGCTCCGTGAAGGGAAGTGGGTTTCCAAAGGCTGTCCGGCTCAGGGAGGCAAGGGCAAAGAACTTGAACCCCAGGCTGGTTTCCTCAAGACCTGGGAGGTGGGGGGCTTAACCCCCACGCCGGCCTGGTTGCCAGCTTTCTTACCCCTAAAGGATAAGCAGGGGCATGGGGCGCCTGGGCGGCTCAGTCGGTTGAGCGTCCGACTTTGGCTCAGGTCATGATCTCACGGTTATGGGTTCAAGCCCCGTGTCGGGCTCTGTGGTGGCAGCTCAGAGCCTGGAGCCTGCTTTGGATTCTGTGTCTCCCTCTCTCTCTGACCCTCCCCTGCTCGCACTGTCTCTCTCTCTCTCAGAAATAAATAAAAACATTAAAAAAAAAAAAAAAGATAAGCATGGGCATGCCTACACGGGTCTCCGGCTTATTCTCTGGCGCTCTCAAGCAGCAGGGGCAGGTGCCTCAGACCCCACACCCACACCCAGTACTCACCGGGAAAGACTTAATACTCCAAATGACGACATTCTTTTCGGGCACATACTTGGCGCTGCCTACACTGGTCTTGAAGCGTGGGGAGTCGGCATCGCTGGGGACGGGCACGGATATCTCCACGCCGTTGGCCACCGACTGCTTCTTAAACTGCCCCTTGGCCTGTCAGGGGAGAGGGCGTGGGGTGTGAAGACTTCACTCCTGCATTCTGCAAATCTTCGGCAAGGGAGCCCTTCCCCCACATCATGAGAGCCTCCACACCCCCGAGGTGGGAACGACCATCCTGCCCATTTCACAGGCGAGACTATGGAGACGCAGGGAAGCTACGGCATTTGCTTGGAGACACAGCCCACAAGTGGCAGAGTTGGGGTTCACACCCACAGGAGACCCCAGAAACTGCATTCCTGGTGCCTTCCATTTGGAAAGGGTCCCACACCTTTGACTAGTCTATAATGAGAGCCCTTAGCCCGTCACAGAGCAGTTTTCATTTGATAGCTGGCATTTGGTTTTTAACTTTTTTTTTTTTTTTTTATTTCTAGGAGAGAGAGAGAGAGAGACAGAGCAAGCAGGGGAGGGTCAGAGAGATAGGGAGACACAGACTCTGAAATAGGCTCCAGGCTCTGAGCTGGCAGTCAGCACAGAGCCCGACGCGGGGCTCGAACCCACGAACCGCGAGATCATGACCTAAGCGAAAGTCAGACGCTTAACCGACTAAGCCACCCAGGCGCCCCTGGTTTTTAACTTTTTAATGTTTGATTATTTTTGAGAGAGGGGGTAGGGGAGGGGCGGAGAGAGAGGGAGACACAGGATCCGAAGCAGGCTCCAGGCTCTGAGCTGCCACCACAGAGCCTGACGCGGGGCTCAAACTCACGAACTGTCAGATCATGACCTGAGCCGAAGTCAAACACTTAACTGACTGAGCGACCCAGGCACCCCTACTTATTTTTATTGTTAAAAGATTTATTTTTTTAAGAGAGACAGATTGTATACGTATGTGGGTGCCTGAGAGCTCACCCACAGGCTGAGGAGGGGCACAGAGAGAGGGAAAGAGAGAATCCCAAGCAGGCTCTGCGCTGTCAGCACAGAGCCCGATGGAGGGCTCCACCTCACGAACCGTGAAATCATGGCCTGAGCTGAAATCAAGAGTCGGACACAACTGGCTGAGCCACCCAGGCGCCCCAAAGATTTTCTTTTTAAGCAATCTCTACACCTAACATGGGGCTCAAACTTACAACCTTGAGATCAAGAGTCATATTCTCCACCAACTGAGCCAGCAGGCACCCCAGGGAGTTGCAATTTTAAATAAAGGAATCAGGAAAGTCCTCTGAAGAGGTGACATTTAGCAAAACAAAAACAAAAACAAAAACCCGAGGGATATAAGGGGAGGAGCCACGTGGGTATCTGCAGCGGGGAGGGGGTGTGATCCAAAGAAGGGGAACAACCCAACCGGTGCAAAGGCCCTGGGGTAGGACCTTGCCTGGTGTGAACAAAGAGGAAGCCGGTATAGCTAGGAGGGAGGGAGGGAGGGAGGGGACATAGCAGACTGTTTTAGGGTCTCGTGGGCTGCCTGAAGTTTGGCTTTTCCTCTCAGTGAAGTGGGAGCCATAGAAGGCTCTGGGCAGAAGAGAGACACACAGCCAGACTCCAGTGCTCACGGGTGCCCTTTAGGGGAACAGTGGGGGGTGAGGGCGGGAGCTGAGAGACCAGGGTAGATGCGGTAAAGACAGTGTGAAGAGGGCAGATGAGGGGTCTGTTTTGACAGTATTTGCTGATGGTTTGTGTGTCCCCCCCTCCCCCCCCCGCAGCTAGCAAGCTCCCCAAGGGCGGCAGAGTCTCTTTTATCTCCTCCCTCTTGTCGCTTGGTTCTCTTACAAAGTAGAGGCTCAGTTATTAGACACTATTGAGAACTCACTGTGTTCTTACTGCGGAAAAGAAATCCACACAGAGGAGTAGACGCAGTGCTGACACAGGTCATAGAGCAGACGCCAGAGGGGCCGAGAGAGGGCGGGAGCCGAAGCCAGGGGCCTGGCTGCCGGAACAGCAGCCCAGGTAGAAGGAACAGCCAGTGCAAAGTCCCCACGGGGACCTGTGCCTGACATGTGTCAGAAGCAGCCAGGAGACCAGCGTGGCCGGAGGGGAGCGAGGAGCCAGGGAGGGAGGGAGAGAAGGTCGGGCTGGTGACTGGGGAGGGGCAGATCCCCCGGGCCTACCTTGACCATGATCTCCACACGGCTGTGGGAGAACTTCTCAATGACGGACTCGATCCAGATCAACGGCTTGACCTACAGGCAGCAGAAGGGGGAGTCCTTGAAGGCTCCGGGGTCACCTCTCACCCCCTGCAGTGGGGCTCTACCCTGCCTCACCTGGGTGCTGAGGCGGTAGGACATGAGTTCAAAGTCGCCGTCGGGCGGGATGAAGGAGATAGTGCGGTCGTTGTCGAAGCGAGAGAGCCGCACACACTGATGGAATTTCACGTCTTCCAGTTCCACAGACTTGTTCTTGCTTCCTGAAACTCGGAGCCAAGCGGGCAGGTGACCGTGGGCGTCTGGGACAGGCTCTCAAGCCCTTATCTTCCCTGACTACGACTTAGCATTACATCCATTTTACAGGTAAGGAAACTGAGGCCCAGAGAGGATAAGGAACTTCCCCAGGGTCACTGAGCTGGCCAGGGGCAGAGCTGGGATCTGGACCCAGGGAATCTGGCTCTTGCTGTCAGGTTTTTACATTTTTTTCCCCCTGAGTTTATTTATTTATTTAGAGAGAGAGACAGAATAAACAGGGGACGCGCAGAGAGAGAGAGAGGGAAAGAGAATCCCAAGCAGGCTCCACACTGTCAGCGTGGAGCCCGATGCGGGACTTGAACTCCTCATACTGTGAGATCATGACCTGAGCCTAAACCAAGAGTCGGACACCCCATCGACTGACCCACCCAGGTGCCCCGCTGGCAAGGTTTTTAACACGATGCTATTCTGTCTCCTCCTCCCCCTGAAATGTCAGCTCCCCAAGGGCAGGGATTGGTCTTTGTGGCCACTGTATCTGTGCCAGGCAGTATCCACTTTTTGCACCAATGAGCCAGCAGCTGCAGTACTGGCCATGACCAGCAGAGGGCACACAAGTGCTTATTTCAGAACTGGCTGTGATTCTCCGGGTCCCCAGATGGGATAGGGTCAGCTCCCTCCTGCCCCCCCCCCCCCCAGATGCTTACGGCCCGTGAGCTCAAAGAGCACTCGGTCATTGAGGCCCAGCCGCAGCTCTGGCATTCCCGACAGAAACACCTTGAGCTTGATGGTGCCCACGATCTCGCTCAGCAGGACGCTGCCATTGGCATTGACCTGAGGATGCACAGTATGGGGGGATCAACACGCATAGGGCCTCCTCCCCTGCCCCCAGGCCACAGAAGGAACGGGGGCAGAGGTGTGGGGGCTCACCAGCAGGTTGACAGACTCTATGACGTCGATGAACACCTCATTCTTCTTGTACTTGATGCCCTCAGAGCGCCAGGACACGGCATTGGTGACAGTGGGTGGCACCCGCGACTTGCCGGTCTCCAGCTTGTTGCCCTGCTGTGTGATGTACCTGTCAGGAGGGCGGGGCGACAAGCGGCTGGACCCGGGGACACCTCCCTGGCCCTCCCTGACTTCCTTCCACGAGCGGCTCCCTCCGTGGCTGCCCCTGCGGCCCACTCACTCCTGCAGGATCTTGCTGTCGGTGGTCTGCGGGAACCCGAAATCCATGAGCTCGTCCAGCAGCTCGTAGACGATGACAAAGTTGTCGCGGATGCTCTCCTCCTCCAGCTCCTTGAAGTATTCAGAGAACACCTGGGGGTGTGGGGGGACAGACACCTACAGGGGCATGGCTGTGGCACAGCTGGGACCATGGGCTGGGCCCCACTCATCCAGCCAGCAGTTCAACAAGCAGCTCTTGGGTGTCTACTGTATAACAGTACCGGAACATCGGTGGCGAACAAAGCCCACAGTGTCCGTGCCTTCGGGGAGCAGTCTGGTGGGGGGGATGGACTGGCAACATGACCAACACAATGCAACATGCTGAGTGCAAACAGTGGGGAAAACACAAAGTAGGAACCCAGAGGCATGGAGGTCCAGGAAGCCTTCCTGGAGGAAGGATGGGAAGGGCTCAGAAGTGTGTGTGTGTGTGTGCGTGTGCGTGTGTGTGTGTGTGCGTGTGTGTGTGTGCGCGTGTGCGCGCGCACCATGAAACTCTGTGTATCTGGTGCGGTTTACAGAGTAAGGTTTCCAATGCGTAAAGTATACAAGACAACATGGGAAACCCATTATACAGAATTACAGCTAAGCTCGTGGATTCCCTGAATTCTATCCACAGGGCTTTAGGGGCTTGGGGGCCCCAAGTCCAGAGCCTCCAGGGATTAGGAGGCAGAGACCCCATCAGTCACCTGACTTTTGAGAAACCCTCCATCCCCCATTCTGTTCCCGTCCCACTGGCTTACTTTCTGTTCTCACCCCAGAGCCTTTGCATGTGCTGTCCCCTCTGCCTGGGACATTCTTGTCATGCAGGCCTCAGCTCCAATGTCACCTCCTCAGTGAAGCCACTACCATCCCTCCTGCCCCCTTGAGTATCAAGGTGAGTCTAGCACCCTGGCCACTGGTTCTCATAATGTCCTGTTGAATCACCTTCATGCCCGTTAGCTCCTTGGGACAGGCAGGGACTGTGCCTGTGTTATGTGTGGCTGCCTGGCAGGAGACAAGCCGATACATAGCCCTTGGTGGTTGAAAAGTGTTGACTGAGCCCTTTCTGTCACTGAAAATGGCAGATAGCAAGCACTCAAATTATTATGTGATTTTACTAGAACAGTGCTAATGCTACCAAGAATGCCAAACCTTGGGGCGCCTGGGTGGCTCATTCAGTTAAGCATCTGACTTCGGCTCAGGTCATGATTTTGCGGTTTGTGAGATCGAGCCCCGTGTCGGGCTCTGTGCCGACAGCATGGAGCCTGCTTGGGATCTTCTCTCTCCCTCTCTCTCTGTCTGCCCCCCCTTTTCTCTCTCAAAATAAACAAACTTTAAAAAAAGATACCAAACCTTTACTGAGCACTTACTGGATACTAAGCACTATTTTAAGCACTCATAAACATGAATGTGACTACTTTGTACACCCCCCCCCCCCCCCCCCCCCCCCCCCCCCCCCCCGGCAGGGCTTGTAATCTTCAGTTTAGAGACACAGAGAGAAGTGACTTGCTCCAGGTGACACAGCCAGGAAGAGGCGGCGCTGGGATTGGAACCCGGTTTTCTCTGGCTCAGATTTGAGCAGTATACCCTCTTGGGGACCCCCTCGGTCCTTGCCCTATAGGGAGAGATGATCCCATAAGAGCTACTGAGAACACAGAGATGGGGCTTCCATGGGGCGAGGTCAGGGGAAAGGTTCCTAGGAAGGACGGATCCTGCAAGAGAAGGGCGAGACGGACAGAGAGACGGGCGGACAGACAGGCGGACAGGCGGACAATGAGAAGCCAGAACCTACCTCCACCGTCTTGTAGAGGAAGGAGTACACGAGGGAGGCGTTGGCGTTCTTCAGTGTGGTGGCTACCACTATGGGCAGCAAGGTCAAGGAAAAGGCCCCATTTCGGAGGTCTCCAATGAAGTACAGACTCTAAAACCTCACCCTGTCCTCCCACCCCCTCACCTCATCTCTGTCCAACCCGCACACCCCCCCCCACTCCCAACCTGAACCACTGATGTGCTGTGCAACTTCTGTCTCAGTGCACCCTCTCTGGGCCTGAGCTGCCACCACCCCAGGTCTCCGGGGACCCAGCCAGGGTCTGGATACAGTAGAGGTTGCTGTGTTTGATCCACAAAAAGTGGACCCGGCCATGGCTCAGCAGCGGGGCCAGGGCGCCCTCCTCCTCCCGCTGCATGAGCAGAGGCATGAAGTGCTCAATCTCACTCATGGCCACATCGCCCTTGTAGTTGCGGCTGATCAGGGGCTAAGCGTGAGCAGAGAAGGCGCGGTCACTGCTGGGATCTGGGACCCTTCATGGTCCCAGAGGAGGGGCTTCAGACTGCCCGGTTCTGACCCTACTTCCTGGGTGAAGGGCAGGGGCAAGACTCTGCCACTCTGTGCCTCAGTCTCCTCTTCTGTAAAATGGGTGCATGATAGCAACACCAAACATGTCCAGAGTGCTTCATGAGGACCAGGCCGTGTCCTAATAAAGACTGGATGTTTGCTAACTGATTTTGTTCTCACTGCAATCTGTGGGGTGTGCGCCATCATCCGCTTAGTTTGAAGGACGGGGAAAGTTAGCTCATATACCTCTGTCTGGCAGCCAATCAGCAGTCAATAATAATAGTACCTGCTTCCTAAGGTGGGTTAGCCCAGGGTTTAGAACCAGGATGGCACAGAGATGGTCCTCCAACACCCTAGCCTTGACCACCACAGCTTTTGTTGATATTAAATGACAAGACGAACGAGAGGGGCTTCAGAAAGGGACAGCCCCAAAGGAGAATGAAGGTCCCCTGCCCCCGCTGTCTTCCCCAAATATTAATCATGTGGATGATGGTGACACAAATCATTTCAATTGACATAATGCCTAATGTTTGGAGCAGGGCTACTGTGCTAAGGAGTTTACACTCATCGAGTTGTATTAATTCTTACTGGGTGGGGACTTGTTATTCCCATTTTTACGGATAGGGAGACTGAGGCTCAGAGACGCAAAGCCCCGAGCCCCGGGGCACGCGGTTGGGAAACTGGAGGTGGGATTCGACCTGCGAGTTCCAGGGATTGGGGGAGGGGTGTTCCCACTCGCCCGGAGCTTTCTGGAGCCTCGCTGCCTGCGAGGAGGGGCCGCCTCCGGGTCCAGGGGAGCGCAGCCTCACCTGTCCTTCCCCCGTATCCCCAGCTCCGGCCTTACCTTGCCCTTGACGTCGAGGATGAAGACAGCCGAGGCGGACATTGTGGCGGTCGGCGGACCTGGGAGGCGGGGAGCGAGCGCCGGGAGGCGACGGCGGCGCAGCTTCCTTCTTCCTGCGGAAGCGCCGGCGCGCAGGTGAGAGCCCAGGTGAGTGCGTCTTAAAGGGGAGGCCTCCAGGTGAGCGGCGCTGTCGGCCGACGCGAAGACTGCTGCAGGGCGGGGCTTTGGAGCGGAGAGCTGCCCCGCCTCACTCTCCCTTGGCACCCAAGGGTGCTGATGGGAGGAGTCTCCACACCAACCATCCATCCGTTCGTCCACCCAGCCGGCAAGCTAGCCGGCCTCCCGCCCACTCCACCCCTGCCTATCCATCTACCCACCTACTCATTCAGCCACCCACCCACCCGTCCATCCAGCCACCCATTCATCCAGCCACCCAGCCACCCAGCCACCCAGCCATTCGTCTTGTCTGTCCTCTGTTTCTCCCACAGGCATAGCAGCTCCATTAGGGCAGAGATTTTGCCTGTTCATGTCTGTGCCCCAGTGTCCCACACTGGGTACTCAATATTTGTCCAAATCATCATTCATTCATACAATAACTATTAACTAATTTATTCTTTCACTCAAATATTTCCTGACTAGTAAATTCCTTCACTGGGGAACTATGGGTAGCATTCTAAGCAGAAGAAATGTAGCTGCTTTTACTATTATTCCTAAACTTACTCTTATTCATTCCAAAAATATTTAAAAGCTCCTACTATGTGACACTAAGATGTTGATAGGCGCCTGGGTGGCTCAGTTGGTTAAGCATCTGACTTTTGACTTCAGCTCTGGTCGTGATCTCTCTGTTCGTGGGTTCGAGCCCTGAGTCAGGCTCTGCATTGACAGTGCAGAGCCTACTTGGGATTCTTTCTCTCCTCTCTCTCTACCCTCCCCCATTCTCTCTCTCTCAAAATAAATAAATAAACTTAAAAATATTTTTAAAAAGATGTTGATAGAATGTTAAAAAGATAGGGGTGCCTGGGTGGCTCAGTCGGCTCAGCGTTTGACTCTTGATCTCCTCCCAGGTCACCTCACAGTTCGTGAGTTCAAGCCCTGCATCAGGCTCTGCACTAACAGAGTGGAGCCTGCTTGGGATTAACTCTCTCTTTCTCTCTGTCCCTCCCCCACTCTCTCTATCTCTCAAAATATATAAATAAACATTAAAAAATGTTGAAAAGTAAATGATCAGGGCACCTGAGTCGCTCAGTCGGTTAAGCATCTACTTCGGCTCAGGTCATGATCTCACAATCCATGGGTTCGAGCCCCACGTCAGGCTCTGTGCTGACAGCTAGCTCAGAGCCTAGACGCTGTTTCAGATTCTGTGTCTCCCTCTCTCTCTGCCCCTCCCCTGCTCATGCTGTCTCTCTCTCTCTCAAGAATAAATAAAACATTAATAAATAAATAAATAATAAAAAGTTCCCTCTAGGGGCACCTGGGTGTCTCAGTCGGTTGAGTGTCCAGCTTTGGCTCAGGTCATGATCTCACGGTTTGTGGGTTCTAGCCCCGTCTCGGGCTCTGTGCTGACAGCTCAGAGCCTGGAGCCTGTTTCAGATTCTGTGTCTCCCTCTCTCTCTGCCCCTCCCCTGCTCACTCTCTGTCTGTCTCTCAAAATAAAATACATTAAAAATTTTTTTAAGAGAAAAAGAAAAAAAAAGAAAAGTAACTGATCAGAATTATTGTGGTTATATTAGAAAAATTTTCACTCAACGAACATTTATTGAGCACCTACTGTGTGCTAGACGGAACACACAGAAGCCACTTTCATTATGGTGATGATGCTGGTGCTGTGGATGGGGGTTCACGCGGCCAGTGGGTATTTATTGAGCAGCTTCCTCAGTGGCAGTATGGGCGGCAAACCGGCAAAGCCACTCCGCTGCTCTCTTCAAGGGAGGGTGAGAAAAAAACAAGATCTCTGATCACGATGGGAACTCTAAAGGCCAGTGAACTGGTGGCCCGGGGTTAGGAGCTGTTAGAGAATGAAGGCGGGGCTGTGACACAGACCAGGGGAGGGGCTGGCATTCGGAGGTTTCCCACCCTGACCTTATGAGCAGGAACAAGCCAGAGAAAGAGCTCTGGTGCAGAGGCTGGCATAAAGCTGGTACTAATACTGTTTTTTGTTATTGTTGTTTATATGTGCTGGTAGAGGGGCACCTGGGTGGCTCAGTCGGTTAAGCGTCTGACTTCGACTCAGGTCACGATCTCACGGTTTGTGGGTTTGAGCCCCACATCTGGCTCTGTGCTGACGGCTCAGAGCCTGGAGCCTGCTTCGGATTCTGTGTCTCCCTCTCTTTCTGCCCCTCCCCTGCTCTCTCTCTCTCTCAGAAATAAAATAAACATTAAAAAAAATTATACGTGCTGGTAGAGCGTGAGGCCTCTGGAACCCATGGCTTGGGCTCAAGTCCTGACTCTGCCACCACCCAGCTGGGTGGCCTCGGGCCTCGCCCTCCCCTCCCTGGATTCCTGTTTGGACGGCTGTGAATAGACTTAGCTGCACTTTCCTCATTAGGCCGCTATGCGGAGGGCAGGCCCAGGACGGAGCCACCACTCAGCCAGTTATTAGTTTCTGCTATTATTGCTGCTATTATTACTGATGTTGTTATTACTATTATCATTATTTACTGTGCAGCGGTTAAGAACACAGGTGGTGGCTTTGAAACCTGACTCCACAATTGGCTCTGAGGCGTTGGGCTAGTGATGGCACCTCTTGTGCCTCAGTCTTCACTTCTGTTAAATGGGCATAAGAGTCTTGGCGCCACCTCTTCAGGCTTCGCTCACCCGCCTACCGGGCCTACCTCGATGCCCACTCCTTAACGATTGCAGACCCTTTCACTGTCTGACCTCCTCACCGGATGAGCTGGGGAAGGAAAGGGAAAACTCACTTTCAGCCCGACTGGAACTGATCCTGCTCAACGGTGGGAGGGTCCCCAAGGGGCTGGTGGAGGGGAGGGGCACTCAGCTCTTGAAGGCTTCATCCTTCCTTCCAAAAACCCAGCCCCACACTTTTATCAGCTCCTGGGTTTGGAGGGGGGTTCCCACAGGGGACATGAGGGAGGGCGGTTAGAGCAGCAGATATCAGAACTACCACTCCCCTCTCTGCTGGCGTCTAACGTGGATAAGATCACGGCGACAATAGTTGAAGTGCACATTCATTGAGCACTCCTGACCCTTTTTTTAAAGTTTATTTATTTTGAGAGAGAGAGAGAGAGAGCAGGAGAGGGGCAGAGAGAGAGAATCCCAAGCAGGCTCTGCGCTGTCACTGCAGAGCCTGATGTGGGGCTCGAACCCACAAACCATGAGATCATGACGTGAGCCAAAACCACGAGTCAGACGTTGAACCGTCCGAGCCACCCAGGAGCCCCACTCCTGACACTTCTTGATGTCTTCCTCAGTTTGTTTTTTCAAGTTTGTTATTTTATCACTGTTTGACTCCGGCCTTCCCATCTTTGGTTTTCCTGAAAATTCGCTGAGGGGGGAAGACATTTCCTGTCTTCTTACATTGGAGGAAACTGGAGCACAGAGAGGTGAGGCCACTCGCCCAAGGTCACACAGCCGTGAAACCGCTGAACCAGAATTTGAACCTGAGCCGGGGCCTTCAAGACCCGCTCCCAGACGCTCCGCCATATTCCCAGATGCAAGTATTGTTACTAAACGGGGCGCCTGGGAGGCTTGGGCGGTTGCGCGATCGACTCTCTATCCTGGCTCTAGCCATGATCTCAGGGTTCATGAGTTCAAGCCCCGCATCGCTCTCTGTGCTGACGGTGAGGAGCCTCCTTGGGATTCTCTCTCTCTCCCTGTCTCTCTCTGCCCCTCCCCCACTCTCTCTCAAAGGAAGTAAATAAACTTAAAGCAAGCAAGTATTGCCACCACTAACAACAGCTCACGCTTGTGTGGTGCCCAGGCCCTGACCTAAATGTCTTCCGTGGGGGAATCTACTAGAAACAACGCTTTGAGTTAGGGACGCCTATTATCTCCAGTCCACAGACCAGAAAGCTGAGGTTAGGAGAGCAAGTCAGCGATGGAAAACCCAAGCAAGTCAGCGATGGCTTTGCTCCAACGAGGGGGATTCCCCTCTCCTACCTGCCCCCTGCTCAGAAGGTGACCCAAGGGGACTGCGGACGCTGCCGGCCCCTGGCCCCAGCCTGTCATCACGCAGCCTCTCCAGGGCCCTTCTCCTGGGTCCCCGAGATGTTTTCAGGCAGTAAATAGAACCCAAAAGCCTGGGCCCAGAGCCCTAGAATCTGAAACTCAAGGCCTGTTTGGCTGAAAAATTCATGAACCCAAAAGCTTCCGTGGGGTCAGAGAACAGAGCAGCTCTGTGTGCCCGATGGCCCGTCTCAGCTGGAACCTCCCCTGTCCCCAGGGGCTGTGGCCTTGTCCCAGTTCCTCCTAGATGCCTGCAGCCTGCTCCAGCCTCTCCTCCAGACTCTGCCTCTAGGCACCCCCTTCAATCCCTTCTCCACGCTTTCCTGAAGGGCTGGATCTGAAGCTCGCAGCTCCCTCACTCTCACATCCCCCATGGCTCCCGTTGCCCTCAAGCTGCCCGGCCTGATACAGTCAGGACCAACCCATGATGACCTCTCCCACGAGCCACTGCTTGAACCCACTGCCCCAGATACACTGACTTCCTTAATTTCAGTTCCTCTCTCTCTTTCTCTCTTTCCTCAGGCACCTAACTGCTCAGCGCTCAACGCCTGCCCCTTTGTGCTTTCGCAGACTCTTTCTCAAGCAGCAAGAAGGCCCCCTCTTGAAGGAGCCCTCTCTGACCTCCCGATCCACACGCCTAGGTCACGTCTGTCCCCCGGGCTCTCTTGAGTGTCCCACGCTTCCCTGTCACAGCTGTGTTGCACCATGTTTTTAAAAAATCTATTTTAAGGGGCGCCTGGGTGGCTCAGTTGGTTGAGCATCCAACTTCAGCTCAGGTCATGATCTCGCGGTTCGTGGGTTCGAGCCCCGCATCGGGCTCTGTGCTGACAGCTCATAGCCTGGAGCCTGCTTGGATTCTGTGTCTCCCTCTCTCTCTGCCCTTCCCCCATGCACGCTTTATCTCCCCCCTCCTCTCTCTCCCAAAAATAAATTAAAAAACAAAAAAGAACTCCTTTCACCTTGCAAAACTGAAACTCTGTCCCCTGAAACCCTAACCTCCCAGCCCCATGCCCCCCCCCCCCCCAGCCCCCGGTGCCCGCCATCCTCTTTCTGTCTCCATGAATTCGACTCCTTTAGGGACCTCCGATGCGTGGAATCATACAGCATTCTCCCTTTGTGACTGTCCTGTTTAAATCTATTTTTTAAATTTTTAATGTTTATTTATTTATTTCGAGAAAGAACAGGGAAGGGGCAGAGAGAGAGAGAGAGAGGGAGAGAGAGAATCCCAAACTGAGATTCAGTGCAGAGTCAGATGCAGGGCTCGATTTCACCAACCTTGAGATCATGACCTGAGCCAAAATCAAGTCGGACATTCAACCGACTGAGACACCCAGGTGCCCCTAAATCTATTTTTTACCTATCTTAATTTGATCACTTTTTAACTGAAGCGTAGTTGCTTTGGTAGCTCGACTGCTTTAAATAATGTTGCAATTAGTAAAGGAATACATATACAGGTATCTTTTTTTTTTTTAGTTTATTTATTTTGAGAGAGAGAGAGAGTGTGTGTGTGTGTGAGAGAGAGAGAGAGAAAGAGAGAAAGAGAGAGAGAGAATTCCAAGCAAGCTCTGCACTGCCAGCACAGCATGGGGCTCAGACTCCCAACTGTGAGATCAAGACCTAAACTGAAACCAAGAAGCTTGGCGCTTAAGGGACTGAGTCACCCAGGCGCCCTGGGGTTGCATGTATCTTTTATAGTATTTTTGTTGCCTTTGGGTAAATATTCAGCAGTGGAATTACTGGCTCATATGGTATTTCTTTTTTTTTTAGTTTATTTATTTATTTTAAGAGAGTGAATGTGAGCAGAGGAGGGGCAGAAGGAGAGGGAGAGAATCCCAAGCAGGCTCTGCATTGTCAGCACAGAGCCCTAGGCGGAACTCGAACTCCCCAATCAGGAGATTATGACCTGAGCCGGAATCCAGAGTCGGTTGCTTAAACGACTGAGCCACCCGGGCTCCCCGGTATTTCTATTTTAATTTTTTGTAGAAACTCCAGACCGGTTTCCGTAGCAGCTGTACCATTTACTTTCTCACCGACAGGGCACCAGGGTTCCACGTTATATCTTTTTTTAAAATAGAGTTTTAATTCCCCAAGAAACACATGAACATTTTCTCCTATGAGAGAGAGGAAGAAGGAGAGAACACTGTAGATTGGGAAAAGGTGCCCTCTGAACACTCTCCCATCTTGGTCTTTCTGACAGCCACTAGTGTGTTCTGATCTTTTTCTATTTAGGTACACGCAGGGGTGTGTGTGTGTGTGTGTGTGCGCGCGCGCGTGTGTGTGAGGTCATTATCTCTCTATTTCCCCCATACCCTACACAACTGCCGACTAAATACAACTTGCTATTTAAAAAAAATTTTTTTTAAATGTTTTATTTATTTCTAGGAGAGAGAGAGAGACAGCATGAGCAGGAGAGGGTCAGAGAGAGAGGGAGACACAGACCGAAACAGGCTCCAGGCTCTGAGCTGGCAGTCAACACAGAGCCTGACGCGGGGCTCGAACCCACGAACCGTGAGATCATGACCTAAGCGAAAGTCGGACGCTTAACTGACTAAGCCACCCAGGCGCCCCTACAACTTGCTATTTTTACTCACCAATAGGGCCTGGCAATCTAGCAGGGCTACTCCGGCAGAGTTATGGATTATGTGTGAATGGTGAAGTCAGGCTTCACGTCTTGGGTATATCCCCGGATTCACTACCTGGGTGACCGTGGAGAAGTCACTTTACCCCTCTCTGTCATTTTCTCCAACTGGAAAATGCTTATAAAGATTGACTATAAAGCACTTAATACCTCTTCTGATGCTGACTAAGCTCCCTCTACACATCCATTCTTGTTACAACCTGCAGAGCCATCCCCTTCTTTTTACAGCATTTTGTCTTCTTTTTTTTTAACGTTGATTTATTTTTGTTTTATAGTTTATTGTCAGGTTGGTTGGTTTCCATACAGCACCCAGTGCTCATCCCCACAAGTGCCCTTCTTCACGCCCAGCAACCCCCTTCCCTTCTCTCCCACCCCCATCAGCCCTCAGTTTGTCCTCAGTATTTAAGAGTCTCCTACGGTTTGCCTCCCTCCGTCTCCTCTTCTATTTTTTCCCCTTCCCCTCCCCCTCTCCCATGGCCCTCTGTTAAGTTTCTCCCGTTCCGCATAGGAGTGAAAACATATGGCATCTTCTTATAGTATTTTAAATGTTTCCATTTTTAAAATGAAAGGCGTTAAGAAGAGGCAGAAGTGAAATACTTGCCACAAACTGAAGCCACCTGTGCAACCACAGCCCTGGTTCCTGTGACCCCGGAAGCTGCCCCCAGAGGCTCTGGCACCCACAAAGGCAGCAGAAGCCACGTTCCGTCACCATAGGTTGATTGCCCAGGTCTGTCCTACAACTTTATTCAAAAGTACCTGGCCTTTCTCACTTGACATAATACACGCTTTGATATTCATCCATGCTATTGAGCTAGTCAGTAATTGATGCCTTTTGATTGCTGAGGACTATGCTGTGGTATGGATGCGACCACAGCGTGCTGAACCATTCACCCATTTATGGGCACTGGGGTTCCTACCAATTTTTGGCCATTGGGAATAAGGCTGTATAAAGTTGCTATGGGCATTTGTGTACAAGACTTTCTGTATTTTCTTTCTTTCTTTCTTTCCTTCCTTCCTTCCTTATTTTATGGTTTTATTTTTCTTTGATAAATACCTAGGAGTAAAATGGTTGGATCATCTGGTAGGCACCTATTAAACTTTATAAGAAACTAAGAAAACTTTCTCTTTTCTTTTATATTTATTTATTTATTTGTTTGTTTATTTTTAATTTTAAAAATGTTTTCTTTATTTCTGAGAGAGAGAGACAGCGTGAGCAGGGGAGGGTCAGAGAGAGAGGGAGACACAGAATCTGCAACAGGCTCCAGGCTCTGAGCTGGCTGTCAGGACAGAGCCCGACGCCGGGCTTGAACCCACGAACCGTGAGATCATGACCTGATCCGAAGTCGGACGCTTAACGGACTGAGCCACCCAGGTGCCCCTATTTATTTATTTATTTTTGTTTGTTTATTTTTGAGAGAGAGAGAGAGAGAAAGAGAGAAGAGAAGGTGAACAGGGGAGGGGCAGAGAGGTGGTGAAAGAATCTCAAGCAGACTCCATGCTGTCAGTGCAGGGCCCGCCAGCAAGGCTGAAACTCACCAACCCGGAGATGGTGACCTGAGCCGAAATCAAGAGTTAGACGCTTAACCAATTAAGCCCCCCCAGGCGCCCCAAGAGACCTTTTCCCAAGTGGCTGCGTCAGTCTACATTCCCACCAGCAGTGGAGAAGAGTCTCATTTGCTCCAGTTGTTTACGCAAAACTTGGTACCATTGACCTTGTTACTTCTAGCCCTTCTGGTGGGTGTATGCTGGTAGATCTCTGAGTTTTAATTTGCCTTTCCTCGATGGCCTTCTTTTTATTCACTGCATAGTATTCCCTCCCTCTCATCGTGTTGCGTGCACGCCTTAGTTGGTGGGCCCGCAAACCTCCCCTGTTTTTTACAATGACTAGCAAAGCAGCAGGTGGCAACCTTTGACAGGTGCTCTCCATGCACACGCGCCTCCGATGGCTTCTCCAGGGTCAACGGCAGAGATGAATCGCCCAGAGTGAACACGGTTGGATTTCATCTTTCTGCCAGGTAGCATTTTGTCCCCTAGCATGTGCTCACCCCGCTGATTGTTACCAGACTGAAATTCTTGCCAATCTGATGAAATTTAAAAAATGGCATCTTTTTGTCTGTTTCGCTGGCGCACAGTCAGCGCTCAATACTTATGAGATGCGTGAATGGGTGGGTGGATGAATGAATGGGTGACAACTGCTCGTAGCCCACCAAACACGCCCGGCAAGCGTCTCCCGAGGGCCCAGATGCGAAACAAAGGTTGGGGCCTCACCCTCTCCCGAGCCCGGCCCCGCCCCTCGCCCCGCCCCGGCCCGCTCCGGGCTCCCATTGGAGGCAGCGCGCGGGGCCGGCCGGGCGGGCGGGGCGGGGCCGGGGCGGGGCGGGGCGCTGCAGCCCGCGGAGCCTCCCGCCCGCGCGGGCTGGGGTCGCTCGGGCTCGGACTCCCGTCCCCGCCCGACGCGGCCATGGAGGACGAGCGCAAGGACGGAGCCTACGGTAGGAGCCGCCTCTGGCCCGCGACCGCCTCCGCTGAGTTGGGGGGCCTTGGGGGAGGGGGACATCCGAGGTCTTGAACATCCGCGCTGCAGCTGGAGGCCCCGCTCCGGCTTCTCGGCCCAGCATTCCTCTCTGCGCCGAGCCCACGCCCCCCCTGCTCCCGCCAGGTCGCCCTGCGTCCCCTCTCCCGGGAGCCCCCGCACTCCCTCCGGCTGATGGGCCCGGGCGCACGGCGCATGCTCCGCCCGGGGAGGTCCCGTTATCTGGGCGGCTCAGATGCCAGGCGGGGGAGGGGAGGCTTGGCGACCGGGGCTCGGAAAAGGGACAGGGCCCCGACTTCCCCAAATCCCCCTCGTCTTCTGGTCGCCTGAGTCCACTTCTTTCTGCTGCCCACATCCCCCTGGGAGTAGCCATCTCGGGCTTCTGGACAGATGGGGAAACTGAGGCAAGCCTGGGCAGACCGAATGCTGGGGTGGGAAGCCCATCGGTTCTTGCTAGTGGCCTGGAAGAACGGAAAGAAGGGCGCCCTCGGTGAGGTTGCTTAAGGAAGAGGAAACCATTGAGAAACTTTCCTGGCCGTGCACAAGGTGCTGGGGGTGCCCGCTACCATTTCGCGAGGTCCCTGCGCCGCGGACCCCGTTCCCACGAAACTCTGTGGGTGGCATTTGCCTCTGGGCCCAGAGGTTGGGGCCAAGATGAGGCCTCTCCCTACCCACGCCCTACAGTGCCTCCCTTCCCACGGTTCCCACGGAGGGGGGTTGCCATCCTCAGTTTCTCCTTTCTCTTCTCCATTTTGGGTCCCAGGGCTGAGCTGGGCACATGTCCCACGTAGCTCTCCCCTGGGGCAAAGGGGCGCTGCTGCCCCTCCTTGTGTGACAGCAGCTTCCTGGAAACTGTGAGACAGAGGCTTTGGGGAGGGGGCAGGAAACCGCGCAAAAATAATCAAGAAAAACAAGCTGAGTAGAGACGCGCCTCCCTCCCGCGCCTCCCTCCCCGCTGCTTCCACCAGGGACTGTGGCCTCAGCAGGTTGTAGAGGGAAACAGATAGGGGAGGCTGGGACCCTCCCTGCCCAGCCCAGCCAAGAGGGAAACATAGGGACCTGGCCACCACCCAGCCAGTCACCTCCCTGCTTGAATCTGTCAGCCAACATCCTGAGGGGCCTTCTTGCTCTTGGATTTGGCTCAAACCCCAGGCCCTGCATCTGTGGGTGCTGTGCGTCCCTTGGGTGTGGCTGCCTGTCTCTGATCTGGGAATCTCAGCCCGGAACCCTGGCCAGGCCCTGCCTGCCTGTGGGCAGCACCTGAGGGATCTTTGATGTCTGTAAGGCGCTGTTGGTGGGGGTGGGGAATAGCCATCAGAGTGGACAAGGATGTGATTCATCAAGCCTTGAATTTGGCCAAAGGGAGCCAGCCATAGATGGGCCTGAGCAAACCCTCCAGGCCGTGCCAGACCCACACTCCAGACAGGCGACCTCTGTGCCAGACAGAGGTTGTGCTGGGTGCCGGGAGCCCCTTCCATCAACAAGTATTTATTGAGCATCTTCCGGGCAGGGTCCAGACACTGAGAACACAGCAGTGAACAAAGCAGAAAAATTCTTGAGTAAATGTGTGATTTTAGGTAGTAAGTGTTGTGGAGCAGAGAACAGGACAGCATGTGTGTGGGAGAATCATCTAGGATTATTTTAGGGGACGAAGGGCTGGAGTTTGAGCCAATGGCCAGGGGAAGATTTGGGAGAAGGGTGTTCTAGGCAGAAGGAACAGCAAACAAATCACACAGTTGCTTAATTATTTTTCTCCATGAGCCCCAAGGAAGCCTGAGGTGGAGACTTCAGCTAGGTCTTGCAAGCCCAGGCCATCACCTCCTCCAGAGGGGCCCCTAGGCTTGACTCCTTGAAGTGGGAGGATCTCACATAGTTTGTAAATAGTCCATTCTCATCAGAACCAAAAACCTGGAGTCCTAAGGCTGCCCCATGAAGTCCCTCCCAGATAACGAGGGGCTTTCCTTTGGGAATGGTAAGCCACCAGGGTGGCTCACAGATCCCAGTGCTCACAGGGGCGCCTGGGTGGCTCAGTCAGTTAAGCATCCAACTTCGGCCCAGGTCATGATCTCACAGTTTGTGGGTTCGAGCCTCGCGTCAGGGCTCTGTGCTGTCAGCTCGCGGGAGCCTGATTCGGATTCTCTGCCTCTGTCCCTCTCTGCCCCTCCCCCACTTTGCGCTCTCTCTGTCTCTCCCTCTCTCAACAATAAATAAACATTATTAAAAAAAAACAAACCCACATGTCCCAGTGGTCACAAAGCCCTGTATCCCAATGCCTTCCCATCCATCAGTTGTCATGAATTCGGGGAGTGACATCAGACAGACTCAGGTTCAAATCTGATTCTGGCACTTAGGAGCTGTGTGGCCATGGGAAAGTTGGCAACCTCTCTGAGACTCTGTAGCCTTGTCCGCAGGGCTAGGCAGACCGTACTCACTGCTGGGCTGCATATTGCACAGTGGCTGGTAGGCTCTCTATGTGCTCAAGAGGCCTCTGGGGCCCATAATACTGGAGACATGGGTTTTCCAGAGCTGGACATAGACTTGGTGAGACTGGGCAGGGCAGGAAGCTCCCTCGTCCACAGACACTGTATCTAGAGGAGGCAGCGGCCCTGAGGAAACTGGGGAAATGGCTCCTGGCCCTGATGGATGACATCAATGGCTTCCGCCATCCTTCCCACCCGCCCTTGGCATGAGCATGGAAAAAGGTTCTAGAACTTAAAACAATACACTCTGATAGGGGGCAGGCGGGGGGGGGGGAAACGTGGGACAAAAGTAATGGTGCTTGTGTAAAAAGCAGATTCAGGGGCACCTGGTGACTCAGGCAGTTAAGCATCTGACTCTGGCTCAAGCCATGATCTCGTGGTTCATGAGTTCCAGCTCTGAGTTGGGCTCTCTGCTGTCAGCACAGAGCCTGCTTCTCATCCTCTTTCCTCTGTCTCTCTCTGCCCCCCCCAATCTCTTTCTCAAAAATGAGTAAACATTTAAAACAACAACAACAGATTCTGTGGCCCCATTTGCTTGAGTCCAACTCAAGCAGGCAGCGAGGATCTGGTATCTCTTTTTTATTTTATTATTATTATTTTTTTAATGTTTATTTTTTTCTTTTTCTTTTTTTTTTACATTTTATTTATTTTTGAGAGACAGAGTGCGAGCGAGGGAGCGGCAGAGAGAGGAGACACAGAATCAGAAACAGGCTCCAGGCTCTGAGCAAGCAGTCAGTGCAGAGCCCAACGTGGGGCTCGAACCCACTAACCGTGAGATCATGACCTGAGCCAAAGTCGGACGC
Organism: Hyaena hyaena; assembly: GCF_003009895.1. NCBI lineage: Eukaryota > Metazoa > Chordata > Mammalia > Carnivora > Hyaenidae > Hyaena > Hyaena hyaena. The sequence continues at coordinate 864,721 of NW_024081017.1, forward strand.
TTAACCGACTGAACCACCCAGGCGCCCCTTTAATGTTTATTTTTGAGAGAGAGAGAGCGAGCACAAGCGGGGCAGGGGCAGAGTGAGAGGGAGACACAGAATCTGAAGCAGGCTCCAGGCTCTGAGCTGTCAGCACAGAGCCCAACCTGGGGCTCGAACCCAGGAACCGTATGATCATGGCCTGAGCCACCCAGGCACCCCTGGCATCTCATTTTTTAAAACTTTGTTGGGAGACGGTATTTACTTGTTAACTGAAGGTTTATTGTTTTCAAAAGAGGGGATACCTTCACACGCTTCAAGATGCAAAGACGGAGGCTTCAAGGTACAAAGTCTCCGCCCCCTCTCCCAGCGTAACCCGCCCTTCTTGGCAAATAGCATCGGTGTTCCAGCATCTACTCCTTTCTTCCAAATGGAATCTGGGCCTTAGAACTTCACAGGCAATTATATACCTTATCTAGTGGCTGTGTATCTCCTCCTTTTACCAAAATGTCAGCAAATCCCTAGTGTGCTAACTCTGCGAGGCAGAGAGTTTGTGTTTGGTTGGAAGGTGGATCCACGGTGCCCGGCACATAGTAGGTACTCAACAGCTATTGACGGAACGAAAAGGTGTTTGTTTCACATGTTGCTTTTTTTTCCCTCTCTCTCAAAGTTTATTTATTTTGAGAGAGAACTTGCGAGCGCAATCCGGGGAGGGGCAGAGAGACAGAGAGAGAGGGAGGGAGAGAACCCCAAGCAGGCTCTGCGCTGATGGCTCCGACGCACCAACTGTGAGATGGTGACTTGAGCCGAAACCAAGAGTTTGGGAGCTCAACCGACTGAGCCACTCAGGTGCCCCTCACATGTTGCTTTTTTTCTGTTTGTTTTCCACTTTTTGTTTGTTCCGTTGATTAATAGATCTTGGAGACATCTGGCAGGTCGGTGCCTGGAAAGCTTCCTCCGTGTTTTCTGACAGTCGCATCAAGTAATGTATTCGTGGGTGGAACATTTTATATTTAACCGGTCTTATATTTAACCAATCAAGAGGAATATTTTAAATGTTTTACCGAAGCAGCCAGTTCATACATGAAAGGAAACAAATCCTAAATGCGTGAGGCTCCAGGAGTTTTCGAAGGGTGAACACACCCAGGAAATCAGCACCCAGATCAGGAGGGGGAAAAAAAAGTACCAGCCCCCACAAGCCACAAGCCCCTCATACCTAAGGAGGGTCCATCTGTATTATTACTTTAATCTTTTGCGGTAAAAAAAAAAAGGAAAGATAAGATTTACCATCTTAATCATTTTTACTTGTACGTTTCAACACTGTTAAGTATATTCATTGTTGTGCTGCAGCCTGTTTTGGTGAGGCCAGTGGACTATGAAAGGCTCCATTGTTTGTAAATTGTTGTTAAAAAAAAATAAAAAGGAGGAGCCCGCCTCTGTGGCTGAGACTGTTGGGCGTTGGACTCTTGGTTTCGGCTCAGGTCGCGATCTTTGTGAGATCGATCCCCACATCCAGCTCCTGCTCCACGCTGACCGCACAGAGCCTGTTCTGAATCCTCTCTCTGCGCCTCCCTTGCTCCTTCATTCTTCCTCTCTCTCTTCCAAGATAAGAAAATTAAAAGGAATATGTGACAGAAATGATATGCGAATTCCAAAGCTTCAAATCTTGACTCTCTGCCCTTTAACAGAAGAAAATTTGCACATCTTCCATAAGAACCTTCCCATTACCCCAGAAAGTTCTCTTACTAAGCTCCTTCCCAGTCAGTCCCCAAAGGGAGAGTTGTTTTAAAATAGGATTTTAAAAACTTTTTTCAACATTTATTTATTTTTGAGAGAGACAAAGCAGGAGCCGGGGAGCCGGGGAGGAACAGAGAGAAAGGGAGACACAGAATCGGAAGCAGGCTCCAGGCTCTGAGCTAGCTGTCAGCACAGAGCCCGACACGGGGCTCGAACCCACGGACTGCGAGATCACAACCTGAGCTGCAGTGGGCCACTTAACCAACTGAGCCACCCAGGCGCCCCTATTTTTAAATAGGATTTTAGGGGTGCCTGGGTGGCTCAATTGGTTGGGCAGCCGACTTCGGCTCAGGTTATGATCTCACGGGTCATGATCTCACGGTTCATGGCTTCGAGCCCCGCGTCAGGCTCTGTGCTGACAGCTAGCTCAGAGCCTGGAGCCTGTTTTGGGTTCTGTGTCTCCCTCTCTCTTTGACCCTCCCCTGCTCGTGCTGTCTTTCTCTCTCAGAAATAAATAAAATGTTCAAAAAAATTTTTAAATAAATAGGATTTTAATCTCTTACATAATAAAATAAATATATTCTCTCTATGGGGGCAGGGAGGGAGGAGCTAAAAGTTAAAAATAAGCCCTCAACCACACAGAATATTTTAGGCTTCCATGTGAAAGAGCCCTTTACCTACCCTGGGCTAACTCATAACAGAGGCAGCGCAACCAAGAAATCTTTTGCACAAGCTTAGCCTATTTCTATGTGTGTTTGTGGCATCTGTAGGGTATTTTAAAAAAAAATTTTAACGTGTTTTATTTCTTATCGAGAAACAGAGAGAGACATAGTATGTGCATGGAGGGGAGGGCAGAGAGAGGGGGAGACACAGAATCCGAAGCAGGCTCCAGGCTCTGAGCTGTCAGCACAGAGCCCGATGCGGGGCTCGAACTCCCAAACCGCGAGATCATGACCTGAGCTGAAGTCGGATGCTTAACCGACTGAGCCACCCAGCTGCCTCTGTAGTGTATTTTTTTTAAGCCTCCTCCAGCCGTTTAATGAAAACTGGTCCTGTTCCCAGAGTGAGATACTATGTTGTTCTGTAAATAGCTTTAGGTCTAACCTCCCTGATGGGAGCCGAGCCTGTGAAACAGCAGAGTAGGGAACAGTATGTGTGACAAACAGGGTGTGGGGGGATAAACAGCTACAGATTTGCTTATGCACACGTCCTTAGCCTTGGTCTGGAGGGAGGAGAGGGAAACCAGAGAGAGGAAGCTTGGGCTTTGGGCCAAGGGTGAGAGAGAGAGTGATTCTTCCCGGATAAGCAGTGTTTTACCCGGAGAAGCATACCGTTTACTTTACTCTAAACAAAGTCCATCGTGGCGGGGGGTTGGGTACCGTGTGCCAGGTTCTGTTCTAGACCCTGGGGATGGCAGGTGCTGCCGTGACAGAGCAGAGGGAAACAGATAGAGGTATTAAGTTGAGGGAAATCCTTAGGATGTCAGAGAAGGGCTCAGGAGAAAAATAATGCGGGGAAGACGAGTGGGAGGCATCTATAGGGCCTGGAGGCGGAGTTGAACATTTTAAGACCGTCCTCAGGTGACCAGAGGCAGGCAGGAGGGAGGCGTCTAGACAGTGCCCGGCCTGAGCACAGGGTACAGGGCCTGTGGGCCATGCAGAAGATTTGGGCTTTTGCTCTGAGATAGATGGGAGCCATCGAGAATTCTGAGCAGGGGAGGGAACCGGCCTGCCCCCAGGCAGCCTCTGGCCCTTGTGCGGCGCAATGGCAGAAGCCGGGAGACCAGGGCGGCACCTACCCTGAGGTATGACTCACCTGGTACCAAGGTGCTAACTAAATGAGCACAGCTACAGAAAAGCGAAGCACAGACTTCTGACTCTGCTGGGTTCTAGAACCCAGCATTGCCTCTGCTACAGCACAGCCGCCTTCTTCCCAGTCCTGTGCTGCGCCCCCCCCCCTTTGTGTCCCTGAGCCTTTCACATGCCTGAACTTCAGTTTCTCCATCCATAAAATGGGGTTGACGGCAGTACTGGCTGCTTCTTGGTGCTTTTGGGGGTTCGGGGAGCAGATGCGGGTTCAGCCCTTAGCCTAGTGCTTGGTCCATGGCAAATGGTCCATCCGTGGGGGTTAGTCACAGAGCATGGAGTTCAAGGGCATGGTTGTCAGGAGCCGAGTTCAAATCCCAGCTCCAACTGGCTGTGTGATTGGGGGCAAGTCATGAAGCATCCCTGTGCCTTGGTTTCTGCCTTGAGCCCGGTACGCTGGGAGCCTTGTGAGACGATGACATGAGCTTCTAGAAATAAATGTCTGCTTTGGTGCCCAGCACGGACCCAGCACACAGTAGGTGCTCTGTCTTCTGCTCTCAGCGTTGTGACCAGGACTGTGACTCTCAGCTTTCCTACTCAGACTCTTTCCTTCCCAAACTCTTTGTCAAAGGGACTCAGCTAGGTGGCTGGGATGCCATTGGCCGGGCAGCCGGCACAGACTTCCGGGAAGGCCGGGTGAGCTGGCCTGGCTGTGTGGGAGGCCCTGAGCTGCTGCAGGCCTTGGGGACTCAGCCAGTTATCTGGAAGCCACGGGGGCTGGGTGGCACTTGATGTCCTGGCTCCGGCATTGTGACTGGGCAGCCCATATCGGTTTCCTTATCTCCTACACCCACTGCACTGGCTGGGACCGCCTTTGTGCCCAGCAAGGCCAGGGCCCAGGGGCCGCCTCCCCTACCCAGCCTGGCCTATTGGCCCCGCTTTTCCACCCCTTCCCCCCCCCCCCCCCCGTACGGTTACATCTTTAATTCTGCCTCTCTCGGTATCTGCTACAGAAAAGGCCTGGGGCCGGGGGGGGGGGGGGGGGCCTGGGTGGCTCAGTTAGTTAAGTGTCTGACTCTGGCTCAGGTCGTGATCTTGCGGTTTGTGAGTTTGAGCCCCACATCAGGCTCAGCACTGATGGCTGAGAGCCTGGAGCCTGCTTCGGATTCTGTCTCCCTCTCTGTCTGCCCCTACCCCGTTCACACTGTCTCTATCTCTCAAATATAAATAAATGTTAAAAAAAAAAAAGGCCGGGGTTGGAGCCAGAGGGGCCTTGGTTTGATTCACACAGCTCTATCCCTTACCACCTGGGCGGGCTGAGCCTCATTTGGGCCTCTCTATCTAATGGGACCATGCCCCTGGTTAGTGTTTGCTGAACCTCAGAACTTTGCTAAGTGCTTTTGGAGCACTGAATCCTGACAACACCCACGAAGCAAATACAATTGTTAATCGCGTTCTCCCAGGCAGGAGGATTGCAGCCTGGAGAGGGAAAGGGCTTGTCCATCCACGCAGCCCTTTGGTGGACAGTGATGCCCCTCCGGATTGGAGAATCCGGCTCCTCACTTGCTGGTTCATGGCCTACAGACTGAGGGGGCGGCCAGCTTTTTCTACAAAGGGCCAGAGAGTACGTATTTTCAGCTCTACAGGCACATATAGTCTGTCTCCGCTCCCCAGTTCCGCGCCTGTGGCCTGAAAGCAGCCGTGAACAACATGAGAAGGAACCAGCATAGCCGTGTCCCCAGAAAACTTGACTTAACAGCCACTGACATTTGAATTTCGCGGAGTTTTCACATGACAAAATAGTCTTCCTCTTTTGATGTTTTTCAGCCATTTAAAAATGTAAAGAGGGGAGCGTGCCTGGGTGGCTCAGCTGGTTGAACGTCTGACTTTTGGAGCATCCCACTTTTGGTTTCGGCTGTCATGATCTCTCAGTGTGTGGGTTTGAGTCCCCTCATCGGTCTCTGCGCAGGCAGCACGGAGCCTGTTTGGGATTCTCTCTCTGCCTCTCTCTGCCCCTCCCCCCTCAAAAGAAATAAATATAAGTTAAAAAGAAGAAAAAGGCCATTCTTTGTTCTAGATCATGTGAAACAGGCTGTGGGTGATTCCTTCCACCCCGCCCCCGCCCCATGACAGTTTGTCAGCCCCTGGCCTAGATGGTTACACACTGTGATAGGCAGAATCATGGTTCCCCCAAAGATAATCCACATCCTAATTCTGGGAACCCGTGACTGTGTTAGTTTACAGGCCAAAAGGGAATTTGCAGATGAGATTAAATTTAGGATTTTTTTTTTCATTTTTTAATGTTTATTTTTGAGAGAGAGAGATAGAGTGTGAGCAGGGGAGGGTCAGAGCGAGAGGGAGACACAGAATCCAAAGCAGGCTCCAGACTCTGAGCTAGCTGTCAGCACAGAGCCCGACGCAGGGCTTGAACCCACGCACAGTGAGATCATGACCTGAGCCTAAGTAAGACGCTCAACCGACTGAGCCACCCAGGCGCCCCTGAACTTAGGATCTTATAATGGAGAGATTACGTTGGATAATCTTTCCAGGGCCCAAGGACAAGGGAGGACCCTTATAAAGGGAAGAGGGAGGGGTGCCTAGGTGGCTCAGTCGGTTGAGCGTCTAACTTCAGCTCAGGTCATGATCTCGCGGTCCGTGGGTTCGAGCCCCGCATCGGACTTTGTGCTGACAGCTTGGAGCCTGGAGCCTATTTCGGATTCTGTGTCTCCCTCTCTCTCTGACCCTCCCCTGCTCATGCTCTCTCTCTCTCTCTCTCAGAAGTGAAAAAAACATTTAAAAAATTATTTAAAAAAAAAGGGAAGAGGGAGGCAGTAAGGAGTCAGAGAGAGAGATGTGGTGGGTGTGGACTGGATGGGCGTGCTGGCTTTGAGGATGGAGAAGAGGTCACAGGCCAAGGAATGTGGGTGTGCTGGCAGCTTCTAGAAGCTGGAACAAGAACGGAAACAGATTCTCCCACAGAACCAGCCAGAGAAACGCGGCCCTGCCAGTGCCTTGATTTTAGCCTTGGGAGATCCTCTTTGGCGTCTGACCTCTAGAATCGTAAGATCATACATTTCTGCTGTCTTAAGCCACCCAGTTGGTGGCAATTTGATACAGCAGCCACAGGGAACTCATACAGGGGGTAACCCGTGAGCTGGGCAGACCCCACCCCCCACTACCCACCCCCCAGCTCTGCTGCTCACCGTGGGGGTGGTATTTCCCTCTGGGCCTCAGTTTCTGGGTCTTTCAAATGGAGGTAATGAGGGAATCAATCTCACAAAGTTGCTGTGAGGATGAACTGAGGGGAAAGCATGTGACAGGCTGGAAGAGCTCCTGGCCACATGGTAAAGGGTGGGTAAAATGGAGCCATTGGGTCACTTGGACTGTTATTATCTTGCAAGGTTGTTGCAAAGATTCAGCGAGTTCTTCGAGTTCCCATCCTGCAGGGTTTGGATCAGGCTCAGTTATCAGAATGGAGGAGCAAGGGGGGTGCCTGGGCTGCTCAGTGGGTTAAGCATCTGACTTCGGCTCAGGTCACAATCTCTGGTTCATGAGTTCCAGCCCCGCGTCGGGCTCTCTGCTGTCAGCACAGAGCCCTACTTCAGATCCTCTGTTCCCGTCTCTCTCTCTCTCTCTCTCTCAAAATAAATAAATACACTAAAAAGAAAAACAAGAATCCAGGAGTATTCAACTTGCCCCCTCCCCCCACTAAAGTTAATGAGCTAATGGAACCCCTCAGAAGCTTGTACCAAGGTTCCCTCCTGTATTTCTCGAGAACCAGCAAGGTCAGACCCTAGGCCACACCGGTGTCTGGCGCTGTAGTAAATCTTTAGTTCCCTCTTACAGGGATAACTCCGGTTCACACGGCAAGGTCATGGCCCCACTGTCTCATCCACAGCCACCAATTTCTCTGAGACCTGAAACCTCTCTGTGTTTCTTCCCCTCCCCCAACCTGGCCAGGTAATGCTCTTGCTCAAACACTCTCAGTGGCTCCCATTCACCCCTCAGACCTGGAGTAGGGATCTTCTACTTGTTGGTAGGTGACGGGGCAAGCCATTTCCCCTCCCTGGGCCTTGGTTTTCTCCACTGCAAAATGAGTTGAGGATAGGACCCCGTAGAATGAGGACAGAGCTCGAGTCTGAAGGATACTCCGGAGTGCATGCCGCCCACTCTCACGTGGTTCCTTGCACTCTGCCATTCAGCTAACGTGGAGAAACTTCCAGTGCTCCCCTTATCCCTTCTCCACCCTTACCAGTCTCACTTCTTATCAGATAGTAGAAATATGTTCCTGTTTTTCCGTTCATACCTGTAATAGTTTTGAGGTGTTTTCTTTTTCTTTTTTTTTTTAATTTTTTAATGTTTTATTTATTTCTGAGAGAGAGAAAGAGACAGCGTGAGCAGGGGAGGGTCAGAGAGAGAGGGAGACACAGAATCTGAAGCAGGCTCCAGGCTCCGAGCTGTCAGCACAGAGCCCAATGCGGGGCTCGAACCCACGAACCATGAGACCATGACCTGAGCCGAACTCGGACGCTTAACCGACTGAGCCACCCAGGCGCCCATTGAGTTTTTATCTATCTTGCATGATTAATCCACGTGGAATTTATTTTGCTTCATGTTGGGAGTGGAGTTAGCTTTTTTCCTTCTGAATGCAGTTGAGGCCACGGACTGATTTATCCTTTGCCTGCCCACTGAAAATTCCACATGTATCACGTATTAAATTCTTGATACATAAAATTCACAAATTAACTTAAAAATTTTTTCTAATATTTATTCATTTTTGAGAGACAGAGACAACATGAGCGGGGGAGGGGCAGAGAGAGAGGGAGACACAGAATCGGAAGCAGGTTCCAGGCTCCAGGCTGTCAGCACAGATCCCGATGCGGGGCTCAAACTCACGAACCACGAGATCATGACCTGAGCTGAAGTCGGACGCTCAACCGACTGAGCCACCCAGGCGCCCCCCCAATGGACTTTTTAAATACATGCACCCGGAAAACTCGAAGCCCTAGTTCTACTTCTTAGTACCTGTACATGGTTTGTACACTGTGGTTGTTCATTCAGCAAACACTACGTGCTATTCTGGGCCCGGATACAGTTGTGAATGGAACAGATATAAACCCCCGCCCTTGTGCTGCCGACAGGGAAGGGGGCAGACAATAAACAAGCAATAATGTAAACATGTGACGTGCCAGGTGGTGATAAAAAATAAATAAAAATAAAACAGGGCGATGGGACAGAGGGGAAAGGGATGCTGTTTTGGATTCTATGGTCAGAGAAAGCCTCTCTGAGGAGGGGACGACTGAGCAGAGGCCTGAGTGAAGGGGGGGCCACATAGACATCTCCGGGAAGAGATTTCTAGGCAGAGGGAACAGCCAGTGCAAAGGTCCTGAGGCGAGACCATGCCTGGTGAGTTTGTGTATAGCTAGTGAGGCCAGGGAGGCTGAAACAAACAGGCGATGGGAAGAGAACGAGGGTCAGGGCTGAGCGTACAGGGCCTTTTAGGTGATGGCAAAGAGTTGGGGTTTTCCTCCGAGTGAGGTGGGAGCCATGGAAGGTTATAGACAGCGAGAGACCTCCCCTGACTCAGGTGTTCACAGACTCCTCTGGTTGCTGTGGGGGGACCGGACAGGAGTAAGTGTGGCAGCTGGGAGAGCAGGGTGGAGATGCCTGCACTGGTGACAAGGGTCAGGGTCAGAAGTGGTTGGATTCTGGATAGATTCTGAGGGCAGAGAAGTACAGAGAGGCGTCCCAGGCTTCTGGTCTGAGCACTTGGGAAGATGAAGCTGCCTCTTCTGAGCCGGGGGCAGGTTGGGGACCATCAGGGGCTGGGATGTGGCTGTGCGGAGTGTGAGATGCCCATGAGACCCCCAGGAGACAGGTGTCACAGGGGCGTGCAGTTCAGGGGACCGGCATTTGGGAATGATCAGGGTGGAGCTGGCGGTTGAAGCCCTGAGTCTGCAAGAATGTCCCCAAGGGACCTAGTATAACTGGGAAGAGACTACAGCCTTTTTTTGTCCACTGGTTGGACTGGGTGGGTGGGACCAGCCAGCGTTGGGGTTGGCAGGGACCACAGGAGCCACAGCATTTCTTTGGGAGACCTGGTCACCCAAGGGCATGGCTTGGAGCCTTGAACCTCTCCTGTTTGCTAAAGCCTGTGGGCCACGGGTCAGGTGGGGCTTCCGCAGCTGGAGGCCCCTGGGGAAAGGTACATTCCTCTAGGGACAAGCTGAGTTAGTGACCAGAGCCCTGCCAGGGAATGCTTGCCTCTGAGGTAGCAGCTACAATTATCGAGCACCAACTGTATATGACCACGCTGTATAACCCCATTGCTGACTGTATGCCTCATACTGGATGTTTGTTTCTGCAAATCCTCTGCGCCAAACGTATAATCCACTATGGTGTATAGTGTCCAGCTGGCCTCAAAGAGAGCTCTTGGGAGGGGGGTACAGAGAGAAGAGGCAGGTGATTGAGGGGGTATACAGTTGGCTTGGGGAGAGGATGGTCGGTGTGGCGGTGCATAGTATAGCCAGCTGATTGTACCCCATGCTGGTTATATACCCCACACTGGCTATACAACCCCTTGCTGACTATATACCTTGGTATCCCCCAACCCTGCTATGTACCCCACGCTGATTAAACACCCCCATGGCAACTGTATACCTCTCTGTTGACTGTATGCTTGCACCCCAACACTATAATGCCATTCTCTATGCCCCATACTGGCGGTCCCTCCGTACCTATTGCATACTCCCACATTAAACACCCTTACACTAACTATAGTACATCCATGCCAACTGTATACCTCCTGGTATCCTTTGACTGGTCTTTGACCGGTTTTGATTTTCTACTTGTAGCCCCATTTCACAGTTGAGGGTGCTCAGGGCAGGCAAGACACTGGCTGAACTTGCCCTCTGGCTTGGATGAGGCAGAAGGAGCTTTTGAATCTAGGGCCATGTGGTTAGGATGTGCGCTCCCCGAGAACAGACCCACAAGATTGGGCTCTCGTTTGCTATTGTATGTACTCAGCGCCCAGCCCTGGGCCTGCACCCAGTAGGTGCTCCATAAATCCTTGTTCTACCGAACAATGATTTCAGGCTTCAAGCTTCACACTCGGGATGTGTGCTGGGATGGTGAGCTCAGGTGGATAGCCCTGGGGCCGCAAAGGGCAGTGCCGGGCAGGGATGTGGCATCTGGGCTCCCAGTCCCATTTTGCCAGTCTTCAGAAGACCGGCGATGTGGATTTTTATATGGAGTCTCCCAAACGTTTAACTTGGCATTTCATTTTTTTTTTAATGCAGACCAAAATAAAAACCGGTTGAGAATTTCCAGCTCAAATACTCTATATTTGGGACTTTGGGTGCAGCCATCTGCCTGCTTTGTGGCGCCTATCTCGAGTTACCTCTCTACGCCTCAGTTTCTATACCTGGAGAATGGGGCAACATCAGGCGCCCTTCCTGGGTTGGGAGGTGTCCCAGGCGGCGCGTGGTTGGGAAGCTAGGGGGTGGAGGTGGGGGGCGCGGCGAGGCCGCTGGCTGAAGCCCCAGTTCCCCGGGTGGGGGCTGGGCAGGAGGGCGGGCGGCCGACGGGGGGGGGGCGGGGGGGCGGAGAGGGCTAAATCGGGGGTGGCGGGTGAGTGGCGGGAGCAGCTGCCGCCCCGCCCGGCCCTGTCCGCCCTCCCTCCGTCCGTCGGCCAGTCCGTCCCGAGGCGACTGCTCGGCTGGGGCCGGTCTGACCGGTTTGGGCCGCCCCGCCTGGCTCCTGGCTGGGAGGAGCCGCCGCCAGTCGGTCCCTCGGTCCCTCCTTCGGGACGCCCGCGCGTCCGTCCGGACCCAGCGCCGGACCCAGCGCCGAGGGGGCTCGGAGCAGGCGGGCGCCCGCGGGGATGGGGGGCGAGCGGCCGCACTACTACGGGAAGCACGGTAGGCAGCGCCCCCCTGGCGCACCCGGGCCGGCCTCCTGGAGGGGGCGGCGGGAGGAGCCCGCGGGGAGCACGCGTGGGGAGCAGAGTTGCCCATCTCTGCCTGTAGCGCCTCATCCTCGCGTGCCTGCACCCCGGGCCCTATTCGGCCCCGGAAGCTGCCTCTCAGAGGTCCCTCAAGACCCCCTGACCAGATGAGCCTGTCTTCGGAGCCCCCTCCCCAGTACTACTGCCAGAACCTTCTCCAGACCCCACCTTGGATCCCTCGCGTCCCTACCTGGCTCCCAGCCCCCCAGTCCAGCGCCCTCCCCAGCGGGTGGCCGCCAGGGGGTTCTCCATGGGGACTGCCCCCCCTGCCTTGGGGGGCCCCCACTGGGGGCTCGGGCGTGGTCGCCTGGAAGTGGGGTGAGGCAGAAGAAGCCCGCTGGCCCTCTGGAAGTTACTGTTCCCTGGCTCCGAGATCCCCCTCGGGGCTTATGGGGGTGGATGGTCTCCCATCGGCTTATTGGTTACCCTGCTCAATCTTCCTGATTTTCAGGAACACCACAGAAGTACGACCCTGCCTTCAAAGGACCCATTTACCACAGGTAAGGGCTCTGGGTGCCTGGGAGGGGAGGGGGTCTCTGTTACTAATGCCTCTACCCCTGTTTCTTCACTCCCCCCCCCCATCTGCTCTCCAACAAACTGGTGATAGATATCAGCAACTTGACAATTAAAGAACTAATTTCCTTAATACGCCAAGAGTCTTTACAAATGCATATTTAAACTCAGGCAAAAGATTGGAAGAGATAATTTCTAGAACAAGAAATACCGGAGACAGTGAAGTTACGAGAAAGTAGTCAAACTCACTGAAAGGTAAAGGAATGGATAAAACAATAACCAAATAGAATCTCGCCACCATAGATTAGCAGAGATGAAAATGATAGGCACTTCATGCTGCTCCGAATTGAACCCGCACAAGTGTCTCTGGAGGGAGTTTGGAAACAGGAATTTTTAAACGTGCAGCTCTTTGTTCCAAAGAGTAAAATTCTAGGGGAAAATCTTCTCCACGAGCCTTGTACACCTGGACAAAGACGTATGGTGTAGCTGCCTTTTTGAAAATGACAAGACCTTGGGATGCCTGGGTGGCTCAGTCGGTTAAGCTTCCAACTTCGGCTCGGGTCATGATCTCACGGTTCGTGGGTTCGAGCCCTGCGTCGGGCTCTGTGCTGACAGCTCAGAGCCTGGAGCCTGTTTCAGATTCTGTGTCTCCCTCTCTCTCTGACCCTCCCCTGCTCACGCTGTCTCTCTCTCAAAAAAAAAAAAAAAAAATTAATTTAAAAATCAAAAAAAGAAAACAAGAGGGGCGCCTGGGTGGCTCAGTCGGTTAAGCATCCGACTTCAGCTCGGGTCATGATCTCACAGTTCATGGGTTCAAGTCCCGCATCGGACTCTGTGCTGACAACTAGCTCAGAGCCTGGAGCCTGTTTCAGATTCTGTGTCTCCCTCTGTCTTTGACCCTCCCCTGCTCATGCTGTCTCTATCTCTCTCTCAAAAATAAATAAAGTATTTTTAAAAAAAAGAAAGAAAGAAAACAAGACCTAACCATCTGAACGTGCATCTTTGGGAACTGGGCCTAGTTTGATAAACGTACAGTGGATTTTTGGCTTCTACTGTTCCATAGCTCTTAAAACATACAGAAGCCCTTGTAAGTGGTACCATGGATCACTGGCAACATGTTAACTGAAAAAAAGCAAGACACAGAACAGTGTGTGTATCATAATCACACTTGAGTTAACAAAAAAAAAAAAAAGTTTTTGAACATTTGTATCCAATAAATAATCCAAAAGACCCAGGGGAGGGTGCCTGGCTGGCTCGGTCAGAAGCATCAGGTCAGAAGCATCCGATTCTTGTTCTTAGGGTCCTGAGTTCCAGCCCCATGTTGGGTGTAGACATTACTAAAGAAAAGTAAATAAGTAAATGGAAAATAAAAAAGAAATCATTAACAAAGTTTACTTCTAGGGAGAGGGACTGTGCGGGTGACTTATTTTTTTGTATGCATTACTGTGTGGTTTTGATTTTTACCATGTTCACATTTAATCTTATGATAATAAAAATAGTTTAAATTTTAAAAATTATATTTAGTTATTTTTTTAAATGTCTTTTTTGTTTTATATTTCTAGGAGAGAGAGAGAGAGAGACAGCGTGAGCAGGGGAGGGTCAGAGAGAGAGGGAGTGACAGACTCTGAAACAGGCTCCAGGCTCTGAGCTGGCAGCCAGCACAGAGCCTGACGCGGGGCTCGAACCCACGAACCATAAGATCATGACCTAAGCAAAAGTCGGACGCTTAACCGACTAAGCCAACCAGGCGTCCCTAATTTTTAAATATTTAAGTTTACATATGACAAAGAGACCAAAGGAACAAAGGTAAAAGCACAAAGGTGAAATGTATGTCTGTGTGTGTGTTTGAGAGAGGATAAGAGTGAGGAGATGAGAGGGAAAGTAAGATCCTGAGGGAGCATCTTGACTTAATTACACATTTTCTTCAACCTCCCTGTCATCCTTTGTCTTTCANAACAGGCTCCAGGCTCTGAGCTGGCAGCCAGCACAGAGCCCGACGCGGGGCTCGAACCCACGAACCACGAGATCATGACCTAAGCGAAAGTCGGACACTTAACCGACCAAGCCACCCAGGCGCCCCTATATTTAGTTATTTTTATCTTATTTTATTATTTATATTCGAGAGAGAGAGACAGAATGTGAGTGGGGGAGGGGCAGAGAGAGACAGAGACATCATCTCAAGCAGGCTCCAGGCTCTGAGCTGTCACCACAGAGCCTGACCCGGAGCTGGAACTCCTGAGCCATGAGATCATGGCCTGAGCCAAAGTCAGATAATTAACCTACTGAGCCACCCAGGTGCTCCAAAATAGTTTAAATTAAAAAAAAATCACCACCGATTGCTATTAAAGATGTGGGGACATGGGCACGCTCAATCAGAAGAAAGCTGAACACTGGCAAACTGCCTGGAGAACAGTGTAGCATTAGGTACCACAGTGTAAGGGTGCCTGACTGGGTAGGGCATGCAACTCCCGATCTTAGGAGGTGAGTTCGAGCCTGGTGCTGGGGATAGAGGTTGCTTTAAAAAAAAAAAAAAAAAAAAAAAAAACGTGAAATGTACATGCTCTTGGGTACAGCATTCACACCACTATGGAACACGTGGGTGCGCGGATGTGTTCGGGGCAGGAGAAGGGCCGGGATACGCCGGGCCCCGAGGTTTCTACCCAGATGCTGTTCTTTGTTCCCCAGGGGCTGCACAGACGTCATTTGCTGTGTGTTCCTCCTTTTGGCCATTGTGGGCTATGTGGCTGTAGGCATCATAGGTGAGTGGAGGAGGGCTCTGGATTGGGGTTCCAAGGTGGGTGGGCAAGCCACAGCCTCTAGGGCAGGAATGGGGATGGTGCTTGGGAATGGCAGTGCCTCAGGGTCCCTGGATCCCTCCACAGCCTGGACCCACGGGGACCCTCGGAAGGTGATCTACCCTACTGATAGCCGGGGCGAGTTCTGCGGCCAGAAGGGCACAAAAAATGCGTGAGTCTGGCTCCTTGGGGCCTGGTGCGACTGGGGAGGCATGGGCAGGAAGGCTTCATGAGCACTGTGGAGAAGGTTCTCGGCTTTCCCCGCCGCCATCCATCCATTAGTTTAGTCAACAAGTATTTATAAACCTCCTCCTATCCCCGGCTGCTATTCTAGGCCTTGAGGATGAAGCACCAAAGGAGACGTTAAGAGTCCTGTTGCCTGGTAGCTCACATTTTAGGTGAGGGACAGAGAGGAGACAGTCCCGGATCTGGTGTCACATGGTGATGAACTGATGAGCAAAAAGCGAGTTCAGTCCAGGCTGTGCCACTCCCTGGCTGTGTGACCTAGGGCAAGTGTCTCAACCTCTCTGGGCCTCATTTTGCTCAGCTCTGAAATGGGGTGAGGACTGGCTATTGTGATGGTTAGATGAGCCAATAGGCAGAGCTTAGAGCCGCGCCTGGCGTGGAGGGGTTCCCATTACAGTTGTTGTTTTCACGAGGTATTTTATATAGGGAGGTTGAGGGATCTTGACAGTTTCTGTCTCCCTTCCCCAACGCCAGGAACAAACCCTACCTGTTTTATTTCAACATCGTGAAGTGCGCCAGCCCCCTGGTCCTGCTGGAATTCCAGTGCCCCACCCCCCAGGTAATTTGGCCTCTTCCCATCTTCCCTGCGATCCCTGCTTTCTGTCACCGGCTCCTTTTCTCCCTATCGCGACAGCTTCTCTCTCTCAGCCCTTTCTTTTCCCCGGGGGAACGAGAAGTGGGGCCTCTGTCCTGAGTGGGGGGTCGGATGTCTGCCTCGATCCCACCCAACCCCTACCTCCTGCCCCCCAAGATCTGCGTGGAGAAATGCCCCGACCGTTACCTCACCTACCTGAACGCTCATAGATCCCAGGACTTTGACTACTACAAGCAGTTCTGTGTGCCTGGCTTCCAGAGCAACAAGGTGAGGGGAGCCCGGATAGGGGCGGGGGGGTTGGGAGGGTGCTGGCCTGGAGCATTAACCCCCCCATTTCTTGCCAGGGTGTGGCTGAAGTGCTTCGGGATGGCGACTGCCCTGCGGTTCTCATCCCCAGCAAGCCCTGTGAGTCTGGGGTTCCGTAAGCTTGGGTGGGCCGGGCGGGGAGGGGGGGTGTCCAGGGGCTCAGCCTGACTGGTCTCTTCCCCTGCTCCGTGCAGTGGCCCGGCGATGCTTCCCAGCCATCCACGCCCACAAGGGGGTCCTCATGGTGGGCAACGAGACGACGTATGAGGACGGGCACGGCTCTCGAAAAAACATCACAGAGCTGGTGGAGGGCGCCAAGTGAGGCCCACCACCCGCCACATCGGTCTCCCCCTTCCCTGGGTGGGACAGGGCATCCATCCCCTGGGGTTGGCCCCATCCGGGTGGGGTTCTGACACCAGCCCTGTGTGCCCTTCCCCAGGAAGGCCAATGGGGTCCTGGAGGCGCGGCAGCTGGCCATGCGGATATTTGAAGATTATACCGTTTCCTGGTACTGGATTGTCATGTAAGTCGGGGGAAGGTGGCCCTTCCTGTCTGTGCTCTGGGACTCGTGGGGCGATCGCCGTGCTCACGCACCCGTTTTATCCCCAGAGGCCTGGTCATCGCCATGGTGATGAGTCTCCTGTTCATTGTCCTGCTCCGCTTCCTGGCTGGCATTATGGTCTGGGTGATGATCATCATGGTGATTCTGGTGCTTGGCTACGGTGCGTCTCCCCCTTCCCGCACCCTCCCCGCCCCATAGTTTGCCTGGGCCCTCGGACCCAACCATGGCCAGCAAGAATCTTGTCCTAAGCCGTCAGACACCCCGCATTCTTCTGCTTGGTGTGTTTGTGAAGATGTTCATCTCAGTGTTGTTTATGGGAGTCGGCGCTGGGGAACCACCTCAGTGCTTATCGATGGGGGATGAGTTAAATCATAGCCTTCCAGGCGGGGACCTGGAGCTGTATTTTATCTACATCAAGAAGCATCCTCAAGCAGACTACTTAACACAGTAGTTAAAGGGGTTCACTCTAGCACCAGACGGCTGGCTGTTGAATGCTGGCTGTGCCAGTTCCCTCCTCTGTGACCGAGGGCAAGTGACTCAACTTCCCTGTGCCTCAATTTCTTCCTCTATAAAGTGGGGGATAATTAGTATTTACTAGTTAGGAGGCTTCGTGAGAAAAAGTGTGCAGATGGGATGCGGGGAAGGGCCGTGTAGATTTCCCAGAGGTAATGTTCAAAGTCCAGTGGTTCCTATTTTGATTATTTAGACACACTTTCCAGGGGAAAGATGCCTGATAGGGAATCCATTGGGAGGATACAGATATTAAAATATTCACATTAATCAGTGGTTTCTAACTGAGTGCTGACATAGGCAATTTTTTTAAAGGAAAATTTCCTTTCTTTTTAACGTTTCTTCACTTTTTGAGAGACAGAGAGCAAGCGGAGGAGAGGCAGAGAGAGAGAGGGAGACACAGAATCCAAAGCAGGCTCCGGGCCCTTTGCTGACAGAGCCTGACGTGGGGCTTGAGCCCACCAAGTGCGAGATCATGACCTGAGAGGAAGTCGGACGCTTAACCGACTGAGTCGCCCAGGCGCCCCAATTTTTTTTTTTCTTTATCTGGATTCTACAATTTTATTCTACAAAGAGTTATGGGAAACATTAAAAATCCCTAGTACCACCCCACTGAGTGTTAACACCCACATCTTTCCTCTCCACCCGTGAATCATTGTTACAAGGTGGCAAGGTGCTCAGATCCCATAGCAGCCTGATACCTATTCGGTCACTCATTCATTCGTACAGGCGTGCGTGCCTCAAACACGTAGTGAGCGCCTATGTGTCCTAGGCAGTTTTCTAGGTCCTGGGGGTGCAGGGAAGATAGACCAGAAATAATAAACCAGGGGACGCCTGGCTGGCTCAATCAGTGGTGTATGTGACTCTTGATCTCAGAGTCGTGAGTTCGAGCCCCAGGTTGGGTGCAGAGATTACATGAAAATAAGATCTTTTAAAAAATAATAATAATAAACCAGAAGACTCTCTAGAAGGTCCAAGCAGAGAGAGGGGATAAGAAGTTGATTGTGAGGAGCGCCTAGGTGGCTTAGTCGGTTAAGCGTCCGACTTTCGCTTAGGTCATGATCTCGCGCTTCGTGGGTTCGAGCCCCGCGTCGGGCTCTGTGCTGACTGCCAGCTCAGAGCCTGGAACCTGCTTCAGATTCTGTGTCTCCCTCTCTCTCTGACCCTCCCCTGCTCACACTGTCTCTCTCTCTCTTTCCTAGAAATAAATAAAAATATTAAATTTTTTTTTTTAAATTTATTTCTAGGAAAGAGAGAGAGACAGCGTGAGCAGGGGAGGGTCAGAGAGAGAGGGAGTCACAGACTGAAACAGGCTCCAGGCTCTGAGCTGGCTGTCAGCACAGAGCCCGACGCGGGGCTCGAACCCACGAACCGCGAGATCATGACCTAAGCGAAAGTCGGACGCTTAACCGACTAAGCCACACAGGCGCCCCTAAATAAAAATATTAAAAAAAAGAGAGAAGTTGAGTGTGAGGGGGTGTGATTTGAAACAGGAGAAGGGGTTCGGGGAGGTCTCGTTAGAACGAACCATTTGAATGGAGACAAGGAGGGCGTGAGGAATCCAGTACCAGGCAGTGAGAAAAGCAAGTGCAAAGGCTCTGAGGCAAGAATAAGCGTTGGCAGCCCCGGTCAGCTGTGGTGTTTGGCTCTGCAACGTCGGGGGAGCCATTCCGCAGGCTGAGGTCCATCCCCTGTGCAGGAATATTTCACTGCTACATGGAGTACATGCGATTGCGTGGCGAGGCCGGCTCTGACATCTCCTTGGTGGACCTCGGCTTCCAGACGGACCTCCGCGTGTACCTGCACTTGCGGCAGACCTGGATGGCCTTCAGTGAGTCCCAGCCCCCCCATCCTGCCCCCCGGGGAGGCCTGGGAGGGAGCGGGGACAGGCAGCTGGTAGCCTCGGCCACCCTCTGCCTCCCGCAGTGATCATTCTGAGCATCCTTGAGGCCGTTATCATCTTGCTTCTCATCTTCCTGCGGAAGAGAATTCTCATCGCCATTGCACTCATCAAAGAAGCCAGCAGGTGGGTGCCAGGGTACCCGGGGTTGGGCTGGGGTGGGCCCAGGGCTGCTGGGGCCCTGATGCCTGTGTCTCCTCCTCCCCAGGGCCGTGGGATACGTGATGTGCTCTCTGCTGTACCCACTGGTCACCTTCCTCCTGCTGTGTCTTTGCATCGCCTACTGGGCTAGCACTGCTGTGTATCCACCATCAGACCCGGATCCCGGACCCTGGGGGGTGGCTGAGGGCCAAACTTGCCTGGCAGTGACCTGCGGTGTGGGGGCAGGGCCAGAACCTGGTTGCGGGGTGGGGGCAGAATGGATCCTTTCTGGGGTCCCTGAACCCGAACGTCAGGTTCCTTAATGAACCTCCAGCTTCCTGTCCACCTCCAATGAAGCTGTCTATAAGATCTTTGATGACGGCACCTGCCAATTTGCTGGGAACACCTGCAATCCTGAGGTGGGGATCGGCTCTCTCCCCAGCAGCCCACACACTGTCGGAAACCTGCCGTCCCTGCTTGGGGACCATTTGGCAAAGATTCAGTGTCTGCTGTATGCCCTGTGCTGGATGTGGGGAGCGTGGAGGGGAAGAGCTCCAAGTGGGCAGCCCCCACCCCACCCTGAATGCTGGGCCACACCCACTTTCTCCCCTTGACTTCATTTCCTGCTCCATATCCCTCCCTTAATCCAATGATAGCCGGTTCTTGTTTCTAGAACCCCTTCCTTGCCTTTCATAACCCCCTGTGGTCCTCATACTGATCTCTGCCACGCTTGCCCTGGCCACGTGACCCCTCAACTGCGTGGCCCCACCCTCATCCCCAAGATCGCTTATCCTGCCTCACTGACCACTGTGGAGTCAACAATCCCATCTTGCTTCTAGAACCCCTGTTAAAAGCCCCTATACGGAATTCCCCATCCCTTGACTTAAAACCTGAGTGCCATGACTCCTGTCCCACTCCATGGGCACCCTGACCCCTGCCCGATGCCCAGCACCCACTCTGAACGCCTGTCCCCGGTGTTGTGACCCGGCCCCCCATCCTTCCCACAGACCTTCGCCTCCTCCAATGAATCTCGCCTATGCCCTGGCGCCCACTGCCAGTTCGCCTTCTACGGTGGTGAGTCGGGCTACCACCGGGCCCTGCTGGGGCTGCAGATCTTCAATGCCTTCATGTTCTTCTGGCTGGCCAACTTCGTGCTGGCCCTGGGCCAGGTCACGCTGGCGGGGGCCTTCGCCTCCTACTACTGGGCCCTGCACAAGCCAGACGACCTGCCCGCCTTCCCACTCTTCTCTGCCTTCGGCCGGGCGCTCAGGTGGGACTCTGGGTGGTCAGGGGCTCGGGGGCGAGCTGGGCTGGAGGAGCCTTGTGGCCTGGCCACTGACCACCCCCTTGGCCCTTAGGTACCACACAGGCTCCCTGGCCTTTGGCGCCCTCATTCTGGCCATCGTGCAGATCATCCGAGTGATTCTCGAGTACTTGGATCAGCGCCTCAAAGGTGCGGCCCGCCAGTGGCCAGCCTTGGCCTCTGGGGGCGGGGCGGGACTGACCTGTGGGGGCGGGGTCAAGGCGATGCGGCTGTGATTGGTTTCTGCTTGGGGTGGGCGGGGCGGAGATGGGGAGTGTGATTAGCTCCTGAGGTGGAAGAGTGGCCGAGGGAGCCTATTGGGTGGAGTTCTTATCCCTGGGTAGGGAGGCCCCTTGTCCCCGGGGTAGGAGGGCGCTGGACCCGGAGGCCTGAGCCACCGTAGATTTCCTGAAAAGACCAGGATTCCTTTGTGCGGAGAAGGGCGGGGCTAAGACCTGGTGGGTTTGTTGTTGTTGTTTTGCTGCGGTGGAGCTTGGATTGGTTATTCTTTGGGGGTGGGGTCAAGGGGGAAGCAGGGATTGGCTTCTGCTTGGGAGGCGGGGCCGGGGCAGTTAGTGTGGGTTGTGATTGGTTCCTGTCCGGGAGGCTGGGTTGAAAGGCGTCAAGATTGGACCCCTCGTAGGGGAAGTCGTAGGGGAAGTCGTAGGGGGAGTCGGAGCTGAGAGTCCTGGGCCCCCTTGGTCCGTACTTGGGTGAGGAGCAGGATCCCAGGGCTCCGGATCAACTTTCCTCTCCGTCTCTTTGAGAAGGTGGGCTCCGGAAAATCCTGGATTGTGTGCACGTAGCGAGTGTGGAGGGTGGTCATACCTACCCCTGGGATGGGGGGAGGTCTCCCATCACCTCTGCGTCCCTCTCTTCTCCCTTAGCTGCAGAGAACAGGTTTGCCAAGTTCCTTATGACCTGTCTCAAATGCTGCTTCTGGTGCCTGGAGAAGTTCATCAGATTCCTCAACAGGAATGCCTACATCATGGTGAGTAGCCCTGGGACCCCGAACCAACCCACCGGCTCTTGCTGGGTGAGGGCGGCTGTGGTTCCCAGCCCGTGGGCCTGATCCCTCCTCCCCCTCCTCCTCCTCCCAGATCGCCATCTACGGCACCAACTTCTGCACCTCGGCCAGGAATGCCTTCTTCCTGCTCATGAGAAACATCATCAGGTCAGGGAAAGCACCGTCCTCTGGCTGCCTCCCTCCTCCCCCAGTCCCGGAGCCCCCATTCATGCCTGCTCCTCACTGTCCCCTGCAGAGTGGCTGTCTTAGACAAAGTTACCGACTTCCTTTTCCTGTTGGGCAAGCTTCTGATCGTGGGGAGTGTGGGTGAGTGCCACTGGTCAGCCTGCTGGGACGCTGTGGTTGGGGTGACTTGTGAAGGGCTGTTGGGCCCCACGTCTTCTTTTGTGACGCCTGCCGTGGTGTCTGAGGTCGTCTTGGGGGGAGGGGCCGCTTCCTTTAGTCAGAACCCTCAACCATATCGGTTCCTTCCCTCTCTAGGGATCCTGGCATTCTTTTTCTTCACCCACCGCATCAGGATTGTTCAGGACACAGCACCGCCCCTCAATTATTACTGGGTCCCTATACTGGTACGGACCTTTGGGGATGGGTGGGGACCCAGGGAGAAGGAGGCGCTGGGGTCCTCCCGGTCTCTTTGGACTAGACAGATGTGGATGGAGGGCAGAGGTGGGGGATTGATTATTCAGTCCACAAACATGTAGTAAGTACCTGCTGTGTACCGGGCACAGCAGGAGGACGGGCTTCCCTCCAGAGGGCCTTACAGTTTGGAGGCAGAGAGACAGTGATCAGTAATAACATGCCTGGATGCATGATTACAAACTGGTTCATGCCCCGGGGGAGGCTTCCAGGGGAACACTAGAGCCTGTGCGTGAGGACTGGGGCAGATCTGGGAGGCCTGGCGTCCTCGCTGTGGAAGTGAGGTCAGATCTAAGATCTGAAGGAGATGCGGGCCACGTCCAGGCAGAGGGAGTAAGTTCAGAGGCCTCAGCTGGAACAATGCCAGGAAATGAAGAAACCGATGTGAGGGGAGGGAGCTGGAAATAGGGGCAGGGAGGTGACGGGGCCATGGGGGTAAGGTCCAGGCAGGGCAGATCTTAGAACCCAGTGACCTAGAATTTTATCTGAGTTCTCTGTTTGCTCCTTTTAAGATGGGTAACTCTGAGCAAGGTATTTAATCTCTCGATGGTCCACTTGGCTCAACCTGTAAATGTTTATCAGATACCTGCCGAGGCCCAGTGAGTCTCCATGTTGCTGGGGGTATAGCAGTGAGTGGGACAGATGCAGCCTCGTGGGGATGAGGGTGTTATGGCAGTGGTGCCCCAAACATGAGTAAAATTGCAGCCGGACGAAGGCCTCAGAGGAGGGGTTCGGAGTGCTAGGAGAGAGCATAACACAGGGCCTAGCTGTCGGAAGCAGCTTCATAGAGGAGGTGGTATCTGAGGACCCCTCGTATGAGCTGAAAGCAGAAAGATCAGGAGACATAAACTATATTAAGTTGGGGCAAAGGCATGTGCAAAGGCCCTGGGGTTGAAGAGAGCAAGGAGAGAATGGCAGTACAGTGGATGTTACTCTAAGGAGGGCTTGTCAGCAGGGAAATGACATGATCCCAGCGTGGGAGGGCGTGGTGGGCAGGAGTTGCCTTGGGAGCTGGGGTGGAAACATCTCGGCTCCCCTTGCCTAGACGGTGATCATCGGCTCCTACCTGATTGCCCATGGCTTCTTCAGTGTCTACGGCATGTGTGTGGACACGTTGTTCCTCTGCTTCTGTGAGTGACCCGTCACCCCAGCCCTTGCCAGGCCCTGACTGCCTTCTCCCCTCTGGGCATAACATCTTCTGGTGGGGCTATGCATTCACCGGCCGGTGCCCCCAGCTTCCCCGGGGACTGGCTGTCCCGCGTCCGAGGGCCCCGGCATGCCTTCTCGGCTTCCTCCCTGAGCTCAGAGGCGCTCCATCCTATTGTGTCCTGGTCCAGGCTGCAGCTAGAACGTTCTGCCCTTGGGCCCCAGGCTTTGGAGTTTCTAGCTTTGTTGGGGGAGGGATCTGTGGCTGCTACTAACTTTGGTCTCTCCATCTGTCTGTCTTTGTTTTGTTTTGTTTTTTGTTTTTTCTCTTCTCTTCCTCTACTCCATGCCTGCTGGCTTCCCTGTTCTTCCCTGCCTCCCTCTTTCCCTCCCTTCCTGACCACCCCATTTTCCCCCTGCCGGTTCCTGGGGGGAGCCCAGGTGAGGACCTGGAAAGAAATGACGGCTCTCAGGAGCGACCCTACTTCATGTCGCCCGAGCTGAGAGACATCCTGTTGAAGGGGAGTGCGGAGGAGGGGAAGCGGGCAGAAGTCGAGGAGTAGAGAGGGAGGGAGGCGTGGGGGCCGCGCAGGCCTCCTCCTTTCCTCCCCGTAGACTGGGGGTGCATGCGGGCCTTCCCCTGCCTGGAAGCGTGGGGAGCGCGTGTGTGTCCCGTTCCCGAGCCTGCCATAGATCGCCCCTCTCCTGTCCCGGTGTGTCTTGCTACCTAACCCTCTGAGGCTTCTCTGTGGCCCTCATCCCCCCACCCCCACCCCCCCATCCCCAGAGGCCCCAGCCCGTGGGCTCCCCTCATGCCGCGGTCTCTGGGGCCTCTCTCCGCAGTGGAGGACTTGGAGAGGAATGATGGCTCAGCCGAGAGGCCTTACTTCATGTCTCCCACCCTCAAGAGGCTCTTGAACAAGACCAACAAGAAACTGGCGGAACCCTAAAGGCCCCGCTCCCCCACCACCCCCGGCTCTCCAGAAATCTCCCACCAGGTGCTCGGCAGCTGGGCCAGAACCCTGGGCCCACTGGGCTCACCCGAAGTCCCATCACTGCCGCCCCCCGCCCCCCGTCCGGCCCCCACCTGGCCAGTTAGCACTGGATTCTAGGGACCCAGAGGATTTGGATTCGGGGTGCCTCCTCCCTGTGCCGAGGGCCCTTTGGAGGTTTCCTGGCGGCGCCCCAAGCTCGCACCAGTCGCTGCTGCTCTCGCTGGCGCTGGCCCGGATGGGATGGGGAGACGTCCGCGGAGGCCTCCTGATGTCTGACACGCAGCGGGTCCCACCTCTGCGGCCTGCCACACGCTTCCTGTCCCTCTCTTCCAACGGGGCAGCATCTGTGTCTGCGGGGGTGGTGGCCGACGTGAGCCCCCCGTTCTCTCACGTCTGCTCCGGCCAGGACCAAGCCCCTTCTCCATGGCCGAACGGCCGACTCACAGGCTGCCCACATGCATTTCTTTATTATTATTTTTTTTAACCTGGACATGCATTAAAGGGTCTGTTAGCTTTTTCCTGTCTGTCTCAACGGCGGAGCTGGGGCCAGCTGAGGAGTGCCTTCTGTTGTCCCCTCCCCGCCGAACGTGGCCGGGGTGGGAGTAGGGTGGCGGTGGGGAGGGGGGGGTGGTCTCCTGGCATAGGGGGCCCACAGCAGGGGTGTTACGGAAGGAGAGGGAGCGGGAGGGAGAAGGCCGCTAATGGCTGTTTAATGGGAACTTGCTGGCCGGCTGGAGGAGTTGGGCCCCATTTCCCCCCTTCTCCTGCCAGTTACGGACACAGCTCTCTTTGTAAGAGAGAAAGAAGCGGAATCTACCCAAGGGGCGATTTCAGGGGAAGGGGTGGGTGGGGCCAGATGCTGTGAGCAAACCGGGCCTCCTCTGCCCAGTCACCTCGCCTCTGAGGATCCTTTTGCCAAATCTGTTGAACTCGGGGGACCTGGTCTCCCGGTTCCCCCTTTGCCATGTCCCCAGGCCCCTGACTTCATCAGCGCTGTCCCGGGGTCCGGAAGAGGGAGAGATCCCGGCCTGGGGTCCCAGTCTCCTGTGTCTGCCCGCCATCCCTCAGGCCCCCTCGTTCTGTCTGCACACCCTTGCGTGTTAATTGCATTCCAACCACTAATAAAGTGCCTATTGTACAGAGCCCGGGCCTGGAGTGTTTGTGGAGTGAGTAGAAGGCTGGTAGGGGGAACCCCAGCTTTGACTGCTCTGGGATTGATTCTCTGAGCTGGGGCGAGCCTCCCAGGGGAAGGAGGGAGGGCAGGAAGCCCTCTGTCTGCGGGCCCCCGAATTCTACCGTGCGGGCAGCTCAGGTTTCTTCTGAACAAATGGCCCTCATTAGGTTCTCATCCTTAGACTCCAGGAGGCAACGATGGCCTGTCCACACCCCCGCCCCCGCCCATGTCCTCAGTCACATGGCCTTTGTCCTCAGGCCCAGGCCCCTGAGGCACCCACAGTCTAGTCTAGCCTCTTTGGACCCACAGAACTGCAAAGAACTGAGCTGTCCTGCTGCCTAGGGGCTCGCTGCTGCCCCCTGGTGCCAGCTATCTGCCCACCTCTGTCCCATGTTCGCGGCCTTTCTCTTGTAATTTTTTCTTACCATTTTTTGAGTATTTCCTATACCACTTTTTTTTTTATGTTTATTTATTTTGAGAGAGCGAGCGTGAGTGGGAGAGGGGCAGAGAGAGAGGGAGAGAAAATTCTAAGCAGGCTCTGTGTCCGCACATAGCCTGAGGAGGGGTTCAAACTCAAAACCCGAACCATGAGATCATGACCTGAGTTGAAATCAAGAGTAGGACATGTCACCAACTGAGCCACCCGGGCGACCCCGTACACCACTTTTATTTCTCTCTTCAATTATCAAGATCTGGAGGACGGGCTGCATTTCTAATGGCTACACGGTGGGAACGCTGCATAGAAGGCAATTCAACCCCGGTCTCCTTGACCCCAGACCTTCCTGCTACCCCATACAGACACTTTCTGGGGTCCCTTGTTCACCTCGATTGTCTGAGTTAATTCTTTTCCCTGTCCCCAGTTCCTCCAAAATATCCCCCTAACCCTGCTCACTTCTCCCCACTATCCTCAGCTCCCAGCCCCCGTCATCACTCACCTGCACCAACGCAGTCACCTGCCCTGGTCCCTGACTCTTACCATCACCTCCCCTTCCCCACAGTTCCCCACACTGGTGCAGAGGGGTGCTTGTGAACACCCTACTGAGTTCACACCCCTTCTTCGCTTAAGAACCCTCCATGGCTTCCACCTTCTTCAAAGTGAAAAGTCAAAGGGGCGCCTGGGTGGCTCAGTCGGTTAAGCATCCGACTTCGGCTCAGGTCATGATCTGGTGGTTCGTGAGTTCGAGTCCCGCATCAGGCTCTGTGCTGACAGCTCAGAGCCTGGAGCCGGCTTTGGATTCTATGTCTCCCTCTCTCTCTGCCCCTCCCCTGCTCATGCTCTGTCTCTCAAAAATACATAAATATTCAAAATTAAAAATAAAAGTGAAAGGGGTGCCTCGGGTGGCTCAGTTGGTTAAGCGTCCAACTTCGGCTCAGGTCATGATCTCATAGTTCGTGGATTTGAGCCCTGCGTCGGGCTCTGTGCTGACAGCTCAGCAGCCTGGAGCCTATTTCAGATTCTGTGTCTCCCCCTCTCTCTACCCTCCCCCACTCGTGCTCTGTCTCTGTCTCCAAAATAAATAAACGATATAAAAAGTAAAATTTAAAAAAAGTGAAAAGCCAAAGTCTTCACTACAGTCCACAAGGTGCTATTTTATCTTCCCCATCACCCCGCCTCTCCCCCCCCTGCTGACCCTGGCAGCCACCCTGACCCCAGGGCTTGTGCCTGAAATGCTCCCCACTTGGCACTGTGTGTGGCTAGCTCCTCATCCTTTGGCTTTCAGCTCAGGTGTCACTTCCTCCAGGAAGCCTTCTGTGCTTCTCTGAGGTTGGCCCCTCTTGGTGACCACACATCACCCACTTTATCTTTCTTTTTCATGGCATTTGTCACAATCCACAGTGATCTATGTATATTTTCACTTAATAATTTGTTAGCCTTCCCACCCAGAAAGCCAGCTGTAAGGGGATACGGACCTTGCCTCTTTGTTACCACCTGATCCCAGAGCCAGGGACAGTGTGTGGTATACAGCAGGCACTCAGTATACAGGCACAGAGCAGCTGAATGACTGCAAGGGGCTTAGTATAGCGCCTGGCCTGGGGGAGGTGCGCAGCGTCAGCCACCGTCATCAGTATATTAGTATATGCAAGCATGTAAGTTCCCAGTCACGCATGCTCCAAACTCCCCGGCTGCCGTGTGCAGAGACAGGAAGACCGATGAGGCAACTGACTGCAGGGGTGCCTGGCTGGCTCAGCGGGTGGAGCCGGCCCTTCTTGGTCTCAGGGTCATGAGTTTGAGCCCCATGTTGGACGTGGAGCCTACTTATCTATTTAAAAAAAAAAAAAAACAAACAACGATGAAAACTAAGGAGGTTACTGCACTAATCTGGGAGCGTGCTGTTGGTAGACTCGACTCAGGTGGTCACAGGGAAGGTGATGAAAAGCACGCAGATTTTGGCGATAAGCTGAAGATGGATTGCGTGTGCAAGAAAGAGAGGAGTCGGAGAAGCAGAAGGAAGCAGGGCTGAGAGGCAGCAAAGCTGAGTCCAGAGAGGATGTCACGTAGCAGGGCCGCCCTGAACTGGTAGGTCCCTGACTAGAGGTGGCCCCGGGTACAATCCCAGACACTTCGGAGTCTCTTGAGTGTGCAGGCAAAGTGCCCAGTGTGATCCAGTCGATCCTCTTTTCTAATTTTTATTGAATTTTTTTTTAAATGTTTTATTTATTTCTAGGAGAGAGAGAGAGACAGTGTGAGCAGGGGAGGGTCAGAGAGAGAGGGAGACACAGACTCCGAAATAGGCTCCAGGCTCCAAGCTGGCAGTCAGCACAGAGCCCGACGAGGGGCCCGAACCCACGAACCGCGAGATCATGACCTAAGCGAAAGTCGGACGCCCAACCGACTAAGCCACCCAGGCGCCCCTTATTGAATTTTTTTTTTGAGAGAAAGAACGTAGGAGCGAGTGGGGGAGGGGTAGAGACAGAGAGAATGCCAAGCAGACTCTGCACAGTCCGTGCTGAGCCCGACACAGGGCTCGAACTCACCAACTGTGAGATCATGACCTGAGCTGAAATCAAGAGTCGGACACCTAACCTACTGAGCCACCCAGGCGGCCCTGCTCCGATCCTCTGGAGTGTGTTGGCAATGCTGACCAGAGCCCAGGGTAGGTCTCTGGAGAAGACTTGGTGTACGGGCAGTCGTGCAAAAGCACCCAGAGCCTGGGCAAAGAGAAAATACAGCAGAGCCGAAGGGATCTGGGCAGGTAGGTTCGGTCTGGATTTGCTTTACACAGAATCTCCCAGGAAGCGGTCACCTAGATGGTTGGATGGGTGTGTCAGGACTTCACAAAGGAATTCTAGGCCGGAAGCATTTAAGCCGGATGCTGGGGGTTTTGATTCTTTCAAGTCACAGGGCTGGCTGAGATCACCTGGGGAGTGAGTGTAAGGAGGAGGCCAGGCTCCTCTCTCCCCGCAGAGAGAAAAAGAAAAAGCGGACTCAGGGGACAGCCGGAAAGTGGCTGCGTCTGGAGCTATGTGGAAGGCAGGAAGTGCAGGCTCGAGCGGTCCTGGCTTTAGCGTGAGAGCAAATGAATGGGAGCGACTGTTTTCCAGTGCGGTAAGAAGGAAGGTCATTAGCTGAGCGCAGAGCGTGGGGAGATGGTGGAAGCCATAACTAGGTGTGAAAAATCGGGAGAGCACCGCATGAATGAGCAATGTGAGGATCGTGGGTTTTTTTTTTTTTTTTTCTTTTTCTCTCCCAAACTTACCGAGGTGTGAGGTGCAGGAGCAGAGTGGATTGAGCTGGGGTCGACAAAGAGGAACAGGGACTTGAGGGTACATGCAGGGGTGGACACATTGACGGATGCTAGCTCTCCGCCCACAGCTTTCAAAGCACTTGGGGTGAAAGCCAAGGTCTCCGTGTGGGTCAGGAGGGATGCTAGCTCTCTACTCACAGCTTTCAAAGCACTTGGGGTGAAAGCCAAGGTCGTGTGGGTCTCCGGGGACCTGCAGAACCTCTCCACTCTTTCTTGGATGCTCCTCCCCACTTCCTCCCACACTGGTCCCATTCCAGTCCCTCAGGCCTCTTTGCTGCTCCTTCCACAAGCACGGTCAACCCCTGGGACTTTGTACTAGCTGTTCCCTCTGCCCGGAACGTTGGTCTGCCGGGTCTCAGTCCCTCCGCTCCCCATAGGACTTTCCTGTGCACTGCCTAGCTTACAACCGCACCTGCCCAGCCCCCCACCGTCACCCCCGCCCCCCCTGCAGGATTTTTTGCCCACGGCACTTCCCAGCACGGGACACATTACACACTTTGCCTCTTGTTTGTCACCTGCCTCCCCATCTCAGTCAGATCCGCGAGGGCGGGCAGGGGGGTGGCTTGTTCACGGCGTCCCCAGCAGCAGCTCCTGGCAACACAGCCTCAATGCCAGATTCTCCGACCCTCCCGGATGGTCTGTTACCAGCAGGCTGTCCCCAAGCTCTTTCCTGCCTAGGATGGCCGGCGTTCTTTTCTGTGGATTGCAACTCTGAGAGGTGGAGATTCAGAATACTTGGAGTGATGAGGCTGGGCCAGGGGCACGGAGCCCGCCGCCCTGTCAGAGGGGAGGCATGCCCACGCAGGCGTGTGGGGCACTTACAGGCTGGCAGGAAACTCAAAGTGGCTCAGGCAACTAACAGACACAAAGATGTCTTCCAATCCTAGATAACATTCCGGAACAGGTAAAGCCAATCCTGGTGATGTAATAGGGCCAGGGTTTGGCTAGGACAGGGGGAGGGAACTTCCTGGCAGAGGGTGGGCGCCAGTGCCCCTTATTTTGATTGGGGTGGTGCTTATACAGGTGTGTATATGTAAACATTTACCAGAAACTACACTTAAATGATTGTGCGTATTATACCTTCACTGAAAGAAAAAAAAAAGCGGCTTAGGGCACCTGGGCGGCTCAGCTGTTTGGGTGTGTCTGACTCTTGGTTTCGGCTCAAGTCATGATGCCACAGTTTGTGGGTCGGAGCCCCGCATCAGGCTCTGTGCTGATAGTGTGGAACCTGCTTGGAATTCTCTCTCTCTGCTCCTCTCCTGCTCACACTTGCTTGTGTGCATGCGCTCTCTCAAAATAAATAAACTTAAAAAAAGTAATGCAGTTTAAAAGAAAAATTTTTTTACAAAGTGGCTTAAGAGAAATGGGATTCCTATTTGGCTTCTGTCCACGAGGTTGGACTGACTTGGGCACAGCGGGGGTGAGACCCGCTCGTGCATTTACTCCCTGTTTTAAGTTCCAAGCCAGGGTGAACAAGCGGCATGCTCCCTGGTCTCAGAGTTTCCTCTCTAGCCAAAGGGAGACAGATAATAACTAAATATATAACAGGTGACGATAAACCCTTTAAAGAGAACTAAAGCAGGATAATCTGGCAGGGCTGTTTAAGAAATGGTGGTCAGGGCAGCTAGGCCTCTCTGGAGCAGAGACTCAGAGAAGAGAGGGAGAGAGCTCTGAATACCCGAGGGAAGAGAGTATTTCAGGCAGAGTGTATAGTCAGAGCAAAGGTCCTGAGGTGACAGGACGCTTGAATGAATGGAGGAAGGTGTGGGAAGGGATATCAAACCGTATCCCAGGCTCATACCCTCCCAGCCTAATGTCAGGTCAGAAGGACCTTCTCTTCCTTTTTTTAAATGTTTATTTATTCTTGAGAGAGACAGAGAGAAAGCAGAGGAGGGGCAGAGAGAGAGGGAGACACAGAATCTGAAGCAGGCTCCAGGCTTTGAGCCGTCAGCACAGAGACCGATGTGGGGCTCGAACTCACAAACCGTGAGATCAGGACCTGAGCCGAAGTCGGATGCTCAACCGACTGAGCCACCCAGGTGCCCTGGACCTTCTCTTTCTCAGATGACGAGAGGCAAGTCCCAGAACTGTCTATGCTTTGGCCAGTTTTGGTGAAAACACCATCTCAGAATGAGTGTTGGGCCAGGAAAGATGTGGGGTTCTGACCAGCCAGACCCAGGGCAGAGGCTGAGTGGTGGGAGAACAAAATGGCAGAGAGGTGCTTCCCTACGGGAACTCTTGGTTCTCAGAAGAACAGAGGGGGAGTGAAGACCCAGCAGGCCAGAGCCACAGGCGGCCGGCTGCTCTGTGAGCCCACAGCGAGAGCAAGAACTAGAGCAGCAGGAACTTCAGGATGGCCAAGCCGGTCCTAGTGGGTGGAGATGATCAACTCCAGGTGGCTGGGGTCCTACATCCACTGGCCCATTATGACAGCGTCCCTGTGTGACCATGCCAGTGCTTCTCGCCAAGTCTCAGCATCCTGCACTGACGTGGCCGTGACTTGGCTCCGCTTTCACTCCATCTTTTTCAGTATTGCCAGGGTGCCTTGCTGGCTCAGACCATAGAGCATGCAACTCTTGATCTCAGCGTCGTGAGTTCAAGCCACGTTGGGCAGGGAGCCAAAACAGAAAAATAAAATCTTTAGGGGCGCCTGGGTGGCTCAGTCGGTTGGGCATCCGACTTCGGCTCAGGTCATGATCTCGCGGCTTATGGGTTCGAGCCCTGCGTCAGGCTCTGTGCTAACAGCCAGCTCAGAGCCTGGAACCTGCTTCAGATTCTGTGTCTCCCTCTCTCTCTGACCCTCCCCTGCTCATGCTGTCTCTATCTCTCTTTCAAAAAAAATTAAAAAAACATAAAAAAAATCTTTAAAATATGGCCGTAAAATACGCATAAAAATCACCACTCAAACCGTTTTTAAGCATACAGCTCAGGGACATTAAGTACATTCACAGTTTTGTGTAACCATCACTACCTCCGTGCCCAGAAATTTTTCTTCTTCCCAAACGAAAACTCTGTCCACATTAAACACAAACTCCCCCTCCTGCAGGCACCCATCATTGTACTTTCTGCTCCTATGGATCTAACTCTTCAACACGCTGCATATGAATGGAGTCATACGGATTCAGCTGTTGGGGTCTCGCTGACTTCACTTATCATTCTCCAGGTTCATCCACGTTGTGGAGGTCAGAATTTAAAAAAAATTTTTTTAAATGTTCATTTATTTTTGAGAGAGAGACAGAGTAGAAGCGTGGGAAGGGCAGAGAGGGAGAGAGGGACACAGAATCCGAAGCAGGCTCCAGGCTCTGAGCTGTCAGCACAGAGTCCAATGCAGGGCTTGAACTCATAAACTGCAAGATCATGACATGAGCTGAGGTTAGATGCTTTGCTGACTGAGCGCCCCGGGCGCCCCTCCTTCTCTTTTAAGGCTGACTAATATTTCACATTCCATTGTCTGTGTAAATCACAATTTGTTTATGTGTTCATCCATCAACAGACACTAGATTAATTCCACCTTTTGCCTGTTGTGAGTCACACTGCTGTGAACAAGGGTGTAGAAGTATCTGGAGTCCCTGATTTCATTTCTTGCGGGCATATGCTCGGAAGTGGAAGTGCTAGAGGTGTTCATTCTATTCAATTCTGGGAAAACATGTTGTTTTCTTGCTCTATCTTTTAACTGAGCTTTCTTCCTTGCTAATTTCATTCTCTTTCATCAAGGTACACTCCCTGCCCCCCAGCCACACCTCGTAGTTCCCTGGCTTCAAGTTTAGAGAAACCAGGGCTTCTCCTGCCCCCAGAGTCCCCGGCCTGGTGCTCATTGGCTCTGACTAGCTGCATTTTGGACGCTCACTCCTAAGCCAATCAATGCAGTCAAGCCATGGGCTTAGTTTCAGAATACGCCAGCAGGGACTCATCAG
Organism: Hyaena hyaena; assembly: GCF_003009895.1. Taxonomy (NCBI): domain Eukaryota; kingdom Metazoa; phylum Chordata; class Mammalia; order Carnivora; family Hyaenidae; genus Hyaena; species Hyaena hyaena. The sequence continues at coordinate 897,756 of NW_024081017.1, forward strand.
CCGAACTAGACTGGGCAAGGGAGAGGGGAAGTTCCCCGAAGCACTGTGGTCAACCGATGTCCACTCCACTGGAGTGGGGAGGAAGGCAGTGGGCACGGGTGCAAAAGGTTTCAGAAGGAAAAGTTCCTGTGTGACGGGGGTCGGAGGCTGGAGTGGGAGAAATCTCTGATGGTGAGGAAGGCAGAGTGGAGGCCATGTTCGTGGGATTACTGGAGTCCCTAATGAGGACAGAACCCATCTGGACAGAGGGAATGCAAGGGGAGGGGACAGACCTTCTCTTCAGCCATTGAGGGAGAGGCTGTGATGAGAACAGGTGTGCACGGCCAGATGACAGGGCGTGTCGGCTAGGGCAGGGAGGTGAGAGACGGTGCCTACTGGGGTGGTGGAGCAGGTAGCAGCGGAAAGGCCAGCGCGGTAGTGGAAATCTGGGTGAGGGTGGAGATGCACAAGAGAGGGCAGGTGGCACCTTGGGGCCTCAATCTTGCATGGTGACCCAGGAGCGAACAGACAAGGGGCAGGATGGATGTAGCTCATCAGAAGATTGGGCTGAGAGGTGCCTGGGTCTTTCAGTCGGTTAAGCATCGGACTTCGGGTCAGGTCATGGCTCAGGTCATGATCTCGTGGTTCATGAGTTCAAGCGCAGCATTGGGCTCTGTGCTGACAGCTCCGAGCCTACAGCCCGCTTTGGATTCTGTGTCTCCCTCTCTTTTTCCACTCCTCCACCACTCACACTCTACCTCTCTCAAAAAATGGATAAACATTGGGGCGCCTGGGTGGCTTAGTCGGTTAAGCGCCCGACTTTCGCTTAGGTCATGATCTCGCGGTTCGTGGGTTCGAGCCCCGCGTCGGGCCCTGTGCTGACTGCCAGCTCGGAGCCTGGAGCCTGTTTCAGTCTGTGACTCCCTCTCTCTCTGACCCTCCCCTGCTCACGCTGTCTCTCTTTCTCTCCTAGAAATAAATAAAACATTAAAAAATTTAAAAAAAATGGATAAACATTAAAAAATTTAAAAAGATGGGGCTGAAAACCTCTTATCCCGCAGCCACCAGTGGGTGGCCCCGACAGAATGCATTTTTTAAAAAAAATATTAAATGTTTTATTTATTTCGGAGAGAGAGAGAGAGAGAGAGCTTGAGCAGGGGAGGGTCAGAGACAGAGGGAGACACAGAATCTGAAACAGGCTCCAGGCTCTGAGCTAGCTGTCAGCACATAGCCCGACGCGGGGCTCGAACCTACAAACCGTGAGATCATGACCTGAGCCGAAGTGAGACACTTAACTGACTGAGGCACCCCGGCGCCCCCAGAACGCACTTGTTAAGGGAGTCCGGTTTCCTGGACACTTCAGCTACAGCCCAGCATCTCTTCCTACAAAACCCAGGTTGTGCGAGGCTCCAGTCCCAGCAGGTAATGATTGGAAGGAAGGTTCCCTGGCACTCACTCCATGCATCCTTAGCAAACCCTTGAGATTGAAGGAACTCTCCAAACCTGTCCTGGGCTCCTCTGTGGAGATTACAGTTTGATCTCAAACCTTTGCTTGTCACCATGGCCCTACCTACCCCTTTCTGTGTTTGGGGCCCCTTTTACAGGGGCTGCCTTGAGAGCCTCAGAAGCAAGTTCTTGAGAAACCTATGGAATCAGAAAACCAGACACCTTCCCTGCTTTGCCACTTGGTAGCGCTGTTAGCTCAGCCAAGTGGCACCCGCGGAGCCAGCTCCCTGGTGTTCTAATTGCTGGTCTCTAACTTGTTACAGCCAGCGAACACCTTCCTTGCCAGGGTGACTTTAAAGAATCTAAACTTACTTTAACCAATTTTACCTGAATACATGGGCTATTAAATTTACCAAACTTTTCTTCACTTTCAAGCTCTATTCAGGAAAGCTCTCCGGGGCGGGGGGTAGGAGAAGATGCTTAATGTTTGTGTGAAAAACAGAAAAAAAAAAAAAGCACATAATTAAGTCTGTGAATAAAACAGAAAACTTCACAATGGCTGCCAAAGAGGGGAGGCAGGTGGATTCGGTCCCTCACACGCTTGCACATTTGGTATCTCCTATCAGGCGAATACGTGATGTGTGCAAAACCCTCAGTAAAATGTAAACAGAAAGGCAGTAGGTATAGGGTGCACCCATTTCAGCAGCCTTTTTACACCTTACGTTTTAAATAACTGAGGCATTTATTCGATACACAGAAATGTGCCAAGTGCTTTAAAAAAAAATCATTGCTTTGTAGATGCGAAACGGAGGCTTCAGAGAGAGGTGCAGTTTTTGGTCACAGAGGAGACTCAGATCTAGAACAGACCATGGGTCTTGCATCCTTAACAAAGCAGCTGGACCGTCCCTACACTTTTGCTAGGAAAATCGTTATTATGCCTTGAATCTTCTCTTTTAAAGTTTATAGATTTTGAGAGCGCGCGGGTGGGGGAGGGGCAGAGAACGCGAACCTCCCCCACCCCCCAAGCAGGCTCGATCTCACGAACCATATCGAACCATATCACGACCTGAGCCGAAATCCAATCGAGACACCCACGGGCCCCATATTATGCCTTAAGTCTTCCTGAGCAACTTCTCACTTTCAGGAAGGAAACCTCTTCAACGATTCCTTGCTCCGAATCCCAGCAGCTTCTGAACAACACGCTTAGGACCGCCTGTCCAGCGCTGGCTTGATTCGGACACTGGAGCGGCGCCGGGCTTACTTGAGGTACCCACCGCACACCGGGGGTCTCACGAAGCGCGCGGGAGAATTCAACACTAGCCTTGAAAACAGTAGACGCCCTGGTGCCTTATGAACCCCGAGCTGCGGCTGGCAGAGCGTCTGACTTGCAGACCCGCCTCTCCCACGAGCAGTCTGTGAATCCTCTAGCTGGGCCTCAGTTTCTCCACCTGTCAAAGGGAGACTGGAAGATCCCGAGCACCTCGGCTCTGCCCTTCGGAGGCCCGGGCCCAGCAGGACGGCCGCACGCCACACTGGGGGTTTGGCTTGCGGGACCCCCCCAAGAACTGCAGCGCTCACCGGCGCCGGTCCCGGGGCAGGAACAGGATCTGTCCGGCCGTCCCGGACACCTGCACCTCGGGCCTTCAAGGCCTCTAGCGAGGGATACAGGGAGATGGGAGGAAGCTCCGCCAGGTAGCCTCGGATGGAGGTCGAAGCCCGCGGGCCACGATCCGGCAAAATACTCTTGTGACAATCTCTCAAAGAGGTTTCCGCCAACGTACACGCGAGGGACGGGTGTAAGATGGCGGCCGCGCAGGCGCATAAACTCGCAGCAGGGGGAGACTCCGCCCCTCGCCCTGAACCACGTGGTGATGCCGCTTAAAACCGCCATTGAAAAAAAAGAGCGGCGACCGCATCACATGACGCAGACCCACCAATACCAAAGGGAAGCGCCAAAGTCCTTGTCACGTGGCCAAGACTCTGTATTGGCCACTGTCACATGATCAAGGACTCGAAAAGGGAGGTAAACGTTTCGAATCCACGTGACCAGCAACGCAACGGCTACGCTCTTGCCACGTGACCTAAGCCCACCTCCTTATCTCTTTTCGTCGCTCCCTCCCTCCCGGGCCAGGCCTGCGTCAGGCGGCAACGCGGCGGCAAGGGGCGGGGCTCCAGCCGATCACGTGGCCCGCACCTCCCCGGCGCGCGCCCGCCCGCCCGCTCGCCCCCGGCCCCGGCTCCTCCTCCTCCTCTTCTCGCCATTGCAGTTGGACTCAGCAGCCCGGTGCGCACCGCGTGGCTTTTGGGGGGAGACCCCGGCGGGCTGTGGCAGGAGGGCGGCGGCGGCGGTTGCGGTCGGGGAAGGGAACGCCGACAAGGTAAGCGTCAATGTGGCGGCGGCCGGGCCCGCTCCCGCCTCTGCCCCTCCCCCCGCTAGTCCTCCCACTCAGCGCGGGCCCGGCTGAGGGGTCGCGGTGACAAGGCCTGAGGTGCCCCGCGCTCTCCTCCTACGCCCGGTTCTCTCGCCCCAGGGCTGGGCTCATTCCTCCCTCGCCAGTCTCGCTCCCGCGCTCGGCCGTTACTCTCCCCCATTGTGCCGAGGAAACAAAATGGCGGCGGCGGCGGCGAGGGCCCGGTGCGCGCGCATCCGCCCCCCCCCCTTCGCGGCCCCTCGGCCGGCGGCGGCGCCTCGCACGGGGGGTGCGCGCGCACCGGGCCCCCGGCCGCCGAGTCCCCCGGGCCCGGCTTTGTCTGTTGCGGCGCCACGCGCGCACGCGCGCACGTGCCGGGAGCACACACCCCCCTTGGCCGGTGGAGTCCAGGCTGGCGCAGCAGGGGCGACCCCCTCCTCATTCCTTCTTAGTCTTTGTCCCAGTCCCGTCCCGGGATCCAGGACAGTCCCAGGTTCCCGAGGCGGGAAATGTCGCCGCCTTTGTCCTTACATGGCGAGGAGACGCTGACCTCCCCGACACGCTGTTCCCACGCTGATTGCAGAGGAGGCCTTTGTTGGCCCAGGGGCTTCCCAAAATCTGTGGTCAGCCAGGCTGCCCCCGGATTAGAACCCAAATTGGGTGGAGGGTTTAAGCTTTCCCTTTCTTTGGTTTAGGTGTTCCATTGATGCTTAATATTCTCCAGATTGCTTAGGATTTGCATCCTCCCTCAAAATGGTGATCTGGTGCGATATTTGGGTATTCTGAAACTTGCAAGATTGTGAGCCAAACACGAGAGCTTACAACGGTTTTCTACCATATTTGCTTAAGTAGTTGAGTGAATGAGTTGGAAGTTCTGCCACAGTTCATCCTGAGCCTGGATGAATTCTCTGGGTTGTACAGTGATCAGCATGCCCTCCCCCAGTTCAGTGTCTAAACTTGGGGAGAGAAACTATGGCTTAGTATTTCCAAAGCTGATTGATCCTTGCTTGGGAATCTGCAGGGGTCATGATGGGTCAGTGAAGGAGTGCCAGTTTCCCTGATAAGCCTTTCTTTTCTGCACGGGTATTTCAGTGGTTTTGAATCTTTTTCTGGTTGGTTAGGATGCTCTCTTTAAAGTGGGTGGTCTTTGGCCTGTCGGGGTTTCAGGGAAAAACCCAAGTGCCACCCAGAGTTGGGACTCCCAGTGGAGGGCTTCAGACTCTTTTTTTCACAGGTGTTTGTGGCTGGGAGTCTCTTAGGATTGGTCACATTGCTGCCACTGTGCTTTGTGTGTGGTCTCATGGGATGTAGGGAACAGCAGACACTCAGACTGTGAATGAAGTGTGGGAACCAGAGGCTCATTAACAGCTGGAAACGGAAGGCCCCTGGGTACCAGCGCGACTAGCCTTGTCCCTAGCCCTGGGGTCTTTGCCCCTGAGCTCTCTGTGGGCTGCGTTAGTGGATTGTGGTCCCTGGGATTTGTGAATGGAATCTCTGCAGGCCCTAGTGTTTGGAGTTGATTGGAGGCTGGCAGTTCCCGCCAGGCTTGGCTTTGCCAGCACGGGGTGTGGCTTTGTCAGTTCCCCTAACGTCCTAGAGCTTGGGCAGATCTGGGAATCCCTCTCTTTCTGGAGCACTGGTGCCTAATCAATTGCAGTTTTTGTTTGTTTTTTCCTGATTGAACTTGTCTAGTGCCTGTAGGCAAGAATTGCTTTCTTGAGCTCCTTCTAGTATACTTTAAGAGGGCCTTTTTTTTTTTTTTTTTTGAGGTCCATATTCTTGGGAGTGAGGACTCTAAGGCTGTTTCTTTTCTTAAATGCTCCTTGTCAAAGAACCCCATTGGCAAGAGCCGCTAATACCTTGATGTCACTTTCCTGATGCTCTTTTCACGTTCCCCTGCTTCAGTTCTCCAGGTAGGGACAGTGGAGTCTGTGATGAGGAAAGAGCTTTCTGTAAGTCTATAAGCCTCGCCTCTTTGGGAGAGCAGTAGGCAGCATCCTGTCTGTCTATAGACCTCAGCAAGATTTAGGGCTTGGAAATGTTCTTCTGCAAAAAGGCTTTAAAACTTTTCTTTGGGCTGGATCAGCTCCCTCTTATTTACCTCTCTCACCCTCCTTCCCGGTTTCTCCTGATTTCACCTTTCATGGCTCAGAGGAACAATTCTTTTCCCCAAGAAACTTGGGTTTATACCTCCTTGGACTTGCCCTCCTATCAGTAAGTTGATTAAACTTGTGCAGTTTTGAAAGATGTGTAAATGACACTACCATCTAATAGTAAATGCAGGTACGTCTCACAAAGCGGTGCCATTTAATCTGAATGTTGTTTGATTAAACTTTCATGGGAATTACGATTTTCTAGGCTATATGTATTGGATGCTTTCTATCTTAGCCAAGTCCTGGGGTGAGGAAGATTTGATTTCTGTTTTTAGTGAAGTAGTTTCAAAATAAAGGCAGTGGTTTGACAGGAATCTACACACAATGAAGCAGGTTGGGGCCCTGAAGGGATGAGATTCCTTCAGATTCCAGAGACAGCACTTGACAGTTTTGTCTGAAACAGCTAGCTTTCCTCTATGCTGTTATTTAGGGTAAGTCAGTGCTGACTCTTTGTGGTGCCAGCAGCATTATCGAAATAATAGTGAAAGCATGGTGGACAGACAGGTGTCTGTTAGGGAGCCTTATCAGTTACTGACTTTTAAAAATTGTTCCTTGCTGGGGCGCCTGAGTGGCTCAGTCAGTTAGGCATCCATCCCACTTCAGCTCAGGTCATGATCTCGCGGTTTGTGAGTTTGAGCCCCGCGTCGCGCTTTGTGCTGACAACTCAGAGCCTGGAGCCTGCTTTGAATTCTGTGTCTCCCTCTCTCTCTGCCTCTCTCCCCACTAACACTCCATCTTTCTCTCAAGAAATAAACATTTTAAAAAAGTTGTAAAAAAATTGTTCCTGCCATTTTATGTCCTATTAAATCCCTGTGAAACTTTCCCAAGGTTGCCCTTTATGCATGACCCCATTATAGATTGTGATTGGAAATTCAGAATGAGTTTTAACATCTACTGTTAAAAATGTCTTGAGGCACCTACTTCTCCCATGTCTTGAGAAACTGATGTCCAGTTGAAATTTAATTTTTTTCTCATTGAATGTTTATGGAACGAAGAAAAATACAGCCACTATTTTTTTTTTTTTAATTTTCTTTATTTTGAGAGAGAAAAAGAACGCACGAAAGAGGGACAGAGAGGGAGAATCCTGAGCAGGGTCCTGTGTTGGTGCAGAGCTGGACGTGCAGCTCAGTCCCACGAACCGTGAGGTCACGACCCCCGCCAGAATCCAGAGGAGGACGCTCAACCAGCTGAGCCACCCAGGCGCCCACGTAGCCTCTAATTTTTAGCAGGAAGATGAGTTTACTGTCCAAAGGCCATTTTCTCTGGTGCGATGTATGGACACTAGGACCATTTAGTTACAAAGTTGAGCATTGCAACCTTTTATTAGAGTCTGTACCTTTGCTCCAAGTTATTTTTATGATCTTGGGTAGTTAGTGAGAATTGGTGCTATTGACAACTTGAGATCCATTGTAATTTTCCTTGACATTCCAAACAGTCCTCTTCTTATTTTCATCACATTGGTGGTTCGAGCCCAGTCTTACTGGGATAATATTCCAGGCCACCTGTTTTTCTTTGGAATCCTTTTTTCCCCCCCTCTTATCTGAAGCTGTGTGTGTTTATAAAGAGTAAAATGTTGTGGGTCAGGTTTGCTTCTCAGTGGTACGTCTAGATTTTTTTGCAGGTTAATAATCCTTGCTATGCATTCGTAATTCAGAAAAACAGTCCAAATGTCAGCAATGTGGAAGTAACCAGCCCAGCCCCACGGCTCATACTGGCCCTTAATAACCATTTGTCCTGTGGGTGACCTGTGTACATTCCTAGCAGGGGTGAGTAATAGCTGCCTGGTATATGGAGGTCTGGGGGCTTCCCAGTAAGAACTCACCAGTGACCATAGCGTCACAGAGCAGATGTGTGAACCGATAGGAGTGGAGGGAAGGTGAACTGAGTCAATTTTGATGAAGTTACTTAGTGAGTTTTTATTTAATGTAATTTATTTATTTATTTTGAGTCTTTCAGCCAGCTCTGGAAAAACATTTTGGCGGGTTCTTAGAAAATAAATAGGCAACCACCGTATGACCCAGGAATTTCATCCTTGGACATTTATCCCAAAGAAATGAACGTTTATGTTCACATAAAAATCTATACCCAAATGCTCATAGCAGCTTTGCTTTTGATAGCCAAGAACTGGAAGCCATGTAGATGTCTTTCAGCAGGTGAATGGTTAAACCAAGATACATCCACACCATGGAGTACTGCTTAGCGATCGAAAGGAGCAAGCTGTTGATAACACCTTGGATGAATCTTGAGGCAGTTATATTGCACGAAACCAGCCAACGCTGAAAGGTTACTGAATACTCTGGAATTCCATTTATATAACATTCTTGGAGTGCCAGAACTGTAGGAATGGTGAATGGATTAGCGGCTGGTAGGGTGAAGCATATGAGGAGTGGTGGAAGGGGGGAGTATAACTAATCAAGGGCAACAGGAGGGATCCTTGTGGGCATGGGCAGTGGTGTGTGTTTGGATTTGATTGTGTCAAGTCAGTGAGCGGTAATTAGTTGTACTATCGTTTGCAAGATGTTACCATTGGGGGATACTGCTTTGAAAGGTACATGGGAGATCTGTTATTTCTTGTAACTGCATATGAAGCTACAGTTATTTTGAAATAGTTTTATTGAAAAGAGTGCCACCCTTACCCACTAAAATAATTCACGTGTCTGTGGATTCATGTCCTTTGAGACACCGTCTTTTTTTTTTTTTCTTCTTCTTTGTAAATGGGGAGGGGGAAGGAAAGCTTTTGGGAGAAGGAAGCAAATTGCACACTAAGTTAAGAAACAGATCCAGGGCTTCCTCGTGGGGGTACATGCGGAGATGGTCTCGCCTGCCCCTACCCCAAGCAGGTTGGAAGATTTCCTACGCTTACCCTCCCTGTCCTGCTTGTTGCCCGAAGAGCATGTTGGGAAGAGGGTTTGGTCATTCCCATTTGGAGTCACGCTATATGCTTCGCTGTTATGTCCTCTCACGGGCAGATTTTAAAACATTTCTATCAGTTTGTCTGGGAGTTCGTGAAACTCCTTTAATATATTGCATTTGTGGTTTGATGAAGCGTCTTCCCACAGAATCCCCTTTTATCCTTCCTGTTTGCAACCCTCAGGCACAGCTAGTGTTGCTGACTCCCTTTTGACCCGGTTCTGAGCAGGTAGGTGATTGGTTGCAGGCTCCCGCGGCTGCAGGGTTGGGGAGCCCAGGATGCGAACCTGGGGCTTCTGTCTCCGGAGACCTGTGAATGCTCTGTGGTACCAGTGGGCCCAGAGTCCTGGGTCTCGTGGGAGGCCAGTGGAGTTCCAGAAACATTTTGGAGAATGATCTGTATTTGTCAACATTTTATTTAGTCCAGGAGAGTATCTTTTTTTCTTCTAATTCTTTTTTTAAATGTTTCTTTATTTTGAGAGAGAGCGTGAGCAGCTGAGGGAGGCGGAGAGAATCCTAAACAGGCTCTGCCCTCAATCTCACAAACTGCGAGATCATGATCTGAGCCAAAATCAAGAGTTGGACGCTCAACTGACTAAGCTACCCAGGTGCCCCGGAAAATATCTTTTTTAATCAGTGTACACTATCTCCATCTTTTCACGAGAAGAAAGGACATGTTTTTGTAAGTTGAAACTATTTGTGGAAATAATTATTCCTAACTTTACATTTCCCTGTGGGCCAGTAAAAAACTGTTGCGGACAGAATTGGGAACCACTGCACTAGACTTTGGATCTGTGTTGGATTTTCAAATTTCCCGGGATTGCATCTGTAACCAGATTTTAGGTTGGCGTCTTTTGGCTGGGTTGCTTTGTTAAAATTATTTTTCGTGGGTCCTTGAGGATATCAATCTGTAAACTTCTTTTTTTTTTTTTTTTTAATTTTTTTTAAGGTTTTTTTAAATTTATTTCTAGAGAGAGAGAGTGAGCAGGGGAGGGTCAGAGAGAGAGGGAGTCACAGACTGAAACAGGCTCCAGGCTCTGAGCTGGCAGTCAGCACAGAGCCCGACGTAGGGCTCGAACCCACGAACCGTGAGATCATGACCTAAGCGAAAGTCGGACGCTTAACCGACTAAGCCACCCAGGCGCCCCATNACAGACTGAAACAGGCTCCAGGCTCTGAGCTGGCAGTCAGCACAGAGCCCGACGCGGGGCTCGAACCCACGAACCATGAGATCATGACCTAAGCGAAAGTCGGACGCTTAACCGACTAAGCCACCCAGGTGCCCCTCAATCTGTAAACTTCTGTAGGGTCAGTAAAGATAGCACACGTCTATCATTTCCCTTCACGCTCCAAGATAGGATAGCTCCGGAGATGGGGAAACCCGGAGCAGGGGTTTGGATTCTTCTGCATTTCAGAGCTTCATCCATTCTGTCTCTCAGTTGAGCATCCGCTTCAGGACAGGTCCCGGAGTTGCTGGAATAGCTGTAGGATTTGGTGAAATATCCTGGAACGGGCAGGATCTACTGTGGAAGATAGGTGGGGCCGTACCTACTCGACACCTGTTCATTCATTCTACAGACTAACATGGGCATGTTTCTTTTCCAGTAGCAAGTGCCACGTCGTATTGTAATTAGCAAGAGGTCAGAACAGTGGTCAGCACCTTGCAAGCAAAAGGTTTTGTGGTTTTAAACTTCTGTAACTCTGCATGCTGTGGGCGGGCTGGGTATGAGGGAAAAAAAAAGAAACCTGATTCCTTCTTGTGAGAACATCCCCAGCCACCCAGAGTTCATGTTTAAAATCCTGATTCTGGGGCACCTGGGTGGCTCAGTAGGTTAAGCGTCCAACTTTGGCTCAGGTCATGATCTCCTGGCTTGTAAGTTTGAGCCCCGCGTCGGGCTCTGTGCTGACAGCTAGCTCAGAGCCTGGAGCCTGCTTCAGATCCTGTGTCTCCCTCCCTCTCTGACCCTCCCCTGCTCCCGCTGTCTCTCTCTCTCTCAGAAATAAATAAAAAACATTAAAAAAAAAATTAAATCCTGATTCTCCACTCCACTCGTTCTTCGCTTGGGTTTCATTTCAGAGAAGCTGGGCTGGTAGAAAACTGGGCTTCCCTGTGCCCAGCTTTTGAATCATAAAGGTGGTTGCAGGGGCAGCTTCTGTGTAAAGGCTGATTGGCGGGGCCGCTGGAGTGTTGGCTGCAGGCAGGCAGGTAGGTGGGTGTTGAGGGCTTCTCGCCAGCAGTGTTCTTTGCTAAAAATCTTGAAAAGGAAGTTTCTGTTCATCCACAAGACCCGTCTGTCTGTTGAAGACAGGGATTCCCTGGTGTTCTAGCCTCTGAAAAGCTGGCTTGGATGACCGGTCCGGGTTCAGAGACCAGGGCGGCCAAGTGTGTCGACCTCCAAAGGAGCATCGTGTCCAGTTTTTCAGCACTTGTTTTAGTTTTGGTTCACATGATTAGCACTTCTACTCAGTCCCCCTGAATCAGGGGGCATCACCACCAAGGCCTGGTGTAAGGGAGGAAGGCTTGGGGGAGAATGTTTGCAGATGGGCCAGGTGGGGTGGTCAGGGCCAGCCACAGCCCAGGGAGTCTCTTCAGGGGTTCAGTGTGGGGCCTGCCTCGTGGAGCAGAGGAAGATGGAGAGGTGCACACCCACGTTCTTCGTCTTCACGGTGGAGGCGGCAGGTGGAGACCTACATGTGGGATAGTCGCCTAGAGCAGGTGCCTTTGGGGACGTACGCATGTCCTTGAGGTACTTTTCATGGGCTGATTTTTTTTTTTTTTTGGACACATCTTTTTACCCAGAGGTAGAAAAGGGGTTTTCTACTCCCAGTATCTGTCAGGTGTCATTTGTTTTTCCAGCGAGTGTGTGTCCCCCCCCCCTCTCGTCAGCTGTGGCTGGACTGCAGTCCCTTCTCACCATTTTCAGGGCAGAGGGTTGGGATATAGACCTGCACTAGTGCCAGAGTAGGTGATGGACTCAAGCTTTTCCATAAATTTAACATGCTGAATCAATTTAGGTTGTATGTTTTTAACATCTCATTATGAAAATTCTCGAACATCTACTGGAGGTGACGTGGTTTACAAGGAACAGCCACTTGCATGTAAAGCTTAGGTTCTGCCATTGCCTTTGACTGTACTTCTGTTTCACACATCTCTCCCTCTGACCTGGCCATCCGTCAGTCCACGTTTATTTATGCATTTATTGAATCTCTTTGACATATAGTCTGGTTTACTCTTATGATACATTTCAAAGTAGCAGGAAATTACAGTCCTCTATCTGAATATTAACTAGAATCTAGTATTTATTTATAGTGTCTTTTTTTTCTTTTGAAGTAACGCACACCTCTTGAGGCTACCATTCAATTAGTTTTGACTGTTGTATGTACGAACCCCTACCAAGATGTGGACTGTGACCATCACCCTGAAAGCGCCCATCCCAGGTGTCCCTGCCACCACCTGCCCAGCACAACTGCTGAATAGATTTGCCTGTTCTAGAACTTCATGCAGGTGGAAGCGTTTTATGTTTGTTTGGGGGTTTTTTTGTTTGTATTCACTTGTCTTAAATGTAGCCAGTGGGTGCCTTCAGAGGTCAGCTCCCTATCCTTTGGCCAGCGCGCATTAGTGTCCGAGCGCCTCCTCGCTCTCTGGCACTGCAGATGACGCCAGCTCACACGGCTCCCGTGTTAGGTGCTGCATCAGCCCTTCCTCTGGGGAGCTCCTTTTAGTAAGGTAGACACTCTCAGTCCTGTAAAACCCCGAATGAAAGAGTCCTAGACACCTGAATCCACGGATTAAGCTGTCTACTTTTTTTTTTATTTAAATGTTTTTTATTTATTTCTAGGAGAGAGAGAGAGAGAGAGAGAGAGATAGCGTGAGCAGGGGAGAGTCAGAGAGAGAGGGAGTCACAGACTCGGAAACAGGCTCCAGGCTCTGAGCTGGCAGTCAGCACAGAGCCCAATGCGGGGCTCGAACCCACGAACCGCGAGATCATGACCTAAGCGAAAGTCGGACGCTTCACCGACTAAGCCACCCAGGCGCCCCAAGCTGTCTACTTTTTAAGTGTCTGCGTTTGATGTCTTTGTGATGAGGAGGAGTGTGTGGTGAAGAGGTAGTCAGTCCATGTGAAGTGAGGCGTCAGCTCCTGGCACCTGACCGGGCTTGGAAGATACACGGTTCTTCTTTACCTCACACCAGCCCACCGGGCTCACCGGGGCAAGGCATTTGTCTGCCAGATCTCTCACCATCCCGGCCTGGATACTTGTTGAGGAAACAAATTCGGTTTTAAACCTATCAGTCTTGGGGCGCCTGGGTGGCTCAGTCGGTTAAGCGTCCAACTTTGGCTCAGGTCATGATCTCGTGGTTTGTTGGTTCGAGCCCTGCATCGGGCTCTGTGCTGACAGCTCAGAGCCTGGAGCCTGCTTCAGATTCTGTGCCTCCCTCTCTCTCTCTGACCGTCCCCTTCTCCCGCTGTCTCTCTCCCTCTCTCAGAAATAAATAAAACATTAAAAAAATTTAATTAAAAAAAACCCTACCAGCCTTCATTTTGAGAGCCTTCATTGATGAGGTTGCAGCACAGATATGGCTGGGAGTGGTGGCCATTTCACCATCAGACTGTGAGCTCTGATAGTCTGCTGCTGGTTTAGAGCTGGGTTTCTAGGGCCACCTGGGTGTCTCTGTCGGTTAAGCGTCTGACTTCGGCTCAGGTCGTGATCTCAAGGTTCCTGAGCTCGAGCCCTACGATGGGCTCTGTGCTGATAGCTCGGAGCCTGGAACCTGCTTCAAATTTTGTGTCACCCTTTCTCTCTGCCTCTCCCCCTCTCGTGTTCTCTCAAAAGTCAATAAACATTAAACAAAATAAAGACCTGGGGTTCTGAGCTTTGGTTGAATTTTTAGATGACCTGCTGCGACTGTACTTTTGTGGGAGGATTTAAGTACGTTCTGCAATTAAAAAGAAAACTATTATGGAAGTTTTCAGAACCTCGCAGTGAATCCTGGTACACCCATCCCCCAGCTTTGACAGCTAGCAGCATTGTGCCTTCATGTTTTATCTTTCTCTTCATCACCACTGCCTGCCTTACTGGAGTATTTTAGAGCAAGTATCAGGCATGTACTTTTCAGCCATCATTTTATCTTCAGTATGTATCTAGCAAGTAAAGCATTCTTTTTTGAACACAACCTTGGTTTCATTTGTTCCTCGTTGAATGAATGATAATTCCGTCATGTACGATGCACTTCTCACTGCACGTCAGTCCTCACTTAGCCCCACGGCAGCCTGGCATACAGAGATCCTGTTGGTAGAAAAGGTGGGTGCCATTTTGAAGGGTCCGTGGCCTTTGTGCTTGTGCTGCATGCTTTCCATAGGTTGACTTGTTTCGTGTTTACTCCCCCCCGCAGAGGTGGAGGGGCCACATCCACGTCACAGGAGAAACTTGAAGGCCTCGTGGCTAGTGGCTGGGCAGTCAGGGTTTCAAGTGCAGGTCTGTGTGGGAGCTCCCGCTTGGTAACTGAGTGGTTTCCCAAGGGCATAGTGTACGGCTGAGCCCGGAGACTGGTCCCCACTCCTCTCCCCCCTCAGAGAAGCCCATGACCCCCACTTGTCTTCTCGCATAGCTCTCATTCCACCCTTCGATTTTATAGTTCCACTTTGAACCCTACACATTTGCAATTCCGTTGTTAGGTAGTCCTGAAGCGTTGTGGGAAATTCTTGTTTTGGTCAGTCATGTCCAAGTTTATCCTTGAAGCGTGTGCCTTTCCACAAGGTGGAGCCTGCTGCCCTGGCTGGTAATTGGCTTCGATCAAAGGGGCTGGCTGTTGTGTGGTTGGATGGAATGGGTGGATTCATCTGTTGTATATCATTGTGATGGATTTTTTGTGTTTTTCACTCATTTGGAAGATTTCAGTGTGGACCAGACTGTTTGCACAGAGTGGGAATTGAGTAGGTTGTCGTCAGCATGTTATTTAGAGCGCCAAGTGGTAATTACAGCTATGCTTGTCCTGAAGACTTCTGTTGTGCACTTGAGTTTTTTGGCCTTTTCAAAACTGAAACCATGGGGGTGGGTGGGAGGGGGGCATGTGATGCAGTGGTCACATCTACCTGATGTTTCAGAAGGTTCTTGGTTTTCTGGTTTACAGACACCTTTGGGGCTGTCTCCTGCTTTCCTTCCATTTCTTCACTACCCTCAAAGACCAGAGCTCCTTCCTTCTCTTTCCCTTTTCCAGGATTTTACTGAACACTTGTATTGTTACCATTAATTGGAAGTGTGTTAATTTTTTATTTAAAAGCATTTTTTTGATGTTTATTTATTTTTGAGAGACAGAGTGTGAGCGCTCCCACAGAGAGAGAGGGAAACAGAAGCTGAAGCAGGATCCAGGCTCCCAGCTGTCAGCACAGAGCCCAATGTGGGGCTCGAACCCACGGACTATGAGATCATGACCTGAGCCGAAGTAAGATGCTTAACCGACTGAACCACCCAGACGCCCCAATTTTTTATTTTTTATGTTTGTGAAAACTGGCATACTCTAGGGGTGCCTGGGTGGCTCAGTCAGTTGAGCATCTGTCTCTTGATTTGGGCTCAGGTCATGATCTTGCAGTTTGTGGGATTGAGCCCTGTGTCAGGCTCCTCGCTGACAGCATGCAGCTAGCTTGGGATTACCTCTCTGCTTCCCCTCCCCCTGCGCCATTGCACTCACGATCTCACGGTCTTTTGAATTTTTTTTTTAAATTATTTTTTGAGAGAGTGTGCGTGTGCAAGCCGTGGGTGATGGGGGACAGAGGATCTGAGGCTGGCTCCGTGCTGACAGCAGAGAGCCCGATGCGGGGCTCAAACCCACGAACCGCAAGATCATGACCCCACCTGAGCTTTAGTCAGACACTTAACCGACCAGATGCCCCAGTCGGTTAAGTGTCCAATCTCTCTGCTCCTTGCCCGCTGTGCGCTCTCTGTCTCTCTCTCTCTGTCTCTCTCAAAATAAATAAAAGAACTTTGAAAAAATCTGGCATACTTTACGTCTAAAAAAAGATGAAAGAAGATAAAGTAGAAATCCTCTAGATGTGAGTGGGAGTTGGCTTCCAAAACCAGCTGTTTTTTTTTTGGGAATTTTATAATTAGCTTGTACTCAGCTTAGCGGTGCTTCCTTGGAACTGAAGAAGTGTCCTTCGGTGTTAACAGGCCCCTTGCGCCGCGGCACCGCCGTCTTGCTTCCTAGTCAGCGCCTGCCTGCTGCAGGTCGGCCGCCTGTGAAATATTTGAGACTAAAACGATTTTCTGATTTTATAGATAGTTGAAGTATTGATAACATCAAGGAGATCTGTCACAATTTGAAAAGATAAGCAAACATTTGATTTCCAGACACTACAGAAAAAAGAAGTAAAAATGGTAAGTTTTTTAAAATCATAAGTCCTATCTCTTTATTCACATTCAAAGATGAAGTATTTCCCCAAAGCATTTGATTCTTCTGTTTTTTCATTAGACTTTTTGAATTCTAAAATGTCACCGCGCAGCGTAAGGATTCACACACACGTACACGTGTATGTGTGTATGTGTAAATGCACACAGTGCCCCCTTCCTGTCAGCCGCCTCGAGCGAAGAGTTGTTTTCATTCGGTTGTCCCTGTCGTGCCGTCAGTGGTCGGCTCGGCGAGTTCCTGTCGCACGAATGATAAAGCCTGATTCTGAGTTTCGTGGCTTGAAAGAGAAATGGACAGTTGCCTGGTCTCTCTGCATTGTTCCGTCTTTAACTGTGTTCTCGCATTTCCAGCGTCCGATGCGAATTTTTGTGAATGACGATCGCCACGTGATGGCAAAGCATTCTTCCGTGTACCCGACCCAAGAGGAACTGGAGGCCGTCCAGAACATGGTGTCCCACACGGAGAGGGCCCTCAAAGCTGTGTCCGACTGGATAGATGAGCAGGAGAAGGGCAGCAGCGAGCACGCCGAGTCCGAGAACGCGGATGTGCCCCCAGAGGACGAGACCAAGGAAGGGGCTGGGTAAGTCTGAGGCTCGGGGGCGGTGGGGACCTTGCGTGGAGAGACTGGCCAGCGTAGGGGTGAACATCGCCTTTTCTGAGAAACTCCGGCCTTTCCACGGCCTCTGGGTTGTGGCTGCGCCGATTCCCTCGCTGAGCATACTGCGGTCTGTTCTTCAGGGAGCAGAAGGCAGAGCACATGACCAGAACCCTGCGGGGCGTCATGCGCGTTGGCCTCGTGGCAAAGGGGCTGCTGCTCAAGGGGGACTTGGATTTGGAGCTGGTGCTACTTTGCAAGGAGAAGCCCACAACCGCCCTTCTGGACAAGGTGGCTGACAACCTGGCCATCCAGCTCGCTGTGAGTGTGACGGTCTCCACTGGGTGGGGTGGGCTGTGCTTGTCGAGGGCGCGGGGCAGGGGAAGAGCGGCCCCTCCGAGCTGTGCGCCAAGAGGCATGCTCCCAGCCCACCCTTGCACGTGCAGCTGGGTGTCACAGAACTCCGAAGGTTCCGCGGACGGAGCCTGGCTGACTGTGATGGGCCCAGGGCCCTGTCAGCCAGGAAAGACTCCGGGCCTACTGCACACGGGGCCGCACTGGGCTGGGACTTGGCATCCAGACCCGGTGGGGTCGATGGTTGAAGAGAAGATGCAGTTATTAACTTTTACCCACAGATCCAAAACTGGGTGTGAAAACTTGTTAAAAACCAACTTTTTGGGGGCACCTGGGTGGCTCAGTCTGTTAAGCATCTGATTTCTGATTTCACCTCAGGTCTTGACCTCAGCTCAGAATGAGGAGTTCAAGCCCCACAGTGGGCTCCATACCTACTTAA
Organism: Hyaena hyaena; assembly: GCF_003009895.1. Taxonomy (NCBI): domain Eukaryota; kingdom Metazoa; phylum Chordata; class Mammalia; order Carnivora; family Hyaenidae; genus Hyaena; species Hyaena hyaena. The sequence goes on from NW_024081017.1 coordinate 915,448, forward strand.
AACAAAACAGAAAACCAATTTCTTTGTCATGTTATTAAAGTGTTGTATAAATAATAGCTTCTGACATTTCTGGAGCATTTATTACCCCAGAGCCTAGGCCACATGTGCCGTTTATGTTATTTCGTCCTCATACCGACCCTTTGAGATAGGACTTTATCATCTGAGTATTTGAGAAGACGTGAGTGGGATGCAGGGAGCTGAGCAGTTGACCTCAGCATCCCTAGTTGGTGAGTTCTGGGGCTTTAGAACGTCCACGCGTCGCCGCCATATGCTGCCTCCCTGGGACATATTCACCCCATTTAGCAGCAGAATAAGCAAAAGAAGAAAGTGAAAAACAGAACTAAGAAATCTCATTCCTTAGGGAAGCACACTGTTCATTTTCATGTGTAAACGTGCATTTTCTTCACATGGGACTGATAACTTGGGGTTTAGGATGGAGGTCAGAACTGAAGTGTAGAGCGAGAGCAGTGCAGCAGACACTTCTGGGGGCTGTTCCAGGGAAGTGAAGCCCTAAACTTTCAGTTCCAGTGGTAATTTTTAAAAATTAATTTTAACTCCGTGTGTAAAAAGTGTATTCATTGATGAAACTTAACATCGTGAACGTTTCTAAAAGACGTCTTTCGTGAAAAGCGTCTTTTTGTTAAAAAAAATCCTTAAAGAAAGGTACAAATAAAGTGTATTTTTATTGATTGAGATTAGTGTTTTTTTGACTGGGACAGTTTGCTCCCCACAGGGGACATTTGGCGAGTTGGAGACAGTTGGGATGTCCCAGTGGTGGGAAGTGGGGTGCTGCTGGCGGCCACTAGGTGGAGGCCGGAGAGGTCTGCTCGGATGTCCCACAGAGCAGAGGGTGTCCCCGCGGCCCAGAGTGATCTGGCCCAGAATGTCCATAGTGCTGAGGTGAGAAACCCACCCCATTTCGGGTTTCCCAGAGTGCATTTGTCCTCCTTTATGTTTTCTCTAACAAAAATCATAAGAGCTTGAATTCTATTCATCAAGGCTCATGAACCAGTATAAAGGAGAAAGTGGAAGCCAGGGTGTTGTAAAAAATACCCTTTTATAGATGCATGCATTTGCAGCACGTATATGCTTTTTTCTTTTTTTTTCTTTTTTTAATGCTTTACGTGACATGAATTCTCTTACTACACGGTTTCTTTCTGTGCTGATGGCCACTCATGCCGGTGTGGAAATAGCGGTGGTGGATGCCCTCTCTGTTGGGTGTTGTGTTTTCTGGGTGGTGTCCGTGTAAGCCTCCTGCAGCCTGCTGGTGTGGGTCGTGTCACTAAGTCCATTCTAGAAATTAGAAACCAGCATCTTCATGAGATTAAGCAATGTGCCCAAAGTTATGCAGCTAGCCAGAGGCAGTAAAGATTCATACCCTTGGTCTCCTCTCCCAGACCCTAAAGCTTTGCGTTGCAAAGCTCCCCATGCAGATTCCTCCCCGTAGTTAGAGACCTCCACTCTGGAGTACGCAGAAAATGGCCAAAGACCAGGTCAGCAAGAGGGAGGTCCTGACTGATCCCCTAGGTGAAGGCACTCACACCCCAAGAAATTGACATGTGTGCTGTGGTAACCGGCAGAGCCGCACGCAGCTGTTGATTGCCAGCCTCAAGAAGGAAGTATGTTTTGAAAGTTGCATTTTCTTTTGTAGGCTGTTACAGAAGACAAGTACGAAATACTCCAGTCTGTCGATGATGCTGCGATTGTGATAAAAAACACAAAAGAGCCTCCATTGTCCCTGACCATCCACCTGACGTCCCCTGTTGTCAGAGAAGAAATGGAGAAAGTATTAGCTGGAGGTAGGGAGGCTGAGAGAGGCCAGCAGGACTTTGGAAATTGGTGTTCCCTCGCCAGTCAAATGTGCTATTCAGTTTTAGACTGCTCTGATCAAAGGGTCTCTGCGTAGCTTTGACCACCTTTGCTCTGAGATCACACCTCCCGTTCAGTTTGAGCACATGGGAGTTTGACGACACAGGTTGCACTAAAAGTGAGTAGCACTTTTCACAGAGGACCACACCGTTTTTGTCTCAATCCTTGAATGTTCTCATCAGTGTTAAACTTGGTTTTTCTGTTGAGCGTTCTCTGGCCTTGGAAAAGGGTGTCCCTGGTGATTTTATAGCTTTTAAATTATGGAAGACAACCAGATGGTTTCTGCATGAACATCACGATGGAGTTGTGCAAACAGCTTGTGTTGCAGCAGAACCGAGGGCTTCTTGGTTTGTCCTCTTCCACTGGCTGCTTTCACCAGCTGCCGTGATGGAAATGCAAAGAGCTGATACAGAGTTTTGGATAAAGTTTTCAGCAGTTGTGTGATTTTCAAACCAAAGCCTCAGAGACTGCTAATGCTTTCACAATTCAAAGGCCACCAAGGGCCCCTCAGGCGTCTCTTCTGTGCGGATGTTTTTTAATTGCAGATCTCATACCGCAGAGTGAAGGTAACAGGCCTTATCCAAATCCCTGACACACAAGTGGCAGCAGTGACACTGCTCCAGTTCTGCTGCAGCAGAGGCTCACGCTCTGCGCCCTTGTTGCTCTTTGATTACCTTTGGTTCTGATACCTGATTCCAATTATCGATTTAGGGACGCTGGACCTTTGACCAACAGGACTCTCTCTGTCAAGGGCTGGGGCTAGGGCAGTCCCGCCTGGTGGGCGGAGGTGGTCCCCTTTGCTGCACATGCCTCAGGGGATGGCCGTTGTGGGAAGCAGAGAGGGAGTTCATTGCCGCTCCCCCCACCTATTTTGGTTGTTTTTGTTTTTTTTGCGGGGTGGGGGGTGTTTTTGTGTTTTTTTTTTTTTTTTTTTTTTGGTGCTTTTGGGTTTTTTGTGTGTTTTTTTTGTTTTGTTTTTTTGCTATTGAAATTTTTAGCATAGCTAATTTATTGGGAGATCATGGGGAGGAAACAAGGTAATTAATTGTCTATTAGAAGATAGGATCCACCTATCTGTCCCCCTCCCCCATGGGATTATTCCTTTTAGAGTAACTTCCCACTTTTATTTTTGTTAATGTTTTTTGTGGGGTTTTTTTTGTGTTTTTTTTTTTTTGTTTTTTGTTTTTTGTTTTTCTTTTGGAGGGGCCTCTGATTTTTATGATCTCCTCAGGGCAGAGTTAAACACACTCTAGCTTCTCCTTCCCTGGTCTAGGGTGGAGAGGACTTGAGATTCTGGGAGCCTCAGCTGCCCTTTAGGAAGCTGCCACATCCCCTTTCCACCTGACAGAAACCCCTTGGTCAAACTGTACCTTGTCTTCTTATTCCACCCATGAATAGAAACGCTATCAGTCAACGATCCCCCGGACGTTCTGGACAGGCAGAAATGCCTTGCTGCCTTGGCGTCCCTCCGACACGCCAAGTGGTTCCAGGTTTGCATTTTGTTCTTCTATTTGTCTTTTGGTAGAGAATTCCTAAGTTTTAGCTTGGCTAACTTTCACCATAAAGTTTCGGTAACATTGAAGATCGCCGTGCCGCACTTAGTACCTGCAGGCGTGCAGTTGCTAAAGGAGCGCGCGCTGACAAATTTGACACCCCCAGCGGAGGCTTGTGACTGAGTAGGTGGGCTGTGCTGCTTTTTGCCAAGAGTAACCTTGTTCTCGTCCACCCGGTGAAATTGCCGCTGACCACGCACTTGATGGTCTTGAACGTTCACCGTTTACCCTTGACAAAGTAGCGCCCTGAGACTTGTGTTTTTCATGTTTGCCTTGTGTTGAGGGAGGGTCCTTGGTGTAAAGAGCCTGTGCTTTGTTCTCTAGGCCAGAGCCAACGGGCTGAAATCGTGTGTCATTGTCATCCGGGTCCTGAGGGACCTGTGTACCCGCGTGCCCACCTGGGGTCCCCTCAGAGGATGGGTAAGGCACCTCGTAGCCATGGCCACTTGGGGGTGGGGGGGGGTCGTGTGTACAGAGACTTTATCCCATGACCCAGGAATACATTATGGTAACTGGGCTGGAGGGGCCCTTTAGGGTGTGACTGACGCATCCCTGTGCTAGTCATTCACTGATTAATTACTTTGTGCCACATACTGGGTGGGGGTGAGAGCTAGCCCAGCACCTGCCCTCCCCCTCCTGCCCCACACCACGGTGGGCACAGAGCTTGACCTAGGGAGGGGGCTGGCCAGGTAGCACTTCTGTGATAGGCTCTACTCCAAGAAGAAGCATTTTTGTAGCTGCTCTTGGACAGGGCTCCACAAACCTTGGGGCCCATAAGCCAATTCTGGCCAGCTGCCAGTTTATCTGCAGCCCATAGTTGAGAGTGGTCTTTATATTTTTAAGTGGCTACATAATAAATATAAGTACCTACACAACGGCCTCATTTTGGCCTCTTGGCTCCTACGGTCTGAAAGATTTAATGGCCGTCTCTTTAAGGAAAAGTTACCAAGCCGGGCTCTAGTTGCCCTGTCTTTGGTTTAGCCTGAATTTATGAATTTGGAGTGCTCTGACATCCCCTTCCCTGTAAACACACACACAGTGACAGCTCCTGGGTGTCGGCCGAACACCTTCTGGACAGTGGAGTTAACTGTCTCTCTTGCCTTTCAGCCCCTCGAGCTTCTCTGTGAGAAGTCCATCGGCACAGCCAACAGACCCATGGGTGCCGGCGAGGCCCTGCGGAGAGTGCTGGAGTGCCTGGCGTCGGGCATCGTGATGCCAGGTTGGGGCCTTGTGCTTTGCAAGTTGCAGGGAAAGGACAGGGATTGAGGCCCCGAGGCCACTTTCTGATGGGTCCCCTGACCGGGTTAGGGCAGCAGCAGCCCCATGTCCCCCTAGGGCTGAAGCATGTGACTACCCTCTTGCACCATCATATCCAGCCCTGTGCCGGCTCCGCAGCTGTGACTCAGGGCGGATCCGGGGCAGTGGTGACCCACTCCCACGCGAGCTCCTTGCTCTGAGACACGTGGATTATTTTTCTCACGGGCTGGATGCCGAGTGGGTCACCGAGCTCAGCGAGTTTTCCAGAGCTGGGTGTGGATGGGGCGTGGGGGGTAACGCACCTGGTTCCCTCAGCCAACGCAACTCTTCCGAGATGCTAAAAGATAATCCTCTGCATATCTTCCTTGTTTCCTGCCTTCAGATGGTTCTGGCATTTATGACCCTTGTGAAAAAGAAGCCACTGATGCTATTGGGCATCTAGACAGACAGCAACGGGAAGATATCACACAGAGTGCGCAGGTATAGTCATCGCCATTGCCAACGTGAGCCCTTACCCAGTCTGTAATCACTGGCTTCCAGTTCCGTTACTGGGTATTCTCAGGGTAGCCACTGGACTCGTAGGCTCAGGTTGGGGACCAAAGGTGAAGGGATCGTGCCTGATACAGGGCGCCCCAATCTGGGCTGCTTCTTTCCCCTGGCGCCACGCGTGCTTGTCGCCTGTCCCCTCGGCCTGCTCGAGTGCTGCTTTTGGACACCGAGTTCAGCGGGGAGATGTATTTGCTGTGTGGACTGCTCCAGGGTCCTTCCCTTGCAGGCCCACCACGTGGCTCCGTGTGGCAACCAGTCCCCAGGTTGGGGTCCCCTGTATTCCTGTTGAGGGGGGTGGTCACAGGCTGGCCTTCCCCCACAGCAAGGCTGGGCCCTGGCAGTCAGGCCTTCCCCTGGCTGTTAGGGGACCCCTTGCTGTTGTAGGGGAGCCCGTTAGCAACCCCCTCAGCTCCCACCCCTTCCAGAAGGTATTAGCGAGCGCACACACCTTGGCAAGGAGCACAGGGCGGCTAAGTCAGGTCCTCTTCCCCTTCTCCAGCATGCTCTGCGGCTTGCTGCGTTTGGCCAGCTCCATAAAGTTCTGGGTATGGACCCTCTGCCTTCTAAGATGCCCAAGAAACCAAAGAATGAAAACCCAGTGGACTACACAGGTAAGCAGGCCCTGGTGCCCCGGGCCCCAGGCTGGGCGGCGGCTCAGACTCATAGCATAGCACAGGAGGGACTCTCAGCTGTTTCTCTCGTGGTCTCTTCCTTCAGTTCAAATCCCCCCCAGCACCACCTATGCCATTACGCCCATGAAACGGCCGATGGAGGAAGATGGGGAGGAAAAGTCTCCCAGCAAAAAGAAGAAGAAGATTCAGAAGAAAGGTACCAGCATTCGTTTCTAGCCCTTAGTTTATCTTCCATCTGGCTCAGTTAACGGGTCATCCCAGAGTGACGAGATGCTTGCCTTGGCCTTAGTTTTCTCAGACGTGATAAATGTTTAAGTCCTTTTTAAAATGACTAACTGTGATGTGGATCTGGAACAAGAAGTAGGGTGGGTGGACCTGGGAGCAAGGGTGCAGGGGAGGTCGTCGGCCGCGATGCCTCCTCCCCCTGGAGCTTTGGCTGATAGTCCAGACGGTGTGGTGTTCTCTCTCCAGAGGAGAAAGCTGAGCCGCCTCAGGCTATGAATGCTCTCATGAGACTCAACCAGCTGAAGCCGGGACTGCAGTATAAGCTGGTTTCCCAGACGGGTCCGGTCCACGCCCCCATCTTCACCATGTCTGTGGAGGTAGATGGCAACTCGTTCGAGGCCTCTGGACCGTCCAAGAAGACCGCCAAGCTGCACGTGGCCGTTAAGGTAAACGTGGCGGGCAGTGTCGCTTGTTCTGAGAGCAGCAGAAGCACTTCTGTATCTCGGGCTCCGTCAAAGCCGTTAGACGGTGTCAAAATCCCCCAGGGTGGACAGCGTGAGGCTTAGGGAGGGCGCATGAAACCCTGAGAGGAGTCGAGTTTTGAATGTGTGCCGAATCACACACGGAAGAAGAGCTTTGTTGTTGTGGCTGACAGGCGGAGAGTCCCCAGGTGTAGCTGGCCGTCAGGGTTTCGTGCTGGACGGGGAGCCAGGGGCTAGGCGAGGAAACACCCACCAGATTGCTGGATGCCACCCAGCTTCTACGCTTCTGATTCAGGATCCTGGGGGTGGGGAGAGAGCTGGGCGGTAGACCATGGTCCTGAGCCCTCCCTCACTGGGGGCCCCGGGGGCATGCCTCCGGCAGGTGTTACAGGACATGGGCCTGCCCACCGGCGCGGAAGGCCGAGACTCCAGCAAGGGGGAGGACTCGGCTGAGGAGACGGAAGCAAAGCCGGCCGTGGTGGCCCCTCCTCCTGTGGTGGAAGCCGCTTCGACTCCCAGCGCCACCTTCCCCACAGATCCCACTGCCGAGGTGAGCACGTGGTGGGCGCCAGGGTACCCGACAAGGTGTCAGGCAGTTCTGTGTCCCCTGAGCCAGGATAATTACCAGTTCTTCTCGTTTTCCCCCAAAAGAGTACTTTCCTTTCAGTCCAGGAGCTCATACAGGGAGCTGGGCGTGAGCCTTTGAGCCACGACCCAGAGAGCCCTGCTCATGTAGACCTAGCACCCGGGGCTGCAGCGGGGTGGCCCACGGTCAGTGTCAGGTCACACCCCCGAGGTCGGGTGCAGGTGGAGGCAGTCCCATTGCTGGGAGGCCCTCAGATGACTTCCAGAGGCTGAGGGCGAGGGTGGTGAGAGACAGCAGGGAGAGTGACGTGGAGGGTGTCTTTCTTGATTTGGGGGTAGCTGCCTTCCTACGTGTGCCGGAAAGCCCTTAGCTGAGTTGTTTGGTTTTCTTTTCTGTTTTCCCTGAGAACGTAAAACAGCAGGGGCCGATCCTGACCAAGCATGGCAAGAACCCTGTCATGGAACTCAACGAGAAGAGGCGCGGCCTCAAGTACGAACTCATCTCCGAGACTGGGGGCAGCCACGACAAGCGCTTTGTCATGGAGGTGAGCGGCCCGCTCCCCGGGAGAGGCCCCGGCCCCGGGAGAGGGAGGCGTCGGGCCCCGCTGACGCACAGCTCTTCTTCCCAGGTCGAGGTGGATGGACAGAAGTTTCAGGGTGCCGGCTCAAACAAAAAGGTGGCAAAAGCGTACGCCGCTCTTGCTGCACTGGAGAAGCTGTTCCCCGACACCCCCCTCGCCCTGGAAGCCAACAAGAAGAAGAGAGCCCCCGTGCCTGTGAGAGGTGGCCCGAAATTTGCTGCTAAGGTCCGCGCATGCCCCCGCCATCGCCGGCCGCGGCACAAGTCCGCCTGTGGTTGGGGCGTGAGGTGAACGTGACCGCGGTCTCTATTCTCTCCCCTGCAGCCACATAACCCTGGCTTCGGCATGGGAGGCCCCATGCACAACGAGGTGCCCCCGCCCCCCAACCTCCGAGGCCGGGGAAGAGGAGGGAACATCCGAGGGCGAGGGAGAGGGAGAGGATTTGGTGGCGCCAACCACGGAGGCTACATGAATGCCAGTAAGGACTCTGATCCTGTGTGGTCCCCGTGGGTCCCCTGGGGTGGGGGCGGGGAGGGGATGGGCGGGGGGAGGTAGGGGCAGGGTGGCCCCGCCTTCCGGCCCCAGTGACCCTGTGTGTTCCTTTCCAGGCGCGGGCTATGGCAGCTATGGGTATGGCGGCAACTCGGCGACGGCGGGCTACAGTAAGTGTGTGTTTCTCTTGGTCTGAGGTTCGGGGAGAAGCTACAGAGTAGCCCCCACGCTGAGTTAGAGCAGGGCGGCCCCGCAGCAGCCTCCCAGAGACTGAGGAGTGGCGCGCACCTTTCTCAGTGCTGAGGGCAGACGGTCCTCAAGCCCCTGTTATTCTGCGAGAGCGTAATTTGTTCTTTAAATGTTAGCACACGTATTTGTGTGACTTGAAATTCCGTAAGAGTAAGAATTTTAAATTTCTCTGCTTTAAGCCATGCGAAGCACCAGTCCTGTGATGATGCTTTTCCTGACAGTGCACAGCTCTTGTCTTGAGAAGGAGCCTTCACTGGGGGGTTACAGGAGCAGAGAAATCTAAAACATGAATTTCAAATGTGGCGCTCTGTGCCATTTTTCAAAAGAATTCTAATTTTTTTTCTCTGCTCTGTCTCCCCCTTTTGTAGGTGACTTTTTCACAGACTGCTACGGCTATCATGATTTTGGGTCTTCCTAGAGCATCTAAAAGTATTGCACACAAAATCAACTTTTTACTCCAATTTTCTCGAACTCCAAAACCCAAAGTGTCCGTGCTGTGCCCCTGTGCTTCACTGGGTTTCTCAACCGTGGCTTGTCACCGCAGCTTGTCTGAAACTCTAGCCTGCAGAATTTAAGACAATGGCAGTTTTTATCGTGATTTGCCTTTGAACTTGGTCATATTGAAGTTCACAATAAGTGGAAAACAATTTTCAGAGAATGCATTTTTGTGCAGAATTGCACAGAATTCTAGAGCCAGCGTTGGTCAGCGTCAAGGCAAAAGCCCACCTTTGCTTTTTATGGAAAGCATTACTTTATTTAAGAGACAGATAACGCATTTTAATCTACCTTTGTCTTAATTTACAGCAGGTTTTGTATGAATTTTTAACCTTTTAACAAATTCCCAAATCTGGTTGATGCCTTTGACAGTAATGAAAACGATTTTATCACATCTGAATCCAGAGCAACTGGCTTTTTCTTTTTTTTTCTTTTTCTTTTTTTAAATAAGCTTGTAAAACGTGGGGAACATTGAGAATTGTACATTGTGCTAAGTTAACCTCTCCCGCCTTTTGTAAATGCTCTGGTGGGTTCTTGTTTGGGAACGTGGGATTTTGTGGCTGGATTAGTTAGAGGTGAACTCTCAAAGGTATCCAAACTGTGCTTCCGTTATTAGTGCAGGGAACAGACAGGCTCTAAGTAAGGCAGAGAGAACGTGGAATTTTGCAAGTCGTAACCGCAGCTGCAAATGCATGGGATTCTAGAGTTTGTTTTTTTGTTTTATTTTGACGGGGCTTTAAAAATAATTGAGCAGAAAGACTTAATACGTAGCCCAGTTCTCCAGGGAAGAGTTGGCCTCGGCGGGGCCCGTGCTGCTGGGTGTGCAGCCACGACGGGTTCCAGAAGGTCTGGAATCTTCTGCCCTCTCACCTTAGGGTGCAGGCTGGAGTTTCTGGCTTCTCCGTGTGTGCAGAGGCGCACAGAGGCAGGAGGGTTCACTGCAATCCCCGTTTCCCCGGGGCAGCCCATCTTGGGACAGGCTGCTTGGGCTCTGGTCAGCAGGCCTTTGCAGGAAGCCTGCCTTTGAGTTGACTTGCAAGATTTTGCGTTTCTTCAGCAAAAACTGGTCAAAATGGTTACTATAATTTGTTCCCAGAGGTTTGAAACATTCAGTGAAACTTTTTAAAATTTTGCATGATGTATTTTTTTTTTTTTAGAAAGTTATTGTTTGAGAATAATGTCTTTTTATACCAGGAAATAGTTATCCTGAAATGACGTTGAAAACTCCCCCACCCTTTATTTTTTTTTTAATCAATACATGTTAAAGTAACAAGTCCTCAGTACTTGGCGTCTTCATTCATTCTTATGCTTGAGGAGGGACGAGGAGGTGCTCAGTTTAGGCTGGGGGGCAGCCGAGGTGGCGGGGTTCTGAGAGGGGGTCTGAAGAGGGCCTCCTGGCCAGGCCTCCGCATGTTTGCTCTCTCGCATTGTGGGCCATGATGTCCTTCTTGGTGTTTTGGCTTTGTGATGGGGGGCGGGGTGGAGGGGTGGAGGAGGCCGCCTGAAGACAATAAACTGATGCCAGCGATCAGTTTTACCTAAATTCTTGTTCAAACAATTCAAGACATGGCGGTGTGGGGGGCACATCTCCAACGGGTGGAAGGCACGTGATGACTCCCAAATTAAAACTCTACCCAAAAGAGGGGGCCACCCTTGATGCTAAGCATGGGAGAGAAGGATGGGTGGTGTGGGAGCTTCCCTCCCCCTCCCTCCCACCTTGGGCACGGTGGGGGGCGGGGGAGCACCGACCAGCAAAGGCCCCTGCCCTGGGAGCCAGGAGCTCCGCTGCCCCCACGTGAGCACTGGGGACTGCCCTGCTGGGGCCAAGAGCCACCCACACGCCCCGGCCTCCCCTTCCTCCCACCTGGCCTTAGCCGACCATCCCCCATCAGCCCACCGGCGTGTCTGATGGGGGGCAGGGTGTGGACATACCTGACTCTTGGGATCTACACCTGGTGACCAAAGGAGGGTCTTACTGTGACATTCTCAGCCTCCGGGTCTGAGAATGTGGCGGCCTCCCTGCACGCTTGTCAATCCTGCTCGGTCGGCCTGCCCCCGGCAGCTGTGCTGGGAACAAGGAGGGGCCCTCTGGGGAGGCCGTCCAAGGCTGTAGCTCGAGGCCCAGCCCGCATGTTGTGATCCCGACTCTTTAGCCAGTCTCCTTTCCCCACGAGAATCACTCCTCACTCCTCGAGTCCTGCGTTGGCACGAGTCACCCTAGGGAGATGTCCCGGGTCGTTTGGCTAAGTCTCCTCTTGCTCTTCCAAGAACCATGTGGGACTAGTTCTTCCAAGAATGAAACCGGGTTCAGGGGCCTCATTAAGTGTCTTGGGGTCACCCAGGCCTGTGACTGCAGAGCCTCTTCCCAGCACAGCAGTGGGGGAGGTGGGGGTGGCCGGCTGCTGCTCTGGGGCTTTGCTTTCCCTGTCACCGTCGGGGACATCTGGGTAACAGCTAGTCGTGAATGTCATCTCGCTCGGAGCTCATCTCATTGTAATGTTGACATCCGCTGCAAAAGCTGCTGTTGGCGTGCTGTCCTGCCGCTGCTTGGCAAAGATCCATTGTTGTCATCAGCTGACGGGTGAGTGGAGCTGAAGGCTGGACCAGTCCACGCCAGGCTGCTTGAAGGATCGGAGCCCCTGCTCCTCGCCCTCTCGCCTCCACCGCTCTTCCCTGGCCTGGGCAGTGGGCCTGCGGGTCAGCCTTCAGGACCCACAGCCACGACCTTCCCTGTCTTTCCCCTCCCCCATCTCCCCCATCCTGTGCCTGACCCGCTGCCTTCCTGTTTAGGTCAGTTCTACAGCAACGGAGGGCATTCTGGGAATGCTGGTGGTGGCGGCGGCGGGGGCGGTGGTGGCTCCTCCGGCTACGGCTCCTACTACCAAGGCGACAACTACAACTCACCAGTGCCCCCGAAACACGCCGGGAAGAAGCAGCCCCATGGGGGCCAGCAGAAGCCCTCCTATGGCTCGGGCTACCAGTCCCACCAGGGCCAGCAGCAGTCCTACAGCCAGGGCCAGTACAGCAACTACGGCCCCCCACAGGGCAAGCAGAAGGGCTATAATCACGGACAAGGCAACTACTCCTCCTACTCAAACTCCTACAGCTCCCCCGGGGGCGGGGGCGGCTCAGACTACAGCTACGAGAGCAAATTCAGTGAGTTGGCTTCCAGGGCCCCCGGGGTCTGGCCGGGGTCCAGGCCAGCGGCGCGTCCCGTGGAGTGGCGGAAGCTCGGCTTTGCCCTGACCTCTTGCCAGGGGACTGGAAGGAAGCCGGGTGGTGCTGGCTGTCGGGTGGGCTCTAGGAAAACCCTGAAGGCAGGGGTCCCTGGCCCAGCTCTGTGCCTTTCCCTTCTCTTCCCGTCGCCCTCTCTGAAGGCAGGTCTAGCGGAGGCCCCTATAGCAAGGAGGCCTGCGGGTTGAGGCTGGGGCACAGGGGTGGAGTCTGAGTCTGGGCCAGCTGCCCAGAGAGGTGACCTGCAGGGCTCTGGAGACAGTGTTGCATCAGGCCCCTACTTCTCCCCTCCGCCTCCCCCTCCGTCTTGGCATGAACCCAGCAGGCTCATGAGTAGGGAAGCGTAGGTGTGCATTTGTTTTCTGGGAAGGGATGGTGGTCACCAAGGTGGCCAGGGATTTTAAATGTTTGCTTAGAGAAAGAGTGAAAGAGCGTGCGCACAAGTGGGGGAGGGGCAGAGAGAGAGTCCCAAATAGGCTCTGCGCTGTCAGCACTGAGCCCCACATGAGGCTTGATCTCATGAACCGTGAGGTCCTGACCTGAGCTGAAATCAAGAGTGGGATGCTTAACCAACCCAGCCCCAGGCACCCCCCCGGGGTGGGGACACTGGGTGCCTGGTGACAGCTGGGTAGGAGGAGAAGCTGATACGTGCCTCCCAAGCGGCAGGAAGCTTGGGTTGGAGGAGGGGGTGTGCAGACCTTGTGGGACAAGGCCTTAGAACTTGGTGACCGGGCTGCCCCAGGGCACAGGGACCTTGCGGGGTCCAGCCAGCCCAGAGCACTTCTCAGTTGAACCGATGTGTGCCGGCCCGAAGCAGTGAGGACAAGGGGGGATCTTCCCAGGTCCATGGTCTCAGCCTGGGGCCCGCCCCGGCTGCGTGTTGGCCAAGGCCCTCTAACCGCACTGTCTTCTCTCCCCCAGACTACAGTGGGAGTGGAGGCCGGAGCGGCGGGAACAGCTATGGCTCAGGCGGCTCGTCCTACAACCCAGGGTCACATGGGGGCTACGGCGGAGGCTCTGGGGGCGGCTCCTCATACCAAGGCAAACAAGGTGGGCCTGGATCGGCAGGTGGCACAGCACGGCCCCGGGGGTTCCGGTGGTGAGGGGCGTCGCCCGGCGTGGGCAGGTGGGCATCGCAGGCAGGGCTGCTGCAGCATGTGCCATGTAGCTTCCACGTGGGGTGGGGACAGGGACAAGGAGACCGGGACGTGGGCCCGTGGCTGCAGGCTCGCCTCCAGCTTCTCGGCGTTTCAGTAGCAGACGTCCAGATGCTGCCCTACTCCTAAAACGTTTGCACCTGTGTAGAGAAAGCTGACGGCGCGGAGGCCCCAACAGCGTGGCGGGGGGCCTGCTACTGGGGGCTCTAGGCTCGGCCTTGTGCTCGGGCAGCCCCCCGATGCAGCACCCACTGCCGCCATCCGCCCCGGCCCCACCCGCACCCGTCACACTGGGGTCCCGTGCTTCCATGCCGCAGGGTGTTGGTGATGACCAGACCCGACTGTGCGGGGGAAGGCGGTGCCTGTGCTGCTGCCCCCAACCCCCCCGCTGTGACCTCACCTCAAGACATCACGTGGGCGCACACGGCTCGGCTGTTTGTTGGCCCAGGTCCTGAGCTCTTGACTGCGGGGCGGGCCCCGCGCCCCTCGGCTCTAACCCACCCCTCTCTTCCCCAGGAGGCTACTCGTCACAGTCCAACTACAACTCCCCCGGCTCCGGCCAGAATTACAGCGGCCCTCCCAGCTCCTACCAGTCCTCACAGGGCGGCTACGGCAGAAACGCAGACCACAGCATGAACTACCAGTATAGATAAAGCCCCCCGGGGGGTGAAGATTTGTACCTTCTGCACTTCCCCCCGCGTCGTAAGATTCAGTTTTATGCATCACAGTTAACACGTCCGCCGGCCCCTCCGGGCCCCCTCCGCCCCAGCCTGTCCTCGTTGCTGTGTTGTGCGGTGCGGCGGGTCACTCCCGGGACCCGCCCTGTGACCCTTATTTAGCCGTGTTTGGGACTTCTATGTCTTCAGTGGTTTGTTAGTTGCCATTACAACTTTGTCTGAGTAGAGTTTTTTGGGTTCTTGCAGTTAAGTATCCCTCTGTCTATTTACAATTGGTGTTAGCGTTAACTCGGTTTGTCTTCAAATAGCTCCAGAAGGGATACGTTATCTGTTAATGCTTTTGTGAAGTGAGTTAAACGAGCTTTCTGTATTTTAATGCTTTAGTGTTTCAGTTTTATAAGTGAAGATTTTATTTTAAAAACCAGTGGGAAAGAGTGGGGTTTTTTTGTATGTCTGGATCATTCAGGCAGTACATCTGAATTAAGCTGAATGTAGACAAATAAAGAAAAAGAAAACTCTTTGCCCGTCGTAGGCCTGGGTGTCTGACCCACCAGCAGTGTGGTGGGCAGGTTCCCCCACTGTTCCCAGCACGGGAATGCGGGGTGGGGGTGGCAGGGCAGCCCCTCAGCGCCCCAGGGCCCAGTTCCAGGCCTCTAGATGCTTTCGCTCCGAGGACGGCCAGGGCCAGCAGCCCGGTGACAGGGAATCTTGTGTTGTCCGCGTCCCCGGGGGCTCCTGTCGTCTGCAGAGTGGCCTACGCGGGTGGGAGGGGTCTGCTCACACGGCTCAGCTTGCTTGCTCTCCTGCTCCGGGAATTCTGGCGTAGCGTAGGTGTAGTTTCACGTCACCGTGGAGTGGAACCTGTGTGGGTTTGGTACGTGTAACCTAACTTGCAAAAGGCCGATTGAATCTGGCTGAAGCTCCCCAAGATCTGGGAAACCCAGCCATGGAACCTTCTGTGTCTGGATGGCGTGGTTTTGTGTCCCCAGCAGCCGCAGCCTCACGGTGCCGCCCCTGCCCAGAGGCTCCAAGTGCTCACTCCGGCTTCTTTCTGGCTGCCCAGCCCTGTTGTGACAGATTTCCCTGGAGCAGCGCTTCTCGGTCCCAGGCAGTTTTGCATCGTGAGGGGGACATTTGTCACCTAGTGGGCAGGGCCAAAGATGCTACTGACCACTCTGTGCTTAAAAGTGTTAGCCACGTGGAGGTAGAAGAACCTGTGCCCTGAGAGCAGCCTGTCCCCATGCTGGCCCTGCCCCAGGGGGTGGGCGGGGCCAGCGCTGTCAGTTGCCTTTGCCCAGGCCTCAACTCTGTCTGGGAGGAGCCTCTCTGGTGAGGCCTGGGCTGCATGTCTGCAGGGACCCTTCTCTCCGCGTCTCTCTACCATCCGTCAGACCAGGCATCGTTCGAATTCTGAACCACAGGCAGCCCTTGGCCTCCGGTGCTTGATTCACGGAGAAGAGCAAACCATTCTCCACTCAGAACTCCTCAGCAGAGGCAGAAAATGCAGTGTGCCTTTGAAGGATGAAGATTCGCCTTGGAGAGGGGAAAGAAAGGTGTCCTGCACTTAGAAGAAAAAACGTTGGACGAATTTTGCTTTCTGCCGGAGCAGAGGAGGACCCGGATACCAGTTAGTCCGGTGAGGGGAGAGGGCGGGGTGGCGTGATGCTCACCTGAGGGGCGCTCCGCGGTACCTGCAGTGCCCTAGGGGTGCACGCGTGTGCGCGCTATGGAGATGACCGACAGACCTGGGGGATGGGTCCCAACCCAGACTGCAATGGGCTGGGATATGTCCATGGCCCATCTCTCCTGGACTCTTCTAGGGGCTGGGACAACGAGATCATTGGGACCTTGTATTGAAATGGGAAGCCCGAGCTGGGGGCGGAGCCTGCACTGCTGCGGGACCCACAGGGAAGAACGCCCCGCCCCAGCCCTGACAGATGCCTTCAGACTGTGGGGCCATAGTCTCAGCGCAGGTCTCCTCGCCATCAGGTTCCCAGGCAGTGGCCACCACCGCACTGACGTTTCTGAACGAAGACCCTTCGCAAGGGCAGGCATCTTGAAGGCAGTGGAAAAAACTCCCAGGCCACCTTGATGTGGAGACTTCAGGGAGCTGTGACTCGGTGCCAAGTTCCTCTTGTGGAAAATGGCAGACCCCCGGGATGCTGGTCTGAGACCCTGGGCCTGGCCTGAGCGCTCCCAAATCCAGGACCAGTGTTACCGATCTGAGGGACTTTCATCGCCGAGAACAGAGCAGTATCTGAGAAGCAGGACCTTGTTTCGTCCAGCTTCTGGTGACTTCGGGCATTCCTTGACTTGTGACCGCATTCCTCCCATCTCTGCTTCCTCCTTCACGTGACCTCCTGAAGAGCCTCTTGTGTTCTCAGATCTCCTTACGAGGACACCAGTCATTGGATTGCAGGTCCCCAGTGTTCGAGAGAGAGCACATCCTGAGATCCTTCACGTTTGCAGGTATTGGCACATGAGAGTCGGATGTATGTTCCTGGGAGAACACTGTTCAGCCTGCTGAAGGATTGGGTGAAGGCTTCATCCCGTGCTGCTCGCACAGCCCTGGGAGTTTGTTGACCACAATCAGGATCATCGTGGTCAGCAAGGTGGGTCCTGTCCTGAAGCGACAACTCGTGAGCACATGTGCGTTGGCATCCCACCTGCTTGGGGACTTCGTTGGTGCTAATGGCACTGTGGTACAGCTGGCCAGTAACGGTATCTCAGCCCTCAGGACCTGCCACCCCAAGAAGCTGGGTTCTGTAAGGTGTGGCTAACAACATGAGCATGGAGAAGACGTGGGTGCTGGTCTGTCACCCATTCAGAGCTGACCAAGTCCTTTCCAGCCTGCTGCCCTCCAGGCCCAGGAAGCCAGCCTGGAGGAGGTTCTCACTGATGGTTTTCTTGGTCCTCCTCAGCCAGGGACACAGTAGGCAACAGAGAGATGCCTCAGTCTTCATGCTGCCAGAGGATGGTGTCCCACATCTTGCCGTCACCAGTGGAGGTCACCAGGAGCATCAGCAGGAAGAGCCAGTGGCCCACGTGCTTAGTCAGCAAGTGGATCAGGATAGGGTATTTGGTGGCTAGACCATGAGTGTCAGTGACCCCGGACTGGACACCACCCCAGAGGGCTCAGGATGCCTTTGGAGGGAGGAAGGGAGAAACCCCTCTCCCGAGGGAACAGCTGGACGTATGTGGTGGGCCGAGATGATGTCACAGGGCAGAGCTTTGCAGGGAATTTCAGATGGTCCCGTGGGGAGGTGGGGGGGGTGGTTGAGACCCAGGACCAAAGGGAATCTCTAGGCAGTAGGGAATGGGGCACAGATTCCCACCTTTCTGCACTGAGCATAATCACTAGGGTCCTGGTTGTCCCCCTGGACTGGGGTCCAGTCTCACCTGGAAGTCAACACCCAACTGCCTCCACCTCTGGCGGGGAAACCTGTGCTGTTCCTCTGACCGCTGACCGTTCTTGTGTGGGCAGCATGGCCTGTCCCGCTCCTAGGGAATGGCATGGTCCGGTTGGGCTCAGCTTCAGGACTCGGTCACTTTCCAGGTGTGAGGACCCTCCCCTCCCCCCTCCCCCCGCCACTGTGTCCTTTGCAGGCTTCTCCTGAGACTTCCGGACACAATTTTGGGCCACCCACCAGCAAGCCTTGGCCTGGATGCTCCTTCTAACCCATCCCAGAATAAACAGAAACTTCACATGTTCATTGTTTCATTCACTGCCCATGTATTTATTGGGTATTGCTTATGGCTGGGTCCGGTACGGGGTGCTGAGAATACAGCAGGGGCCGCTGGGGATATGAACCTGGGCCCTGCTTTCCTGTAGCTTCTGGGTACCACGAGGGCCCTGTCCCCATTGGTGCAGGGGCTGTCGGGTGTTTTGAGACAGGAGAGTTAAAGGGAGCCAGGCGTGTTGGGCCGGGCGTGCACAGTTCATGCCCTGCAGAGGAATAGTGTGCACGCAAGTGTAGCTGGGCAGTGGGGGTGGTGGACTTGAGAGAGCCAAAGTCCGGTGGGTGAAGCATTGTGGCTGTAAGATGGGAAGTGCAGCTGGATGTCAGCGGGGCAAACCTGTAGAGGCCATGACAGTCAAGCAGTGGAATTCAGACCTTTATCCTGAGGGCAGTGGGGAACCATGCATGGGAAGATTCGGAGCTGGGAAGAACCCAGGCTCAGTCATGCTTCAGAACAGTCCTTTCGGCTTTTGAGCGAAGAATAGGTGTGTGGGAGAGGTGAGCCTGGAGGCCAGGTGGCCAGCAAAGAGGCTTGGTTGAGTTCTGGAACATCGGGGCTGAGGTTCAGGGTGGTTTGAGTGGACTCGGTGAGGAAACCCCGCCAGACCGGCAAGGGGTAAAGACTGCAAGTCCCAGATGGAGCAGACCGGCCCAGAGAGGGGCATTGCATTGTCTCGGGCCACAGGAAGTCGAGGGTCCCTACCCCCAGGCACTTGGTTTGTTGTTGGGAGACAGCCAGACAAGTTTAAGATGCCATAAAGTTGTTCGGAGGTTGTACGTCCTGGACCCATGTCCTGCCCAGGATGATAGCCATCATCCCTGGCTGGTTAAACCAGAGAAAGCGTTCTGCCCTCCTAAGACAGCCACCAACACCAGGCTCCAAGTAGCCTATTTCAGTGACGGAGGTATTCAAAACCCCCATTCCTCTTTCCAGAGGCTCTGCATCCCCCACTCTGTGCCCCCAAACCCCATGACTCCTCTTCAGGGTCCCAAGACCTCAGTAAGCAGTGTTTGGGGTTTTTGTTTTTAAAGAAGTCTTCATGGGGCGCCTGGGTGGCTTAGTCGGTTGAGCATCCGACTTTCGCTTAGGTCATGATCTCACGGTTCGTGGGTTCGAGCCCCACGTCGGGCTCTGTGCTGACTGCCAGCTCGGAGCCTGGAGCCTGTTTCAGTCTGTGACTCCCTCTCTCTCTGACCCTTCCCTGCTCACGCTGTCTCTCTCTCTCCTAGAAATAAATAAAATATTAAAAAAAAAATTAAAAAAAAATAAATAAAGAAGGCTTCATGCCTCTTGCAGAGCCGAAGTTGGGGGTTGATCCCCCTAGCCTGAGATCCAGACCTGAGGTGAGATCAAGAGTAGGGCGCTTAACTGACTTGAGCCACCCGGGTGCCCCTCAGTACCAGCTTCTTAAGAGCAACTACCTAATCCCCCGCTTTTGGAGGCTTCCCCTGCGTAGCCGTGGCGATCCCAGGAAAGGGGAGGTTAGGAGATATCGAGAACCCTATCGAGCCTGGTCTCTGGACCTGGGTAGGGGGGCTCAGAAGCCGGCCCATGTCCGGCCTCTGCGAACACCTCCCTTACCAAACTGCCTCCTATTCGCCCTTAGGTCTGCCAGACACACACCACCCGCCCCTTTTATGCCCATTCAATAGGCCCCATTTGGAACAAAGTATTATACAGGCCCCTCTCCTCAGTCCCCGTCTCAAGACACCACGCCCTTGTGAGGGAGGACAGCAAACTTCCAATTGGACGCTGTTGCAGGCTCGGCCCACGACTACGGCCCATAGGTGTCTCCAGCCCGGTGCTCACAGTTGGAGGCTGGGAAAAGGACGCTTTCCCAAAGCTCCGCCCCGAGCGCCGGAGCGTCCCTGGTCTCCCGGCAACGCGCGTGGCGCTGTCCAGCGTCCTGAAGCCGCACTCCCAGCGCCTCTCAAAATAGTGGCGGCCTTCTGGCGCCCCCCAGTCTTCCTTGCTGAGCAGGGCGAAAACCCCTTAAGCAGATGTAAATAAATTTAAGCAGAGCCCCACCTCCGCACCCCAGCTTACCTCTTGGTAATAGAAAGAGCTTGCTTCACTCCACTCTCCGCTACAAAAGCCCCACCCTCCCATCTACCTCAGAGGAAAGCTTACTGCAAACCAGAGGCCTTGCAGAATCTTGAGCTGTGATCTCACCTTCATATGCCTCCAGCCACCCTCACTCCTTCCAGCCACACTGACCTCCCCTCTGCACCACAAACAGTCCAGGCACAGTCCCACTTCAGGGCCTTGCTCTCACTGTTGCCACTGACTGAAACGCTGAGACTTTTTCTTTTCCTCCTTTTCTTCCTTCCTTCCTTCCTTCCTTCCTTCCTTCCTTCCTTCCTTCCTTCCTTCCTTCCTTCCTTCCTTTCTCTTTCTTTCTTTCCTTTCTCTCCCTCTCTCTCTTTCTTTCTTTTTTAAGATTTTAAGTAATTTCTACACCCAATGTGGGACTTGAACTCACAACCCCTAGATCAAGAGTCACACTCTCCACCAACTGAGCCAGCAGGCGCCCCTTATGATCTTATCAAGACTCTTTCCTCCTCTCCTTCAGGCCTTAACTCACATCTCGCCTTCTCAGTGATTCTGGTCCTGACCAGGCTCCCTGGAGTTCTTGGCTGGTTAAGTCAGTAGAACATATGACTTTTGATCTTGGGGTCTTGAGTTTGAGCCCCACATTGGGTGCAGAGATGACATAAAATAGTCACCTCCCAATTCTTTCCTCCTCTGCTCTCTTTATTTCCTAGCACTTATCACCACCTGAGATATGTTTTACTTATTTTTCTTGTTTGCATATCGGGGCATGGATTTTTGTCTCCTAGTTGACTGTTGTGTTGCCAGCAGTGAAAACAGAGTCTGACTCAGAGTGGACACTTCATAATGTTTATTACATGTATATTCCTGTGTGTATTTGAGCACTTCAAGTGTGCTGGGCCGTGTATTGCATCATAATGACCCTCTGCCCCAATTTAAAATTGAAGAAAGTGATACTCAGAGAGTGGTGTCACCTGTCCTAAGCCACCTGGCTTCTGAGTGGGGATGCCTGAAGTCCCCCTCCAAGATTCCTCTGTGACTTTTTCACCCCTGCTCTTAAGCTGCAATCCCTTGTACTGGCTTCTCCTTCAGGAAGAGAAGCTGTATAAGAGGGTGGCTTCCCAGAGCTCAGACAGAACTGGATTTCCGTTCCTGTTCCTTGATTACTAGTCATGTGACCATACGCAAGTCAGTAAATGTCTCTGCCTCAGTTTCTTCCTTCATAAAATGGGAATGATAATAGTACCCACCTCACCGTACTTTGAGAAATGATGGCATTATAGGGCTTACCAGACAACTGACACCCATGAGAACCCACTCATGTCAACAATGTTGACAGTGTTGGCTCTTAAAAAATCATCATCATATTATTATTGTTATTTGAGAGAACTAAAAAAACATTAAAACAAAACTCAGGAGGATGGCACTTTCCCTTAGTGGTGACAGCACATTGTGCAGACATGACCAAGATTAAGGCTCGAGACCTTCCAGGCGAGGAGGAGGAGGAGCTGCTTAAACAGCTGAAAGACCTGAAGGTGGAGCCATCCCAGCTGCACATCTGCAAAGTGACAGGTGTCATGGCTTCCAAACTTCCTGAGATCTGAGTTGTTGGCAAATCAATTGCCCATATTCTCACCATCACCAACCAGACTCAGAAAGGGCACCTCAGGAAATTCTACAAGGGTAAGAAGTACAAGTCCCTGGATCCGGGGCCCCAGAAGACATGTGACATCACACCCGAAGATCAAGAGGCAGCAGAAGGAGCAGCTATACCCACTACAGAAGGACGCGGTCAAGGTCTGAGCGCTGGTTTCTCCTGTTGAAGAGGCGGGAAACTATGGGGGAACGGGCACTTCCATTTACTGCTTGCTGGTGCAGGGACACATGTCACAAGCCTACAGAGGGCATTTGGAAGGACCTTATACTCTTCGGCCCCGTCATCTGGATGCTGGAAAATTTTCCTGCAGATATACTTGCTGCCATGTAAAATGAGTTAAATACAAGATTATGTGTTGCAGCCTTGTTTGAAGAAGCAGAAGATTACTCACAACTGAAGTGAGAAGAAACCGGAGACTCCAGAAGGCATTGATGGTCTGCCCATATATCGGGACATGAGGCAATTGTCAAAAAGAGTAAGGAGAATAGGGGCGCCTGGTTGGCTCAGTTGCTTAAGCGTCTGACTTTGGCTCAGGTCATGATCTCATGGTTTGTGAGTTTGAGCCCCGCATCAGGCTCTGTGCTGACAGCTCAGAGCCTGGAGCCTGCTTCAGATTCTGTGTGTGTGTCTCTCTCTCTGCCCTCCCCCACTTGCGCTCTGTCTCTCTCAAGAATAAATATTAAAGAAAGTTTAAAAAAGAAAAGAGCAAGGAGAATATGTACTGATATGGGATGGCCTCCAGCGTGTAGACGGAAAGCAAGATGCCTCCCCCGAGTGTCACTACCAAGGGTCTCCTTCCATGTAAAAAGGGATAAATATCTGCATTTAACTTTATTTCTTAAATATTTTATTTATTTTTTAAGTAGGTGCCACACCCAACATGAGGCTCAAACTCATGACCCCAAGATCAAAAGTCTCATGCTCCAGCAACTGAGCCAGCTAGGTGCCCCACCAGATTTTTAAGATTTGCTTCAGTTTGCAGGAGGAAACACTAAAAAGGACACAAGGGGGGCGTCTGGGTGGCTTAGTCGGTTAAGCGTCCGACTTTCGCTTGGGTCATGATCTCGCGGTTCGTGGGTTCGAGCCCCGCGTTGGGCTCTGTGCTGACTGCCAGCTTGGAGCCTGGAGCCTGTTTCAGAGTCTGTGACTCCCTCTCTCTCTGACCCTCCCCTGCTCACGCTGTCTCTCTCTCTCTCTCTCTCTCTCTCCTAGAAATGAATAAAACATTTAAAGAAATTAAAAAAAAAATAAAAATAAAAATAAAAAGGACACAAGGATCTGATAAAACATGTTCCTAGGAAAAGCTGAGATGAGAAATATGGTGGAAGGGGGATGAGGGGGCAGGGAGTTGTTTCACCTCTTTATGCTTTCTGAAAAAAATTTTAGGTTGATTTATTTATTTTGAGAGAGACAGCACGTGAGCAGAGGGGAGGCAGAGGGAGAATCCCAAGCAAGCTCCGCAGTGTCAGTCAGCACAGAGGTCATGACCTGAATCAGAAGCCTAACTGACGGAGCCGCCTTGGAGCCCCACTTTCTGAAATTTTTATACATTTTGAAAACGTGAAATAGTACAATAGCAGAAGAGAACATAAAATAGAACTCTTGTAGTTACGACCTCCGAAGACCACCATTTTGGATTTTGGATTTATGTAAAAACCACGCAGGAGCGCCTGACTGGTTCAATCAGTAGAGCACGCAACTCTTGATCTCAGGATAGTGAGTTCGAGTCCCACATCAGGGATAGAGTTTAATTTTTTTCCAAAACCCAAAATTTTAAAAACAATTTTGTTATGTTTATTTTTTGAGAGAGAGACACAGAGCATGAGTAGGGGAGGGCCAGAGAGAGAGGGAGACACAGAATTTGAAGCAGCCTCGGTGTGGGGCTCAAACGCACGAAAGGTGAGGTCATGACCTGAGCCAAAGTCAGATGCTTAACTGACTGAGCCCCCCAGGTGCCCCCAAAGCACAAATTTTTAAAAAGGAATTCCTCCCTCAAGAGCTCAACCATATTGAATTCAGCTGCCGAACACTTAAACTGAATAATGAAAGATGTAGCTAAAAAGCTCAAACATCCGAAGAAATGTCCAACCCTCGGTAACAATCATGGGAATGCAAACTAAAACACCAATGAGATGCCATTGCACATACACCTGATTGACAGGATTTAAGAGCTCTGAAAATGGAAGAGTTGGCAAAGATAGGCTACAAGGGCGCTTTCTTACCCCAACGTTGCAGGTGTTAATTGGTGCCTTCACCTGGAAAGAAGTTGGTACTGCCTAGTAGAGTAGCCACCTGGTCTGGGGGCTCCCACGTCCATTCCTAGGGCCCTTGCACAGATGTACAAGGAGATGTGTGTACAGACGCTCATGGCGCTGCCGTTTATTTCTTTCTTTAATGTATTTATTTGTGTACAGAGAGCGAGGCAGGGAGGGGTGGGGGAAGGAGATAGAATCCAAGCAGGCTCTGCGCTGCCAGTGAAGAGCCCGATGTGGGGCTTGATCCCAAGAACCCTGAGATCATGACCTGAGCTGAAATGAAGAGCTGAAATGAATAGCAAAAACACAGAATGCCTGGGTGGCTCGGTCGGTTAGGGGTCTGACTCCTGATTTCAACTCGGGTCATGATCCCATTGTAGTTCGAGCCCTGCACTGAGCGCAGAGCCTGCTTGGGATTCTCTCTCCCTCCCTCTCTCCCCTTCTCTTTCAAAATAAATAAACTTAAAAAAATATTGAAGTATTAAAGCTTCTAGGAGGTTAAAAAAAAACCCTCCACTAATATATCTAAATGAATCAATAAAAACCCACAACAGCAACAGTAAAAAAATACCATCTCTACTAATATATGCTGGTAAATATGAGTATAGCACAAGAATGAATAAATACCAAATGTTACTTAATATTAAGGGGTGAGAACTGTTTTCACAGGGGACAGGATTGGGGAATGTAATTCACAGTACACCTTTTATCCATGTTTTTTAAACTATGTGGTTATATATTATCTGTTTTATTTAGTTATTAATTATTCTTTTAAAGTAGTCTCTACACCCGACTTGTGTCTTGAACCCATGACCCCAAGATCAAGGGTTTGCAGGCTCTACCAACTGAGCCAAACAGGTGCCCCATTATTATCGATTTTAAAACCTTAAATGAGCTTATTTAATTAAAATGGAATCATGGGGCACCTGGGTGGCTTAGTGGGTTGAGCCTCTTGATCTCGGCTCAGGTCATGATCCCAGGGTTGTGGAATCAAGTCCTGAATTGGGCTCCACGCTGAGCATGGGTCCTGCTTAAGATTGTCTCTTTCTCCCTCTGCCTCCCTCCTCTGATCGCAGTCTCTTTTGCTTTCTAGAATAAATGTAAATATATATATATACATACATAAAATAAAATTGAATCATAAGTAAGGCTTATTACACTCCTCTGTTTTCAAACTTTTTGTTATA
Source organism: Hyaena hyaena (assembly GCF_003009895.1). Classification (NCBI taxonomy): domain Eukaryota; kingdom Metazoa; phylum Chordata; class Mammalia; order Carnivora; family Hyaenidae; genus Hyaena; species Hyaena hyaena. The sequence continues at coordinate 940,377 of NW_024081017.1, forward strand.
TTTAATGTATTTGTGTGTACATATGTTTTCATGTTTTATATAAATTTTTTTACTGTGGAAAATAGAGAAAATTTACCATTTTAACCTTTTTATCACATTTGCTAAGAGATTCCCCTTTCATTTTATCGAGATATAATTGACACATACATTGTATTCGTTTTATTTATTTATTTACTTATTTATTTAAAGTAAACTCTATGCCAGTGTGAGCCTCAAAGTCATGACCCTGAGATCCAGAGTCACTCGCTCTGACTGAGCCAGCCAGGTGCCCCTGTATCAGTTTTAAGTGTACAGCATAATGATGTGATATATGTAATATTTAAAATGTATTTAATATGTAGGGGTTCCTGGGTGGCTCAGTCAGTTAAGCGGCCGACTTTGGCTCAGGTCATGATTTCACGGTTCGTGGGTTCGAGTCCCGTGTCGGGCTCTGTGTGGACAGCTCAGAGCCTGGAGCTTGCTTCCGACTCTGTGTCTCCCTCTCTCTCCCTCCCCCTCCCCTGCTTGCATTCTGCCTCTCTCAAATAAACATTAAAAAATATATTTAATATTTGAATGGGAGATCCAAACATTTACAACTATTCAGAGGGATTTTTTTTTTTACGGGAATCATTTTCTGCATGTTAGTAGGATGATCTTCCCAGATCCCCTCCCCAGTGAAACTGGTGGAAAGTATTAAAGTAACTACCATTTAAAGTCTCTGGAAATGGCTGGGGCGCCTGAGTGGCTTAGTCGGTTAAGCGTCCGACTTTCGCTTAGGTCATGATCTAGCGGTTCGTGGGTTCGAGCCCTGCGTCGGTCTCTGTGCTGACTGCCAGCTCAGAGCCTGGAGCCTGTTTCAGAGTCTGTGACTCCCTCTCTCTCTGACCCTCCCCTGCTCACGCTGTCTCTCTCTCCTAGAAATAAATAAAACATAAAAAAAAAAATTAAAAAAAAATAAAGTCTCTGGAAATGGTTCTAAGGGCAAACAGTAAATGAGGAAACAATTATTTAAGAAAATCTATGAGAGAGACGCCTGGGTGGCTCAGTCAGTTGAGCGTCCGACTTCGGCTCAGGTCATGATCTCACGGTTCGTGGGTTCAAGCCCCACATTGGGCTCTGTGCTGATGGCTCAGAGCCTGGAGCCTGCTTCTGATCTCTTTCCCTCTCTCTCTGCCCCTCCCCTGCCGTACTCTGTCTGTGTCTCTCTCAAAAATGAATAAACATTAAAAATCTTTTTCTATGAGAAAATTGAGTTACAATAGCGAATGTTTCCAGTATTTGATATCCTTTACCTCCCTGCCTTCTCTCAGTTCAGTGAGATGGAAACTCCACTCCAGACTGGTGCAACCGGGCACACAGGGTTTGCTCACACTTAGCCCCCAGCTGGGAGCTTCTCTTCTTACCAGAGGCAGCATCTCAGAATTTCCCATCCTGCTCTTGGCTGCCTGGGTTGAGGCTGAGACAAATAGAGCTCTTCGAAGAGAGAATAACAGAATTTCCAAAATGATGGGAAGACTCCAATGACCAGATCCAAGAATTTCAAGGACAAATTAAACAAAATCCACACTGGGGCGCCTGGGTGGCTCAAGTCAGTTAAGCATCCGACTTTGGCTCAGGTCATGATCTCACGGTTTGTGAGGTCAAGCCCCAAGTTGGGCTCTGCGGGGACAGTGCAGAATGTGCTTGGGATTCTCTCTCCCTTGCTCTCTGCCTCTTCCCCACTTATGTGCGCTCTCAAAGTACTTAAATAAACTAAAAGAAAAAAGAAATCCACTAAGAACCCAGAAAGACAGAAACAGGTCACAGGAAAGAGTATTTTGAGATCCTAGTGGGTTTTGTTTGTTTCTTTGTGTTTTTTGTTGTTTTAGCATTTTAAACATACCTTTTAATTTGGTGTTGGGGCTAAGAGGGAGACAGGGTGTTAGAGAGCAATGTCTGGGATTAGAAGAATACAACACAATGGGGTTAAGTCATTTGGTTGTGTGAGGAGAGGCAGCCAGCAGAGAAGGGGCAGCTTCAAAGTATCCGCCCCACGACCGCCTGAGTGGTCATCTTAGTTGGTTGAGCATCTGGCTTCAGCTCAGGTCATGATCCAGGTTCGTGAGTTCGAGCCCCATATCCGTTGGGCTCTCTGCTGTCAGCCTGTCAGCCCCGAGCCCGCTTTGGATCCTCTGTCCCCCCTCTCTCTGTCTCTCCCCCTGCTTGCACTCTCCCGAAAATAAATAAATCTTAAAAAAAATTTATCCATCCATATGGCTTTCACATGTCCCTCTTCATAGTCCAAGACCTGAAATATCCAGCAGTCTGCCGCTCCCCGGGTCATGGCCGAAAGCACTCAGCCTGATTCGCTTCCTGAAGACCACGGCCAGACTTGGCTCATAGCTTACCCTCAACGATGGCTTGGTCACTTCTGCCACCATCCTGTGTGCCCGCTACAGCCAGGTGAGGTCCCGCTCATGGCAGAGTCCGTCACTCTCACTCCCAGCAGTCTCTTCCCCACGCCAGCCCCGCCTGGCAGCCACCATGCCCTCCACAAGCACCTCCCAGAAGGGCCAAAGCTGGACACGATCTGCCAGCACAGCGCCCAGCACCCAGTCCTCGCCGCTGCAGGGGATGCTCACGCGCAGAAGTACCGGGCACAGTGGCCTGGCTGGTCCAGCTCACTGTGCCCCCGAGTCCCTGAGCTCCGGCCACTACCCAAAATCCGACTTCTTTTTTTTTTTTTTAAATGTTTTATTTATTTCTAGGAGAGAGAGAGAGACAGCGTGAGCAGGGGAGGGTCAGAGAGAGAGGGAGTCACAGACTGAAACAGGCTCCAGGCTCTGAGCTGGCAGTCAGCACAGAGCCCGACGCGGGGCTCGAACCCACGAACCGCGAGATCATGACCTAAGCGAAAGTCGGACGCTTAACCGACTAAGCCACCCAGGCGCCCCCAAAATCCGACTTCTTAATGGTGATAATGGAAGTTACAAGCAGAGCATGTTCAGTGGGCCAAGAGAAAATAATTGTCAATCTATAATTATATACCCAGTGAGACTATCTTTCAAGAACGTGGGTGGGGCGCCTGGCTGGCTCAGTAGGGAAAGCATGAGACTCTTGATCTCCAGGTCCTGAGTCCAGGCCCCACCATGTAGAGTGTGGAGCCTCCTTTAAAAAAAAATCGATCAATAAAAAGAACGTCTAATGAAAAAAAGTTTCAGAGGTGTACTTCAAACAAACAGAAATTGATCTGAGACCAGTGAATAGAAGTCACAAGCAAAGATCTTGCTATAGTGTGGGTTCATCATTGTGTGAAACTACAATAATACTGCCTAACTTGTGGGAAAAAACCTCAGTCAAGATATAAATTCCACAACTTAGATGAAAGGAATGCATTCTTAGAGACATACTACTTAATACTACTTAACTGAACTGGCTTGAGAAGAAAAAGAAGCCTGAATTGTCTTTTATCGTGATCGTGAAATTTGGGACACCTGGCTGGCTCATTCATTAGATCATGCAACTCTTGATCTCAGGGTCCTGAGTTGGAGCCCTATGTTGGGCATGGAGTTTATTTTTTTAAAGCCCATTTATTCATTTTGAGAGAGAGAGAGAAAAAGAAAGAGAGAGAGAGAGTGTGTGTGTGTGTTGGGGGAGAGGCAGAGAGAATCCCAAGCAGAGCCTGATGCGGGGCTCAAACCCACAATCATGAGATCATGTCCTGCATGGAAACCGAGTCAGCTGCTTAACCAACTGAGCCATGCAGGTGCCCCATAGAGTTTACTTTAAATATTAAAAAAAACCCAAACCAACAACCCTTAAATCAATAGCTACAAATGTTTCTTCACAGAAAACAGCATAACCAGATGGATATACAAGTGAGGTCAGTAAAACATCCCAGAAACAGATAATTCCAATCTTGCCCAATTTCTTCCAGCAAATACATATTTGAACACCAAACTCAGGCAAATACAGTTTAAGAAAGGAAAACTATAGGCCAATATATTTTATAACAGGTTGTGATCCAGAAATTTTAAATAAAATATTAATTAAGATTAATGTAAAATGCCATAATATATAAAAAGATAGCATGACCAAGGTGGGCTTATGTCAGGAATGGAACTAAATGTAGTAATAAATAAGAAAATAAGTTGGGGCGCCTGGGTGGCTTAGTAGGTTAAGCGTCCGACTTTCGCTTAGGTCATGATCTAGCGGTTCGTGGGTTCGAGCCCCGCGTCGGGCTCTGTGCTGACTGCCAGCTCAGAGCCTGGAGCCTGTTTCAGAGTCTGTCACTCCCTCTCTCTCTGACCCTCCCCTGCTCACGCTGTCTCTCTCTCTCTCCTAGAAATAAATAAAACATTAAAAAAAAAAAAAGAAAATAAGTTTACATCATTGGGCACTTTAAATTAAATGAGACAAATAATATAGTCATTTCAGATACTGAAAAAGCATACAGTAAATGTTTATGATAAAAATCTGTTAGTGAACCAAGAATTGAAAGGATTTTTTTTTTCATTTTTTAAATGTTTATTTATTTTTGAGAGAAAGAAAGAGAGAGACAGCATGAGCAGGGGAGGGGCAGAGAAAGAGAGAGCAAATCCCACGCAGGCTCCAGGCTCTGAGCTAGCTGTCAGCACAGAGCCTGACATTGGGCTCGAACTCACAAACCATGAGATCATGACCTAAGCCAAAGTCGGACGCTTAACCCACTGAGCCACCCAGGTGCTCTTGAACGGATGCTTCTTGGGGTGCCTGGGTGGCTCAATCGGTTAAGCTTCTGATTTCGGCTCAGGACAGATCTCACAGTTTGTGGGTTCGAGCCCCGCGTCGGGCTCTGTGCTGACAGCTAGCTCAGAGCCTGGAGGCTGTTTCACATTCTGTGTCTCCCTCTCTCTCTGCCCCTCCCCCACTCATGCTCTGTCTGAAAAATAAATGAACTATAAAAAATTTTTTTTTTAAAAGAAAGGTTGTTTCTTCACTTGGTATGGTGCATCTTCCAATAACTTACTGTAGACGTCATACATAGGGTGAAATGTTGAAAGCATTTTCTTTAAAGTATCTTCAGGTGTTTGTATGGGGAGTAAAGAACAAAAGCCCTAAGACCAGCGAGGTGTCTACTGCAATAATCCAGACAAGGAATGCTAATGGCTGGGCCAGAGTGAGAGCTAGGGAGGGGGTGTAAGTAAACTAGTTGATCCTGTGTAGATTTTGAAAGTAGAGCAGCCAGAATTTGCTGATAAATCAGATGTAGCAAGTAAGACAGTGAGAGGTCAAGGACCACTCCTAAATTTCTAGTCTGAGTTCCTGGAAGGACTTAGCTGCAATTACTGACAAGAGGATGAAGGAAGGAGGTAGGCAAGCTTGGGGGAAAGGGGGACAAGTGGGAGCTCTACTTTAAATTAAAAATATTTTTTAAAATGTTTTATTTATTTCTGAGAGACAGCGTGAGCAGGGGAGGGTCAGAGAGAGAAGGAGACACAGAATCTGAAACAGGATCGAGGTTCTGAGCTGTCAGCACAGAGCCCGACGCGGGGCTCGAACCCGGGAACGGAGAGATCATGACCTGAGCCAAAGTTGGACGCTTAACTGACTGAGCCACCCAGGTGCCTCTGGGAACTCTACTTTAGACATCTGAAGTTTGGGTGCCTGCAGACATCCATGGAGCTATCTAGGAGGCATCTGTGAAGACGAGAGGGGAGTTCAATGAGAGAGGACTACACCGGAAATAAAAATTTGGGCACTGTCATCGTACAGATGTTTTAAACGCACAATATGAGTTACAGGCGACACGATAGAGAGTGATGGGGGTGTAGCATTATTAAGATTGGGGGGAGGCAGGAGCAACTCATAAAATATGAGGCAGCTATGGGGAAACCAGAAAGGGAAGAGTATTGCAAAGGCAATAGCAAGTGCAAAGGCCCTGAGGTGGGCCTAAAGGGTGAGCGTTTTTCAGACACGGCCTCAGTGAAGATTCTCCACCAGCCTGAAAAGCGCAAGCCTCCTAGGTCAGTCTTGGCACACAGGAGCACAATTGAGGCCAGTGGGCCACTGAGAGGCAGGATTCTGGGGCAATTGCGCCCTCTGCTGACCAGGACAGATACAGACATCAGCTCCACTTTCAGCAATAAGTTATTATACATTATATAATATTTTGCTATTTATTCTTAATGTTTGCTTTTGAGAGACAGAGATACACAGCGTGAGAGGGAGAGGGGCAGAGAGAGAGGGAGACACAGAATATGAAACAAGCTCCAGACTCTGAGCTGTCAGCACAGAATCTGCTGCAAGACTCCAACCCAGGAACCCCTAGACCAGACCTGCGAAACCACGCTCTGAGCAGAAGTCTCACGCTTAACCGACTAAGCCAACCAGGCGCCCCATATTTTGTTATTATTAATGGAACACGGCTAGTGCTCAATAAATCTACGGCCCTCTCATTCCTGTGCAAAATGAAAGCTGGTACTGGGAGGTATGTATATATGCAGATCTAAACTGAATAAATGTGGCTAGGTTCTGGGCCTCGGTCTCCCCTTCTGTAAATCTAGGATTCCTTCTTTCATTGAATAAGCTAATATATACCAGGTGCTGTTGTAAGCTCGTGGGATAAATCAGTGGAGAAGATAGACAAAAGCATGTGCTAGGCAGCTTGTTAAGGTCTCTGTATATCCATGCTCATTCAGTCATTACAATGTCTTATTTTTTTGAAAGTTTTTATTTTTAAGTAATCTCTCTACCCCACGTGGGGCTTTAACTTAAAACCCGGAGATCAAGAGTTGCGCGCTCTACTGGCTGATGCAGCCAGGGGCCCCTTTTACAACGCTTTTAATGCGGAAGCACTGTTATTCGCTGCATTTTGTGTAAGAGATTATCGCTTAGAGAGGCTTTGAGTGTAGGGCGAGTAAGTGGCCGGGTTGGGATTCGAACGCGTAACGGTATGTATTTCCCTATGCCACGCCCCCCGGATGGAAGCGAACAGAGCACTCCGCGGGGACGAGCGCGCCGGCGTCTGTTGCCATGGTTCCCGGACTCCCTGCCAAAAGGACAACCCTGGCCGCGCGTCACGTGACTCCAGCCAACATGGCGCCGCCCAGGGTGTTGCAGTGTCCACGTGGTTCCGTTAGCTAAGATGGCGGCAGCAGTTAGCCAGACGTCCGTGGAGTCGGCGCCGCGGATTATGAAGCTGGTGGCCGAGTGCAGCCGATCTCGGGCCCGGGCAGGGGAGCTGCGGCTGCCGCACGGGCCGGTAGCCACTCCCGTGTTCATGCCAGTGGGCACGCAGGCCACCATGAAGGGCATCACGGCCGAGCAGCTGGACGCACTGGGCTGCCGCATCTGCCTGGGCAACACCTACCATCTGGGCCTGAGGCCGGTGCGTGGGCTGCGCCTTGGAGCGGCGGCGGCAGGGCGTGGGGGGCCCGGGCACGCCTCTAAGTCCGTGGACAAAGGCGTATGGACGCCCCCGGCGGCCCAGGCCTTGCGCCGGGCGGGAGAGCGCAGCGGGGCCCGAGGCTGGCCAGCCCTGCCCTCCAACCTGAGCCGTCAGGGCGGCCTCACCCCTAACCGGATCCTTTCTTCCCCTGGCGCAGGGCCCCGAGCTGATCCAGAAAGCACACGGGCTCCACGGCTTCATGAACTGGCCCCACAACCTGCTGACGGTGAGGTGGAGCCGGGGCTGGGGTCCCAGGGCCCTTCTCGGAGGTGGAGGTTTTCCAGCCCGTCCCCTGACAGCCCTGCGGTGGGATTTCCCCCCAGGACAGCGGCGGCTTCCAGATGGTGTCTCTGGTGTCCCTGTCCGAAGTGACGGAGGAGGGCGTCCGCTTCCGCTCTCCTTACGACGGCGACGAGTCCCTTCTGAGCCCCGAGAAGTCCGTGGAGATCCAGAACGCTCTAGGTGAGCGAGTCTCGGGCCGCCTCCTCTTCCCCCGCTTCTAGGGGGTGGAGGTGAGGCGGGCCCGTTCCTTCCGTGCTGCTCGCCTTTGGGTAAGTCACTCCTGCTGTCTAAGCTTTGGACGAGCCGACTCACCTGAGGATGGCGCCCAGGAATAATGACGTAATGTCTGTCAATCTCTTAACCCAGTGCCTGGCATGTAGTAGCTTCTATTTTTTATTTTTATTTTTTAAATGTTTTTTATTTATTTCTGAGAGAGAGAGAGAGAGACAGCATGAGCAGGGGAGGGTCAGAGAGAGAGGGAGACACAGACTCTGAAGCAGGCTCGGGGCTCTGAGCTGTCAGCACAGAGCCCGACGCGGGGCCCGAACCCACCAACTGCGAGATCATGACCTGAGCCGAAGTCGGTCGCCCAACCGACTGAGCCACCCAGGCGCCCCATGTAGTAGCTTTCATTACCTTTATTGCTGTTATTTCTCTTAAATGGTAAATTAACTGCGTAAAGATATGTTGAAATAGTGAGGGCAACAAGGGGAGATGGGGGAAGCTTTAAGTCCCTCCCATTTCCATCAATATCTCCACTTGATAAAGACAATAAACACTTCTCTCTCTTTTTTGAAAAGTTTTAATAGTTTATTTTTGAAACCAAGAGAGAGCACGAGTGGGGTACAGGCAGACAGAGAGGGAGACGCAGAATCTGAAACAGGCTCCAGGCTCTGAGCTGTCAGCACAGAACCTGATGTAGAGCTTGAACCCACGAACTGTGAGATCATGACCTGAGCCAAAGTTGGCTGAGCCACCCAGGCGCCTCTTAAAATTTTTTTTTTTAATTTTTTTTAATGTTTTATTTATTTCTAGGAGAGAGAGAGAGAGAAAGACAGCGTGAGCAGGGGAGGGTCAGAGAGAGAGGGAGTCACAGATTGAAACAGACTCCAGGCTCTAAGCTGGCAGTCAGCACAGAGCCCGACGCGGGGCTCGAACCCACGAACCGTGAGATCATGCCCTAAGTGGGTCGCTCAACCGACTGAGCCACCCAGGTGCCCCTTGTTTATTTTATTTATTTATTTATTCATTCATTCATTCATTCATTCTTTTTTAAAACAATGTTTCATTTATTTCTGAGAGAAAGAGACACAGTGTGAGCAGGGGAGGATCAGAGAGAGAGGGAGACACAGACTCCGAAACAGGCTCCAGGCTCTGAGCTGGCAGTCAGCACAGAGCCCGACGCGGGGCTCGAACCCACGAACCGTGAGATCATGCCCTAAGCGAAAGTCGGACGCTTAACCGACTAAGCCACCCAGGCGCCCCTTGAAATTTTTTTTTATTTTTTTATTCATTCATTCATTCATTCATTCTTTTTTAAAACAATGTTTCATTTATTTCTGAGAGAAAGAGACACAGTGTGAGCAGGGGAGGATCAGAGAGAGAGGGAGACACAGAATCCAAAACAGGCTCCAGGCTCTGAGCTAGCTGTCAGCACAGAGCCCAATGTGGGGCTCGAACCCACAAACCGTGAGATCATGACCCGAGCCGAAGTCGGACGCCTAACCGGCTGAGCCACCCAGGCGCCCCATTGTTTATTTTAAATGCTTGTTTATTTTTGAGAGAGGGAGACAGAGAGAGTACATGTGTGCCCGTGCACAAGGAGGGGCAGAGAGAGAGTGGGACAGAGGATCCAAATCGGGCTCTGCGCTGACAGCAGAAAGCCCCATGCTGGGCTAGAACCCACAAACTGTGAGGTCATGACCTGAGCCAAAAGTTGGATGCCCAACTGACTGAGCCACCCAGGCGCTCCCAAACGTGTGTTTTTAAAAAAGTTCCCTTGGGGCGCCTGGGTGGCTTAGTTGGTTAAGCGTCCGACTTTGGCTCAGGTTATGATCTCATGGTTTGTGGGTTTGAGCCCCACATCGGGCTCTGTGCTGACAGCTCAGAGCCTGGAGCCTGCTTCAGATTCTGTGTCTCCCTCTCTCTCTGACCCTCCCCTGCTCACGCCGTCTCTTTCTCTCTCTCAAAAATAAATACAACATTAAAAAAAATTTTTTTTCATTAAAAAAAAGTTCCCTCTGGCCATTGTATAAACAGATTGGGGGGCTATGTGGGAGTCAGCAAGACCCAAGGAGGGACATCTAGGGTCCAGCTTGTCCCCAATAGGAAGTGAGAGCTTTCCCAGTGATGCACCTCTTTTTTTTGTTTTTTTTTTTTAAGGTTATTTATTTTGAGAGACAGAGAGAGAGGGAGGGAGGGGCAAATTGAGAGGGAAAGAGAGAATCCCAGGCTGGTTCCTCGCTGCCAGCGCAGAGCCCAGTGTGGGGCTTGATCTCAAGAACTGTGAGATCACGACCTGAGCCAAAGCCAAGAGTCTGATGCTTTAAAAAAAATTTTTTTTTAATAGTTTTTATTTATTTTTGAGACAGAGGGAGATAGAGCATGAGCGAGGGAGGGTCAGAGAGAGAGGGAGACACAGAATCTAAAACAGGCTCCAGGCTCTGAGCTGTCAGCATAGAGCCCGGGACGTGGCTCGAACCCACGGACCGTGAGATCATGACCTGAGCCGAAGTCGGACCCTTAACTGATTGAGCCACCCAGGCGCCCCACCAAGAGTCTGATGCTTAACCAGCTGAGCCCCCCTGCTGCCCCCTCAGTGACACGCTTCTGTCTTACCGCCCCCAGGCTCAGACATTATCATGCAACTGGATGACGTGGTCAGCAGCACTGTGACAGGGCCCCGCGTGGAGGAGGCCATGTACAGGTGTGTGTGTGTGCGTGTGCACGCGTGTGTGTACCGGGAGAGGGGATCACAGTCCCGGAGCCTTGTCCCCTTCCCCTGGGGCTCATGCCTGTGTCCCCCTTCCAGGTCAATCCGCTGGCTGGACCGGTGCATTGCAGCCCATCAGCGGCCGGACAAGCAGAACCTCTTTGCCATCATCCAGGGGGGGCTAGATGCGGATCTCCGGGCCACCTGCCTCGAAGGTAGAGCCGTGTGCTGGTAGATCCAGGCCTGGTCTGTCACTCAGGGCCCCACACGGGCCTGGCGCATGATGCTGCCGACGGTGGTCGTTCAGGGGCAGGAGGGATGGCCGACGCGCAGGCACGGAGGCAGAAATGGGAGTAGAATGTTTGCAGGACACTGGTAATTTTGATGGCTAGCAATTTCGGGGCAATCACGAGACCCTAAGCCACATCCCGGTCACGGACTGACCCCTTTGGTTTTCATAACCATCCTGTAAGGTGGGAAGTACCAGGTTCCCGAGGTTATAGAAGAGGAAACTGGAGCAAAGAGCTGTTAAGTCACTTACCCCAGCCGCCCAGCTTGGATGTTGCAGAGGTAGGACTTGGACCCAGTTCTTGGGCTGTAGAACCTACAGCATTAACTGGGACACTGTGCTGCTTCCTCCTCAGGGCCAGGAGTGAAGGCTTGGGCCCAGAGCATTCTGCTGATAGTGGAGGTACTGGGGAGCCATGGAGGGCTGTTGAGTGGGAGTGTGACCGGAGCCAAGGGGCATCGTGGAACAATATAGGAAGTGGAAGGCCCATGAGGAGGTTGGAGTATCTGCCCAGGGGAAGAGTGACAGTAAGGCCCATGGGAAGTCTGTGGCCATGGAGACCAAAGGGAGGAAGAGATGGGGGCTCAAAGGCAATAAGATTTCACGGTAAGACTCTGGGTCCTGGAGTTTGGCTGGTGGGATCCAAACCTCTGATCTGCTGCCATGTGCATTGCACCCTTGGGCAAGTGGCTTGGCCTCTCTGAGCCTCACTTTCCCCCTTTGTAAAATGGGCACATACTCCCAGTGTGGGGAAGATAAATGGGAAAGTCCCTTCAAAGTGCTGTGCCGGCACCTGGCGTCAGCTTGTGCTGTTGTGAAGACTGTTGTAATTCCTTTATGTTCTCAAACTGCACCCAGCTCTGGATCTAGTAAGTCTTTTTAACGGAGACTCCCCCCAGTCAGAGATCCCTTCCTTCCTCCCTCCCTTACATTTGCTTACTTTGAGAGAGAAAGAGAGAGCACAAGTGCACTGAGCAGGGGAAGGTTAGAGAGAGGGGGGGAGAGAGAGAGAGGCTCCATGCTCAGCTCAGAGCCTGACGCGGGGATCGATCCCGTGAGTGGGAGATCACGACCCGAGCCCGTATAAAGAGTCAGGTGCTTAACTAACCGAGCCACCCAAGCTGCGCGGAGAGACACTTCCCGTCCCAGCTCGGTATGTGTGGATGTGGAAGAAAGAAACCCAGAACTGTTCCGCGAAACCCTGTCCGGTATGGCCCGTCCCCTCATGGAAGGAAATCCTAGCAGGCAGGTCTCGCCTGTCAAGTTCACGTCGTGGCCACCGCGCTGACGGTGCCTCTCCGAGTGCCCCACGGCTCACCTGCGCCGGCGCCACCCGGCTTCTTCCCCACGACTTCCTCAGGGTCCGCCGTTGACTCTGCTGCTCATTCTAGCTTTTGAAACCTGGCCCTCGGACCGGGTCCATCGGGTCGATGGCCATGACCTCCCCTGGTTGAACCGTACAGCCGGGGCCCAAGGCATGCCTGGGCTTGGAGGCTGCTCCTGGGTTCAAATCCAAGCTGTGCCGTAGGGGACCTAGGGCCGGGGTCCCGCCCCGAGCCCCCCAACAACGGCGGAGAGCGGCAGCCCCTCGTCCCCAGATCCGGAGCCTGGTGGCCCACGTCTACGATGCACACCTCTCGGGAGTTTGCAGTGAACTCAGGGGGTGGCAAGACCAGACCTATGTGGTTGTGCACCCCCTTTGTTGGGAGTCCCTCTGCGTGTTCTGGAGCCGAACTGTTAGAGCATTTGGGGACAGGCCGTTAGCCGGCCTATAGGGTGTGCACTGTGCCGAAATCTGGAAAATTCTCAGGTCTGAAACACATCTGACTTCATCTTACGTTTCAGCTAAGGGAGCCCAGGCTGTGGGCCTCTCCTGAGGATGGAGGGAGGGGGTCTCACATGCACGTAGCTCAGGTCACCGGCAGCTCTCAGAGAGACAGACAGACAGACAGACAGACAGACTCTCTCTCTTCCTGGGGGACTGTGGAGGTCTGGGCAGGGTCTGCCCTGGGGTCACAGAGGAGGAGACAGATTCTCTTCTGCCTGGTGGCCGCTCACCTTGCCCTGTGCCCCCAGAGATGACCAAGAGGGACGTGCCAGGCTTTGCCATCGGGGGCCTGAGCGGGGGCGAGAGCAAGGGCCAGTTCTGGAGGATGGTGGCTCTGAGCACGTCGAGGCTGCCTAAGGACAAGCCACGATACCTGATGGGGGTCGGGTACGTGCCCCCGAGGGGAGAGAGCCCTGCCTGTGGGGGGCGAGTTCCTGCCTGGGCCCTTCTGTTGGTGGAATGACTGTGGGGGTCACTGAAGGGGGATCCTGGCCTTCCTCTGGGGGCGGTTCCGAGGGAGTGTGGCCCTGTCCTGGGGGAGTCTGCGTGTCTGTGTGGGGGGAGACCTGGGTGTGCGACAGGGGCGTGAGGTTCTCTGCTCCCTCCCCCGTGGCCCTCCCCCCCCCAGCTACGCCACTGATCTGGTGGTCTGCGTGGCTCTCGGATGTGACATGTTCGACTGCGTCTTCCCCACGCGGACGGCGGTGAGGCCCTGGGCAGGGGGCAGATGGGGGGGGTGCGGCCTGGGGGGTTAAGGTGGGGGTGGGGCTGGCGAGGATGAAGACCTGGTTGACCCACGTTCCCCTCCTCTCCCCCCGTCCCTCCCCAGCGCTTTGGCTCTGCCTTGGTGCCCACCGGGAACCTGCAGCTGAAGAAGAAGCAGTATGAGAAGGACTTCCGGCCCATAGACCCCGAGTGTGCCTGTCCCACCTGCCAGAAGTAGGGGGAGGCGGGGGCCCTGGGGGCTGGGGAAGGAAGGGCGCAGAGGTGCCCAGGACCCTGCATCACTGAGCGCCGACCTCCCGTGTCCACAGGCACAGCCGGGCCTTCCTGCACGCACTGCTCCACAGCGACAACACCGCCGCCCTGCACCACCTCACTGTCCACAATATCGCCTACCAGGTGGGCCTGCGGCCCCTCGGTGCAGGGTGGGGGTGGGAGGGTTCCGGCCCCTCCCTCTGGGCTGACGCTGCCACCTGCCCCCTGCAGCTTCGATTGATGAGTGCTGTGCGCGCCAGCATCGTGGAGAAGCGCTTCCCTGACTTCGTGCAGGACTTCATGGGCACCATGTACGGGGATCCGACCCTCTGTCCCGCCTGGGCCACCGAGGCCCTGGCCTCCGTGGGAATCACGCTGCGTTGATCTGGTCCAGGCGACGGAGGGAGGGAATGGGAGGCATTGAAGGGTTTTTTAAAATTATTCTAATTTAGAGTGTATCTGTGCCTTCTCGGAGAGGTGACCTGTCTAGGACCTCCTCTGAGTGTAACTGTGGCCAATGTCCCCCGCCCTGCTTCCTGTTGATGATAAGTAATCATAGCAGCTGCTGATCCCTGGGAACCACCTGGCACAGCCCCCAGCATGTAGCATGTGCCCGGGTGTGGGGGCTGCTTCCTTTTTCCTGTGGCTTTGCTCCTCCCCCCCCCACCCTGAGGGTGGGCACTCTCCTTCCCCGACTTATGACAGGTGAGGAAACAAGCCTAGAGAGGAAGTAGCTTGTCCAGGGTCACCACTGAGGAAGTAGCAGGCTGGCTTCAGAGCTCATGCTCTTAGCCTTGAACATGGCTTAATTTTGCTGTCAGCCAACACAATGATGACACAGGGTGTGACATAGCGGGTACTTTCGCTGTGTCTGGGACTGTTCTAAGTGGTTGTCGCGCGCGTGTGTGTTTAATTCCTGCAACTTTATATGATGCATGTACAGTCGCATTCCCCCGTTTTACAGATGAGGAGACTGAGGTTCAGAGGAACGAAGTCATTTGGCCGTTATCACCCGGCAAATACGTAGGCCCGTGATCTAACCCAGAGATGGCCAGTTACAGAGCTGGTGCCCTTAGAAGATGAGGAGTTTTAAATTGAAAAAGTAATACTTGTGTAGGATCCACTGTTCCAGTAGCATAAAAATGCAACTACTTTGATTAGTTTGTGTATTCTTCCAGAAGTTTTCCACGTGTACATATTTTTCATGAAATGTGGCATCCGTTACCTGCCGTTCTGTACCTTTTTTTCCCCTTGTTAGTATATTTGAAATTGTTTACACGTCAAAACATGGACTTTCTGTCTTTTTTACAGCTGTCGCACACTATTTATTTAAGCGGCTCCGTGAATGAGCATGTAGGGTGTTTCCAGGTTTCTGTCACTGTGGTCAAGCCTGCGATGCAAAAACCTAGTTGGTTGACTTTTTGCCCATCTCTCTGAGACCGGGGTTTTGGGTCTTGGTGGGCAGATGCCACTGGCCACTCTGCTGTCCTCCTCGCCACGGTTTCTCCATTCCTCTGTTAACTGCCCCACCAGCCCGCTTCCCTACCTCCATTCCATCCGACTCCTTCTGGGCTTCTTCTCTTGGCCAATCTTGGCCGCCTGGGGGATCAGATCACTTCTTTTAATAAAATCCCTCCACCTATCCCCAGCTTTTTTCCCCACGAGGAACAGGATTTCTGGTTCACAGAACCTCCATCAGTGACTGGAAGAGACTATCTCACGGGGAGGGGATCCGTTGAATTTCATCGCGTACTCACAAAGATGCGCTCTAGTTGAAGAGGCAAGGGAGCAACGTGGATTTGGCCTTAGCCAAATCAAGTCGGGGCGTGAGCGAAAGGTGTTCCTAGGAAAGGGGACAGCTCTTGCAAAAGCGTGGACGTGGGGCTTCATACAAACGAAAGCTGAGCCGACGCTGCGGCGCTAGACCGCCTCTCCCTAGAAACCACTGACGCCAGACTCTCCAAAACGCATTGAAACCCCGCGCGAATGGCCGGTTTGCGAGCCCGGGCCGAGATGCATCCTGGGACTTGTAGTTTTCTCGAGTGGCCGGAAACTCTGAAGCGACGATCATCACCAGGTCCCACCACGAGGTGTCGCTCTTCGGCGAGTACGGCGGACCTTATCCTTTACTCCAGAAGACACTAACAGACCTACTACAACAATCTTTAGAACGGGAGATTCTTTGATTGGCAGATAGGTTCTCAATCAAAGTCAGGATTCGCAGGTCAAAGCCCGTCCTCTTTCGCTTTGTTGGCTGGAGGAACGGAGTGATATTTATACAAACCAATGGGAAATTCTTAGGGAACTAGGTAGTGTCAAGCGACAAACCGGAGTTTATGAATCGATCCCTAACGTCATTGGCCAGCACTGTAGACTGGCGGGTCTTCCTGCCAGTAAGACTTGGGTTTTCTTGCCGTTCGGAAACTCCCCCCCCAGTAGGCCGAGCCAACACTGCCTTTTCCCGAAACACCGCCTCCTGGCCTTGACAACTCGCTGCCCGACGCTATTGGCTCTTGCGCAAAAACGACAGTTCTTGAGTCCAATGAGTCCACGGCGAGGTCCCCCGGGAGGCGGGATCATTCAGCCGTAGCCCCCATGCCTCGCTTTCATTGGCTTCTGCCTGCGAGTGGCAGCGCGGCCGGCCAATTGGGGGAAGTGCGAGGGCTTTGGGCGCAGCCCCGGGGCCCGGGCGGGAGGTCGCTCGGGTCGGGTGTCGTCTGAGAACCGGATGAGGCGGCGACCGTGAGGCCGAGCCGGGAGCGGGCGTCGCGCCGAGGCCCGGGCGGGCGGGGAGCAACGGCCGCGGACGCCGCGGGGCCGCGTCGTTAAGGGCCGGGGGCAGGCGGGGAGCGCGGGGCGCTCAGGCCGGGGCCGCCGGCGCCATGGGCAACCGCGGGATGGAGGAGCTGATCCCGCTGGTCAACAAGCTGCAGGACGCTTTCAGCTCCATCGGCCAGAGCTGCCACCTGGACCTGCCGCAGATCGCCGTGGTGGGCGGCCAGAGCGCCGGCAAGAGCTCGGTGCTCGAGAACTTCGTAGGCCGGTGAGCGAGCGCGGCGGCGGCGGCGGCGGCGGCGGGCGGGCGGCGGCCTAGGGCGCGGAGGGCGGACCGGGAATGGCGCGCCCAGCGCAGCCGGCGTAACTGCGGCGCTTGCGTGCCCGCGACGGGGACCGGGACAGGGAGGCGGGCTCTGTGGGACGCCCTGGGCGGAGGGCTTCCTGCAGGGGCCGCGGGGGCGGCTCGGGCCCTTGGGGGAGTTTCGGCGACTGGGGGGGCGTGGGCCAGGAAGTGCGGTGGACCGTCGCGGACTCTCAGATCCCCAGCTTTCATGGCTGAATTCTACCATCTGGTTGCCTGTGGGTCAGGGTTAGGTCCCCCTTCTCTCGCGCTCTGTCCGAAACCCGCCAGCTAGATACCTATTGGTTCGACCCCTGTGGTCTGGCTGGCTGTTCGTGTATCTGGAGCAGTCCATGCCGTCTGGTTGGCTTTCTCTGCCCTCGATAGGACTCCTTGCCACTACCATTTGGCTGTCCATCTGTCCAGTCCCTCAGGGCCGTCCCTGCTGCCTGGCTAGCTGTCTGGGGTGACCTGTGCTGTCTGGCCGCCTGTCCGTGCCGCTCACAGACTTAGCCATCCCTCTGTTGGGTGACCCTGGCTGGCTTCTGCCGTCTGACTGGCCGGCTGGACCCTAGGGGGCTCTGTTATCTGGTTCTCCTAGGCTGATTCTAAAGCTTGGCCCCTGGCAAACGCTGGCTTCTCTCCCAAATGGACCCCTTCTTCTGTCCGTCTGGGTGTCCGTCCTTATGTTCGTCTGCCCATTAGTGCCCTGGCAGCGCCCCCACTGCCTGGCTCCATATTTGTAGCCGGGAGTGGGGTGGGGTGGGGGCCTGCTGGGAACAAGGCAGCTGAAGGATGAAACTTGAACTCCCCTATCAGTTGAAAGTTTGGACCCTGGGAGGGGGTACTTCCTGCAGGATTCTTTCCTGGCCCCTATCAGGGTGCTCTTGGGGCCAGCTCCCAAGCAAAAGCCTGCAAATAGGGGGGGCCCTCTTTGGCGCCTGATCAGGCCTTTGGGCAGTCCCGAGAAGCCTCAGTATGCCCATCTAACCAGTGGGCAAACTCCACTCTTTGGGCTGTTACCAGGATTCAGGAAGCCGACGATGAACGAGAAGTGACAGTGAGGCCTCACGGGGTGTTTAGTTCTTTCTTCTCCCTTCCCCTCCTCCTCGTGCCCTTCTGCCTCCCAGATGGGCTGTCACTTCTCCATTCTGGGAACGGCTCCATTTGTGCCCGTGGCTGCCAAATGATAACGCCCCAGTCACATCATCATCATCATCATCATCATCATCATCATCATCATCATCATCGTTGTCGTTGTTACGGGCACTCAGGGTTAATGTTCTGCTCGCAGGCTCCGGGCTGATCTCAGATCCCACGGGGTTGTGAGAGGGGTGGGTATTGTGTTACCCCACCTTAGACATGAGCAGGAAGGCTCAGAGAGGACATCCTTGGCCCAAGGGCGCCGGGCAAGCGCTCAGTGGTGCCAGCCCCACCCTGCCTTCCCAGAGGCCTGGAGGTGTGCTCTCGGCGGCACGAATTTCCTCCTTTGCTGGTTTGTCTCTGGCACCCTGCCTGTTGTCCAGTGCGGCGGAAAGGTGTGGACCCGGGGTCAGCCGGGCCTGGGCCGAGCCTCAGGCCGGGCTGTGGGCCCCTTTACATGGTCTTCTTCCTGCCCGGCCGGGCTTCCAGTGGACACACAGCAACATTCTGTCCGTTTCATTTGCCTTGTGATCTCCTTGCACACGTTGTTTGGCCTCTCTGAGCCTCAGTTTCCCCCTGCTGAAAAGAGGGTGATGGTCCCTGAGCAAGCCTTGCCATTCTCAGTGACCTGATGTGTTGAGAGTGCTTACTTAGCACGGTGCCCGGTGCACGGTAGGTCAGCACGGCTGGGCAGCTGTTCGCCACGCTGGCCCCTCCCGCGTCAGCAGCAAAAACTAATCAGAATTAAAGTGCTTTCAAGTTATACGCTGGACTGCATTTCAGCCTTCTGAGGCTGACGCTGCTGTGGTCCCATTTTATAGAGCAGAAAACTGAGGCTCAGCTGAGCCCTCCTGCTCAGAGCTGTTCAGTGAGGAACTGGGGGCTCTGGGTTGGGGACCCTGGGTCTCTCCCCTGCCCACCGCTCCTCAGTGTCTCTGCCCCTTGCCTTTCTCTCTTACTGCCCTCCCTGCCCACCCCCACCCAGTCATCGCCTACTGAGCTGGCTCTGTGGCAACCTCCTCCCAGAAGCCTGCAATGTGACCTTGATCGTTAAGAGCGTTAGTTCAGGGCCTGAGAGCCAAAGTTGTCCAAAAGCTTCTCGGGTATGGGTTGCTCAAATAGAGCTAACTTCTTTTTCTTTCTGGAGTGTGGGTAAGGTTTCTAGGCTACAAAGCCTTGCCGTGGGGGGCCGGCAGGCCGGCCCTGGCTTTGAATCCCACTCCTTCCCTTGTGAGTTTGGCCAGACTGTTGCAGCTCAGGACCCGTTTCCTTCTTTGCGCTGGAGACCTTTACAGTTGACGTCTTGGCTACTTTCAAGGAACAAATGAGAGAATATGACCAGGGCCTGTTCAGGGGCTGGGGGTGGGGGGTCAGCACGGGCCGCTCAGTTTCGTTCCCTCCTCCGTGTTGGTTTTCTAAGGCTGCGGTCCAAGCGAGAGAATGTGCAGCTAGCTCAGCCTGGACAGGGGCTTGCAGATTGGTGGCCCGGCTTGCTGGCTTCTTGTTTCCCCTGCAGGGTGTTTAAAATACTTTGTTCTTAATTAGCCGCCAATATTCAAATTTTGCATCAGAATCCCGATTTTTGCAATGCTTAGCAAACACCCAGATTGCTTCAGGGTTTAGTGGTGTAGTGCGCAGGCTCTGGGCCTTAGGCCTGCCTTCAGTGTCTTTGCTTGTGCGACCTTGACCAAGTGGACTCAGGGTCCTTTTCCATAAAATGGGGTGATAACTAGACCCTGCCTGGGGGGACTGCGTGAGTTAACGTGTGTCAAGTGCATTGGCCCTATAACCCAGGGCAGCTGTCATTACAGCCACTGTATTCTGGCCTCGCTGGGCCTGAGCCTTGCTTGGCACCAGATGCCACTGGCCGCCACGTCAGATTAGGAGTGGCCACGTGCGTGCCACACTCCCCACTACTCCCTAGTAGTCGGCCTGGCCCATTTTACATTTGTCTGGAGACTTCCAGCCCTGGAAACTTTTTGAGTTTCAGACCCTTGTCTTGTCTGCCCTGTAACAGCACGTGGCCCTAAGGAGGGGTGAGGACGAGCCTCTCCGGTGACCCTGGCCCTTTAGCCTCTGCAGCTAAACGGAGAGAGGAACTTGGGGAAAGTTTTCCCCGGGAGAAGAACAGGCGGAAGCTGAAGTTGAGGCCTCCAGCTGATCAGGCTTGGGCTTGATCCTGTGAGCCTTTTCTCTCCGAGCCTCAGTATCCCCGGCTAGGAAATGGGGCTGTTAAACAGTGTCTCCTTAATAAGCCCCTTGCAGGCGACCAGTGGGTGTGTCTCACCTCTCAGGGCAGGTGAAGTTACCTGGTGCCAGTCCTTGAGGGTGGAGTGAGGACTAAATGGCTTGGAAGAGAGTCTAGCACAGGAAAAGGGCTTAAAGTGCTATGCGCAGTTTTTATTTGTTTGTTGAAAAATGTTGGTTACTCTGTGCCCTTGCCTGGGGCCCTGTTCTGAGGCTGCAGACACAGCCCAAGCAAGGCCCTGGGGAGCTGGCCTTCCAGCAGGGGGCAGATAAGGAAGCCACATGCCTGTAGATGAAAGCTGTTAAGGAAAAGAAGCCCAGGCCAGTGGAGAGGTCAGGGGGAGGTTAGAGTTTTAAATGGGGTGGTGGTGGGGACTTGTCAGGGAAGGCCTCCTTAGGAAAGTGACATTAGGAAAGAGACTTAAGGAGGTGGGGGGAGCCAGCGGTGGAGATTTGCTGGGGGAGCATGCTAGGCTGTGGGAACAGCCAGTGCAAAGGTCCTGAGGTGAAGGTGTGCCTGGGGGTAGGTATAGCAGATTTGGGGGAGATAAAGTTAGCAGGCACTGGGGCGCAGCGGGGGCCAGGGAGGGCTCTGAGCTGAGGGAAGGCTGCCGTGGTGCCATTCTAGACCTGGTCCTGGGCAAGCTGAGGGCTCTTGCCTTTGGTTTTCAGCTTTACCTGAGTTTTCTCTGTGAGTGGTACCCACCAACTCACATAGGCGCCCGGTGCCATTTTTCTTTTAGCAAGAATCAGCTGCCCGTGGGCTTCTACCGTCTGCAGCTACATTTCCTTTTTTTTTTTAAATTTTTATTTTTAATGTTTTTTATTTATTTCTGAGAGAGAGAGAGAGAGAGACAGACAGACAGACAGTGTGAGCAGCAGAGGGTCAGAGAGAGAAGGAGACCCAGAATCTGAAACAGGCTCCAGGCTCTGAGCTAGCTGTCAGCACAGAGCCCAAAGCGGGGCTCGAACCCACAAACCGTGAGATCATGATCTGAGCCGAAGTTGGATGCTTAACCGACTGAGCCACCCAGGCGCCCCTCCCCCCACAGCTACATTTCCATTTGATCTTTGGTGACGTGTCCCTCCAGGAGATGTGGCTGCACCAGGGGACTGCTGTCTGGCCCACGGTGACTATTGGGCGCTTAGGTCCCTGCCAGGCTGAGGGGTGCAGGCACGGGGTCTGCCACTTGGGCCAGTTTGGCCCTTCACGGATCTTGGAAGCGACAGCTGCTGATTTCCATTGCTTCTCTTTCGGTTCAGGACTAACATTGCTTTGTCTGGGTCAGCCTGGACGGGACGAGTCCTGGAGGCGCCTGGCGGAAGGTGACTGTCCCTGTGCCGCTGTGCATTGGTCAAATGACCTCACTTCTCCAGGCCTCACCTCCCTCATCTGGAAAATGGGGATCATGGTGTACCCTCTCTCCTGGGAGCGGGCCAAGGATCAGATGAGCTAATAAGCCTTGTGACATAGGGGATTTAAAGAGCTGAAATTCATGATTACTTTGCTAATATAAAAGCCACCTTATTTTAGCACAGACGCTACGTGAGTGCCTCTCGGTGCAGGCGGGCATCACTCTGGCTTTAGCCCTGAGCTTGTATACGGAACCAGCCGGCGAGCCAGATCCTGAAGTGCTGGCGGGAGCCTGTCACTGGTGCGTTTCCTGGTGGAAATGGTGGCTGCGGACAGATCCTTGGCTGTGAGAGTTACTGATGCTCGTTGAGTGGACGGTGGCGGGAGGCCGGGAGCGGGCATGCCACACGGTGGCGGACGGGCTGGACGACGGACAACCAGTGCGTCGGACAGCCAGCTCTGAAACAGCTACTCAGAATGATCTGGAAGGGGATTTAATGACCCAGAAAGTTGCATCAGACCTGTTAGTTTCTAGCCCCAAGGGAAGTGTGATCCCCTCTTGTTCTGAGCAGTTGTAGTTTTGGAAAAACTACAAAAGCCGGGGCACAGGTGTGTCTGCCGTGTGATTCTTGGTCGCGTTTTGCTTTGCTGGGGTTGTGTTTCCAGCCAGGAAGACCGATTTCCCCAGAGCTCAGCTTGGGGCCGCCGAGTGTGTTTGCAGAGTTCTCTGTCCAGGGATAGTGGCTCTCGCTAGGTGCACGGATTGAAATCCCCTGGTAGTGAGCCGGTGGTGGTTCCCGGGGAGGGGCGGGGGGGGGGGGCGACCTCGCGGACGCCGATAGCTCTAGGCTTGAGAGTTCAGAGGTGGTGCTCGCAGGCGGGGGGGGGGGGGGGGGGGGGGGGGGGGGGGGGGGGGGGGGGGGGGGGGGGGGGGGGGGGGCTGTTCACGGGATGGAGCCGGGTGTCCCTCCAGGTGTTTGCACTTGGGCCAGGGCCACAGCTGCCAAGCTTTCGCCTAGATTTGAATGAAAATGCCGCAATTACAGGGCCCTCCATTGCAAGGGGAAAAATCGGAACATCGGCTAACCCTTAATTTACGGGGGTTGCCAACCACAGGCTGTAATTAAGCCCTTATTGTGTGAAAGCCCCAGGAAAAGGCGAGCCAGTAATGAGATATTTATAGGGCGTTTGCTACGATCTGAATAAAAGAAATTGCCTCTGAAGCAAGAAGGCGCTGGAGAGAAAAGACTTCGGCTTCTGGGTGCATTTTGGGTTCCTGTTAGTGTCGGTAGTGAGGCCCCTGCTGGGTTCTGGGGGTTCCCCCCCTGCCCAGAGTCACCCTCCCCTTGAACAGGGAGCCAGGGGGCTCATTTGCTTTCACGTGTGGCTGGATGTTTGTGACACAGTAAGAGGTGAGGTTTGGGGAGAATCACCCTGTGCCGGACCCCGGGGACACGGGACCGTGCGGTCCCAGCAGCCCTGGGGCGCTGCTCGCGGTGTCCTTGGTTCACAGGTGGAGAAACTGAGGCCGGAGAGGGGGGCTGACTCAAATTCACACGGGAAGGAGCGCAGGAGCCGGGCCTCGAACTGGGCCAGTGTCTGCCCGAGCCAGATGCTCGGGGACGTCGGGGATGGCCAGGGGATGCTGTGACACTCGTGTCTGTGGATGGGGCCGAGGTGACGGAGCGAGCAGCCTCTGGCTCTTGGCACCCCCGGAGGTTGTTAGCCGTGTGCCCGGCTGGCACGCCCTCAGTGGCACCTGCCGGGCCGGGTGCTGGGAATCCAGCCGGCACCAAGGAGGACAGAGATCGGGTGGACAGTTAAATGAACAGCCTTCTGAAGGTGAAGGGCCGCGAAAATGGTGGGGGGAGGCAGAGAGCGGCGGGGCGGAGGCTGCTTCAGGTGGTCAACGGGTGCCCCGAGATGGAGCCGGCCCCTCCAGGACCCCAGGGAACAGTGTCCAGGCAGAGGGAAGGGCACGAACAGAGGGCTCCGCGTACCGGCCTCCCGCGTACCCGCTGCCCCCTTGGAACGGGGACTGAAGAGGAGGCGAGAACCAGGAGGCAGGTGAGGGTCGGGAAATTGCCCGCGGGAGGCCTCCTCTCCCTGCGTTTGAATTGTGCAGGTAAAACACTGGAGACCCCGTTCTTGTGAAAAGGGAACCCGACCGATGAGGAAGAGCACACACTGGCCCCGTCCCTTCCTCCCGGCTCCGCGTGGGCCCGCCGTGGTCAGGTTGGGGTGCGCCCTGCCAGAACCTTCTTGCATATTTGTGTCCGAATGTCCTTGCCAGGACCTACAGAAAATAGATAGGACGGCTAGCAGTTGGTTCTTTTTTAGTGTCTCTTCTGCTTTCTAGAACTGGGACCACACCGTTTATGTAGCTTGGGAACTTGCTTTCCAACCACTTAACACATCCTGGAGGTCTTTCCGGGTTGGAATTTCCTGCCCACCCCAGAGGGGTAAGGAATGGAGGAAGGGGTCCAGTGGCAGTTGCTGTGACTGTCCTGATGAGAAATGACAGCACCTCTGTGTGCCGTGATCCACACTGGCGCCTTGGGGCGCCTCGGGGCAAGGTGCCTT
Organism: Hyaena hyaena; assembly: GCF_003009895.1. NCBI lineage: Eukaryota > Metazoa > Chordata > Mammalia > Carnivora > Hyaenidae > Hyaena > Hyaena hyaena. Next base: position 964,521 of record NW_024081017.1, read on the forward strand.
CCCCGCTTTGAGGCCTGTGCTTGATCCCTGTTTACTGGTGAGAAAACTGAGTCACAGGGGCTAGCCTGAGGATGCTGGGGCTGTCAGGGGCCAAACCTGAACCCAGAGCCTCAACCTTTCTCAGGAAGCCACCCCCCGCCCCAACGCCGGGCCTGCTGGCCTGTACCCGGAATAGCACCCTCAACCCTTGGCCCAGCCTCATAGTTTATTTTCACTCCTCCTGCACTGTCTGTACCTCAGAGTGACCTCAGATCTCTGGAACGAGGCCAGGTGTGGAGGAATAATCCAGACCCTCCTTGGGTCCTTGTGGTGCCTGGTATGCCCCCAGTTGCTTGAGGGGTCACCCTCAGCGACAGTCGGTTGGCTCTGGTCTTTGTCCCACACTGAATGGACTTCCCATGTCTTTTTTTAATTATTTTTTTAATGTTTATTTTTGAGACAGGTGAGACAGAGCATGAGCAGGGGAGGGGCAGAGAGAGAGGGAGACACAAAGAGAAAAGAAAGGGAAGCACAGAATTGGAAACAGGTTCCAGGCTCCGAGCCGTCAGCCCAGAGCCCGATGTGAGGCTTGAACTCACGAACCGTGAGATCATGACCTGAGTTGAAGTTGGACATTTAACCAACTGAGCTCCCCAGGCTCCCGTCCACATCTTTGATACACTCGCGGTGTGCCAGGCACCGAGTGCTATCTGTGTGTCATTTCCGGTTGGTCCCATTTTACAGGTGAGGCAGCTGAGGGGCAGGGGTGCGGCAGGCAGGTGGGGGCCTCCAAGTCCCTGTGCTTGCCCACTGTTCATTCACCCAGTATCTGTCTCCGGCGGAGCCTGGGGCCGCCAGAGCAAGCAGCAGGGGCTGGGTTTGAATGGGGTGCTGCCACGAGTGAGCCCCAAGAGGTTCTTGCCCTCTCTTGTCCTTCCCGGCACGGTGAGAAGTGCGTGGAGGAGCGTGGAAGACGGAGCTGTTTTTCTTTTAATGTTCATGTAGTTTTGAGAGACAGAGAATCCCAAGCAGGCTCTATACTGTCAGTGCAGAGAGGGCTCGAACTCAAGAATCATGAGATCATGACCTGAGCTGAAATCAAAAGCTGGACGCAGGGGCGCCTGGGTGGCTCAGTCGGTTGAATGTCGGACTCTTAATTTTGGCTCAGGTCATGATCTCCTGGTGCGTGAGTTCGAGCCCTGCGTCAGGGTCAGTGTTGACAGTGCAGAAAGTACTCGGGATTTTCTCTCCCTCTCTCTCTGCCCTCCCCCCGCCATAAATTTAAAAGAAGAATCAGATGCTTAACTGACTGAGGCACCCAGATGTCCCTCTTCAGAGCTCTTATTAGCACCTGAATTTATTTTCATTCTTAGTTTACTCCCCGCCCTGCCCCCACTGGAACGGCAGGTTCTCACGCAGGGATCTGTGTTTGTGTGTTCATCATATGCATATTTGTTGAATGAACATACCTCGAAACCACAGTTGGATTCATTTTGCTGCCCAGATGACCTTCATTGAGAAGGGGGCCCGGAGGACATGCCAGGACTCACCACTGGGGGGGTCACAGCAGTGACGTGGACCGTGGGGTGCCCTGAGGGGGACAGAAGTGTGCACATCTTCTTTACAGGAAGGGCTGTGATTTGCCTGTCGACACCGAGTAATGAGAGTACTGTGCCATGACCCTGAGGCCGTCTCTCTGGGCTGGCTTCTCCAGCTGTGAGGGGGCCCCCACCCTGGGCTGGGGCAACTGAAGCCCCCCGCCAGGCTACCCGTGTGCTGCCCCCTCATGCCAGGCAGCTCCGGGAGGAGTGGGCACCACTCTGCCCAGGTGCTTGAACACATGCACCGCGGGACCCTGAGGTCTGAAGGCAGGATGCCCAAGGGCCCAGTTGGACCAGAGCAGAACCACGGAAAGAAGGCCACGGAGGGGGGGAGGGGGTCATCCTCTCACAGGGAGCCAGGGGGAGATGTCATAAAGTACCAGTGCGGTGCCGGACCCTCCCCGGGCCAACTCAGAGCTCTTCGGGGATTCTGGTCATGAGCACTGGAAACCGATGTTCTTGCAGTGGGAGACTTCCTCTGGCTAAACTTGAACCCATTCAGACCACAGACCCGTGGGGTGTGGACAAGCGGCCAGCAGAGCTCTCTGGGTCCCTGGGGGCGCCCCCTCGCCCAGATGTCGGAGAAGGTGTCCTGGCTCCATGAGACACATTTTCCCAGAGATAAAGTCTTAGGGACTGGCTGGCGAGCAGGGCAGGCAGGAAGTGTCCCAGCTGGGGTGACACCCGCCCGCTGGGTGACACACCCTGGCACGGCCAGGCCAGCCCTGGAGGAGCCCCCGTGGTGGGTGTGGGACACAGCCCCGTCTGTCCCAGGCCACGGGGCCTCTGTGTTCTGTGCTGATGGACGGGGTTCTCTGGAGGGTCACCAGCTGGCCCCGTAGCCAGGGAGCCGTGGCCTTCAGACGTGGTTATTTTCTGCCTGGTGGGGTGATGGAGTGCCAGCGATCTAGATGTCGGGATTGGGGTCTGTGACCAGAGACCGTAGGCTGTCCTCTCCGCTGGAGGGAGGCTTCCTGTGCCTTGGGTTGGTGCGTCTTGTCCCTCAATAGCAAGTTCCCCTCCTGTGGGTGAAAGCCGTTCAGACGGAAGTCCAGCTTCTGTGGCATCTGCCCTGCTGACATCTCCCGGTGGCCAGGCCTGGCACAGGTCCCCGGGGAGCCCGGGGCAGGTGGCCCGCGGAGGCAGGGAGGCTCTGTTGGCACTGGGCTGCCGTCAACACAGCAGCTTGATATTTCAATTCATTTCTTTCTTAATTTAAGTTTTGTCTGTACGTTGTAAGATATAATCTGTTCCTTTCGGACGAGCACAGAGAAAGGCAGAAGTTCCTGGTACCCCCTGCAGGGAACCACTTCCATCAGCATGTGGCTCTGGCCAGATCCTTTTTCTGTATTTCTGTGTGTAAATGGTCCCCATGCCCCCAGTACCCTTCTAAGCCCCCGTGTGACAGTCCAGAGTCTTGCCGTCGTGCGGCCACCTCATGCCAAATCCCTGCTCTTCAGTGTCTTGAGGGGTTTTTGCCTTTGTTTTATTTGGGAAAAGTTGTTGATTTACAGAAAATAAACAAGTTTTAAGTTTTACAGCAAAGTTGCAAGGACGGCACAGAGGGGCTCCCTTATCCACCTGGTGCATCCTTCCCTGATGTTTACATCTTACCACCAAGAAATTACCTGTGGTACATTGTTACCACTGAGGAAAGCCAGACTTTCTGCAGATTTCCCCAGTCTCCCCCCATGTCCTCGCCTGTCCCAGGACCCCATCCGGGTTGCCACTTTGCACCGGAGTCGCCCCCCTCCTCCCTGTCCGCTGGTCTGTGACACAGCACCACTGTCTTTCCTTGTTTTCCATGCCTTTGGTATTTAATAGAATGTTCTTTAGTTTGGGTTTGTCCGGGATTTCTATGATTAGTCTGGGGCTCTGGGTTTGGGGAGAAGAACACCATAGAAGCGAGGAACCTTCTCTCCACATCCTGTTTGGGCTCCGTGTTATCAACACGTCTCATCATGGGTGATGTTGACCTTGATTTCTTGGATTAAGGTGGTGTCTATCAGCTCTGTCTCCGGTAGTTAACTCTTTTTCTCCTTTTCATATACTATGCTTTGGAAGCATCAAAGGTTCTTTTTATTTTATTTTTAATAATTTTTCAGTCTTTCCTTTTTTTTGAGAGAGAGAGCACGTGTGCCTGCGATCGAGTGGGGCGGGAGGGGGGGTAGAAGGAGAGGGGGACAGAGGATCCGAAGCAAGCTCTGCACTGACAGTATTGAGATCCATGCAGGGATCAAACTTACCAACTGTGAGATCATGACCTGAACAGAAACTAAGAGTCAGACGCTCAACCAACTGAGCCACCCAGGCTCCTCTGGATTCTATTTCCCTCCCTCCCTCCCTCCCTTCCTTCCTTCCTTCCTTCCATCTATTTGTGTGAGAGAGAGAGAGAACGAGTAGGAGAGGGGCAGAGAGAGGGAGAGAAAGAATTTTAAGTAGGTTCCACGCCTAGTGCTGAGCCCGACTTGGGGCTCAATCCTACAACAATGAGATCATGCCCTGAGGTGAAATCAAGAGTCCGGCACTTAGCCGGAGCCACCTCGATTTTCTAACATTGATCTGTATGTCTGTCCTTTGGGCAAAACCACATTTCTTTATTACTTTATGATAAGTCTTTAAATCAGGCCAGGTGAATCATTTGTTTTGGCTCGTCTAGTTCCTTTGCCTTTTACATAATAACTTTTAGAATCCGCTTGTTGATTTCTCAAAAAAAAAAAAAATTCTCCATCTTGGTCCGTGGAGTTTTGCTATTAGTATTTCTATCTGTATTCTTCTTTTTTTTTTTTTTTAATTTTATTTATTTTGAGAGAGAGCGAACTTGAGCAGGGGCAGAGGGGCAGAGAGAAAGGGAGAGAATCCCAAGCAGGCTCCACACTGACAGTGCAGAGCCCGACGCGGGGCTTGAACTCAGGAATGGTGAAATCATGACCTGAGCCGAAAACCAAGAGCTGGACGCTGAACTGACTGAGCCCCCAGGCATCGCACTCTCTGTTTTATTCTAACATCACTGCTCACCTGAACCAGGGTATTGTCTCCTAAGTCTTGTGCCTTCTGACTTCCCTCCTGCCGACCCCAGGCGGTCTCCCTACAGTGGCTGTAGAGGGGTCCTGTTGAGAACATATCCCGCCTCTGCTCAGAACCCACCATGGCTTCTTGCTCCCTCTGCGTGAAAACCGAAGTCTTCACTGCCACCATAAGGCCCTGCATGAACTCCTTGTGCCCCCCTCCCCCCTACAGCTCTGTCACCTCTCTCCCCTCATCTCCCTCATCTGCCTTTATTTCTCCCTTACTTGCTCTGTTTTGCCTATATGGAGCTCCTCACTGTTCCTCAGACATGTAAAACACAGTCCCACCTCAGGGCCTTTGCACATGCTGTTTTCTGCCTGGAAAGCTCTTTCCTTGAGATAACCTGATGGATCATCTGCTACCTCCATCAGGCCTGTGGTCAGATGTCCCCTCAGCAGGCCCTGCCCGGTCCCACTGCTAAAATGCCTCCGTGCTGTTACCCCATCTTCCTGCCCTGCTTACTTTTTCTTGGAAGCACTTGTCACTCCCTGTCATTGTTCTCTCTGTTTATTTGGTTTATGGTCCACCTCCACCCACTAGAAGGTGAGTGCCCTGTTGGTCGGGCCTTGTTTCTGGGGCTGCCCCAGCCCTTTGCATGGTGCCTGGTGTGTATTCGATGCTCTAGAAACCCGTCTCCACGTAAACTAGCCCTGGGCCTCAGCCACCAAGTGGTGCTCACTCTGCAGAGGTACTGGGAGTGCTGTGTGCCCCCCTGCGGCCCTGGCTGCTGCTCAGTTGGCTGTGCCTTGGAGTTAGGCTGGCTGGGGGAGGGACACGCCAGTCGGGCACATGGAGAACTGGAGGCGGGGACTGAGGTCAGGGTCATGGAGGGGATGAGGCTCTGGGAGGGCAGGGTAAGGACTGGCCACAGCCAGAGGCCCAAGCCTTTCTGCGAGGGTTTGTGTGGGTGGGCAGTGGTTTTTAACTTAAAAAAATTAAAAAAAGTTTTTTTTCACGTCCATTTATTTTTGAGAGACAGAACAGAGAGTGAGCGGGGAGGGGCAGAGAGAGAGGGAGACAGAATCGGAAGCAGGCTCCGGGCTCTGAGCTGTCAGCACAGAGCCCGATGCGGGGCTCGAACTCCCTGACCGTGAGATCATGACCTGAGCCGAAGTTGGCTGCCCAACTGACTGAGCCACCCACGCGCTCCTATCTTAAATATATTTTTTAATGCTTATTTTTATTTATTTTTAAATGTTTTATTTCTGAGAGAGAGAGAGGGAGACACAGAACCTGAAGCAGGCTCCAGGCTCTGAGAGCTGTCAGCACAGAGCCCGACATGGGGCTCGAACCCACGAACCGTGAGATCATGGCCTGAGCTGAAGTTGGACGCTTAACCGACTGAGCCACCCAGGCACCCCTTACTGTTTATTTTTGAGAGAGAGCACATATGTGTGCACTTGGGAGACAGAGAGAGAGAGCGAGATCGATGGGGGAAGGGCAGAGAGGGAGGGGAACAGAGGATCCAAAGCGCGCTCTATGCTGACAGTGGAGAGCCTGATGTGAGGCTCAAACCCACAAACCATGAGATCATGATCTGAGCCGGAGTCAGATGCTTAACTGCCTGAGCCACCCAGGCGCCCCTTAAATGTTTTATTTTAAATGTTTGTTTATTTTCAGAGTGCATACACCTGTGAGCAGGGGTGGGGCAGAGAGAAAGGGAGAGAGAGAATCCCAAGCAGGCTCTGTGCTGTCCGCGCTGAGCCCAACTCGGGGCTCGATCTCATGACCATAGATCATGACCTGAGCTGAAATCACGAGTCAGTGGCTTAAGCGACTGAGCCACCGAGGTCCTCCACAGTGGTTTAAAAACATTTTTTTTAATGTTTATTTTTGAGAGATACAGACAGTATGAGTGGAGAAGGGGCAGAGAGAGAGAGGGAGACACAGAATCTGAAACAGGCGGGGCGCCTGGGTGGCTCAGTCGGTTAAGCGTCCGACTTCGGCTCAGGTCATGACCTCACGGTTTGTGGGTTTGAGCCCCGTGTCGGGCTCTGTGCTGACAGCCAGCTCAGAGCATGGAGCCTGTTTCAGATTCTGTGTCTCCCTCTCTCTCTGACCCTCCCCTGCTCATGCTGTCTCCCTCTCTCTCTTAGAAATAAATTTTAGGAAAAAAAAAAAAAAAAGAATCTGAAACAGGCTCCAGGCTCTGAGCTGTCAGCGTAGAGCCCAATGCGGGCCTTGAGCTAGGGAATGACAAGACCATGACCTCGGCTGAAGTCAGACGCTTAACCGACTGAGCCAGCCAGGCGCCCCGCAGTGGTTTTTATCCTGAAAATAAATGATGGCCTTGCTCCCTTGTCAGTACATGGGTTGCTCTTGAAATGTAATTCACATGCCATGAAATTCATCCTTTTAAAGTGTACTATTAGGTAATTTTTAGTATATTCCCGGAGTTGTGCAACGACCACCACTAATTTCAGCACCTTTTCATGCTCCCCAAAAGACCCTCAACTTGTCAGCAGTTACTCCCCACCCCCAGCAGTTTACAACCACGAATCCATTATCTGTCTGTGAATTTGCCTGGTCATCTTGTATAAATGAAATCACACGTTATGTGGTTTTTGCATCTGGCTTCTTGTGCAGTGTGTTCAAGTTCATCCTTGTTACAGTGTATATGAGAACCCTTTCGCTTTTCGCTGTTCACGGCTGGATAATATTCCGTTAATATTCCGTTGTAGAGCTGTGCACTTTTGTTTATCCGTTCCTCAGCTGACAGCCGTTTGGGTCATTTCCACCGTTGGCCATCAGGAAGATGCTGCTGCTGCACAATTGTGTGCAGAGTTTTGTGTGCACATGTTTTCACTTCTTTCGAGTAGCGCTCCCCGAGGGTGGAATTGCTGAGCCTTATGGTAATCCTTCCATTTAACCAGAGACACCCTGCAGACAGCTTTCCATGGTGGCTGCACCCTTTTGAGTCTGACCAGCACCGGAGGAGGGCTCCCATTTCTCCACCCCCTTGCCAACACTTGTTATCATCCGTCGTTTTTTTTTTTTTAATTTTTTTTAAAATTTATTTCTAGGAGAGAGAGAGAGAGAGAGAGAGAGAGACAGCGTGAGCAGGGGAGGGTCAGAGAGAGAGGGAGTGACAGACTCTGAAACATGCTCCAGGCTCTGAGCTGGCAGTCAGCACAGAGCCCGACGCAGGGCTCGAACCCACGAACCGCGAGATCATGACCTAAGCGAAAGTCGGTCGCTTAACCGACTAAGCCACCCAGGTGCCCCTCATCCGTCGTTTTGAATTTAGCTTCCTCCTGGGTATGAAGTAGTATTTTGCTCCTTTTTTTTTTTCATTTCCCTAACGACTAATGACGAGCTTTCATGCACCTGATGGCTGTTTGTATATCTTCTTTGAAGAAATGTCTGTTCAGCCCCTTTGTCCATTTTTAGATCGGATTATTTGTCTACTGTTGATTTGTGAAAGTTCTTTATATCAGGCCTCAAGACCAATCCCTTACGAGATATATTTTCTTCTGTTACATGAGTTGACTCTTTTACTTTTTACTTTTATTTATTTAGTTTTGAGACAGAAAGAGAGAGTGTGAGCGAGCAGGGGCGGGGCAGAGAGAAGGAGGGTGAGAGATGTGTTTTTTCTTTTATCACTTATTGTTTTGGGGTCATATCCAAGAAACTGTCTAATCCACGAAGGTCATGAAGCTTTACTTCTGTATTTTTCTTTTATAATATTTTTTCCTTTATTTTTTGTCACCTAATTCTAAGCCTCCTGTGCTCCCTAAATTGGCCGAGGAATCAACACCTGCAGATCTCAAGAAACATTCTGTGCAGTGAGATATACTGTAAAACATCATAGAATCCCCAACCCAGCGGCACATCCCTCTTAGGTATTAATTTGGCTCTGAGAGACCCAAGGCTTACTGGAAGAAATGGTATCCTGAAGTTTCAGATAATTGCACACTTCACCTTTTGGCACAACTGCTTATTTTATGTCTAAGAACTGTGGTCTGAGAAACTAGATATCTTAAAAAAAATTTTTTTAAGTGTTTATTCATTTTTTGAGAGACAGAGAGATACAGCGAGTGGGGGAGGCTCAGACAGAGAGGGAGACACAGGATCCGAAGCAGGCTCCAGGCTCTCACAGAGCCGCATGCAGGGCTCAAACCCATGAATCGTGGGATCATGACCTGAGCTGAAGTCACACGCTTAACCAACTGAGCCACCCAGGTGCCCCGAAGCTGTAGATATCTTTAAAAAAAAAAGGTCAGAATCTTAGTAAGACCATCTAGAATTACATTGGCCATTATGGGGAATGTTCCAGTTAGGCAAGGTCATTCTCCCTCCACCCCCAATTTTATTTATTTATTTATTTATTAAAAAATTTAATATTTTATTCATTTTTTTTCTGAAAGAGCGAAAGAGACAGAGTGGGGGAGGGGCAGAGAGAGAGAGACAGAGACAGAATCCGAAGCAGGCTCCAGGCTGTCAGGGCTGGAACTCACGAACCAAACCCTAAGATTGAGACCACCCTAAGATTGAGACCGGAGCTGTACTCAGAAGCTTAATGGACTGAGCCACCCGGGCGCCCCTTGAATTTTTATTTAAATTCTAGTTAGTTAGCATGTAGCGCCTTGTTGGTTTCAGGCATAGAATTCAGTGGTTCGTCACTTACATACAACACCCAGTGCTCGTCACAATTGCCCTCCTTAGCCCCCATCCCCCATCTAGCCCATCTCCTACCCACCTCCCCTCCATTGGCTCTCAGGTTGTTCTTTATTTTTATAAAATTGTTTTTAATGTTTATTCATATGAGATCATGACCTGAGCTGAGGTCAGAGTCTTAACCGAATGAGCCCCCCAGGTGCCCCTGTTCTTTATCTTTAAAAGTCTCTCATGATTTGTTTCTCTCTTTTTCCCCTTCCCATATGTTCATTTGTTTTGTTTGTTTCTTTTGTTTCTTTCTTTTTTTTTTTTGAGAGAGTGTGACTGGGGGAGGGGCAGAGAGAGAGGGACAGAGGATCTGAGGCAAGCTGTGTTCTGACAGCAGAGAGGTCGATTCAGGGCTCAGACTCATGAACCGTGAGATCATGATCTGAGCTGGAGTCAGATACTTAACCGACTGAGCCACCCAGGCGCCCTAATTTTCAATTTCTTTCAACTCTTTGTGTGTTTTTGTTTTTTGTTTTTCGTTTTCAATGTACTTTTTTTTTTTTTTTTTACTCCTTATGTTAGATTTATTCCTAAGTATTTTTATTCATTTTGGTGTCATTATAAATGAAAACGTTTTCTTAATTTCATTTTCAGATTGTTCATTGCTGGTGTATAATGATAGAACTGATTTTTATATATTGATCTTTGATCCTGCAACCTTGCTGAACCCATATATTGTCTCTAACAGGTTTTTTGGTAGATTCCTTAGCAGTTTCTATAGATATGATCATGTCATCTGTGAATAATTTCCTTCTTCCTTTGGATGCGTTTCTTTCTTTTTCTTGCGTAATTAATTGCTTTGGCTAGACTCTCCAGAACAACATTGGATGGACATAAGAGTGGACACCTTGTCTTCTTCCTGATCTTAAAGGGAAAGCTTTTAATGTTTTACCATTAAATATGATTTGTAGGTTTTATGTAGATGCCCTTTATCAGGTTGGGATAATTCCCTTCTATTCCTAGTTTATTGAGTGTTTTTATCAGGAAAGGGTGATAGATTTTGTCAAATGCTTTTCCGCATCTATTCAGATAGTCATATAGTTTTGTCATTTACTATAGCATGTTGTACTGATTGATTGTGGCGTTTTTGGACCATTTTGGCATTCCTGGGATGCAGCTCACTTGGCTGCGGTACATGAAGTATTTAATATATTGCTGGATTCAGTTTACTTGTATTTTGGTGAGGACTTTTTTTGTGTCTATATTCGTAAGAAACATCAATCTGTTTTCTTGTGTTTTTGTCTAGCTTTGGTATCAGGGTAATGACGGCCTCATAGAACAAGTTAGGAAGTGTCCTTTCCTCTTCCAATTCTTCGGAGAGTTTGTGAAGAATCAGTGTTTGTGGGAAAGTTTCTGAGCATAATTTCAGTCTTTTGGGGCGCCTGGGTGGCCCAGTCAGTTAAGCATCCAACTCTTGATTTTGGCTCAGCTCATGATCTCATGATTTGTGAGTTTGGACCCCGCTTGTGTGAGTTCAGCCCCGTGTTGGGCTTTGTGCTGACAGCACAGAGCCTCCTTGGGATTGATTCTCTCTCTCCCTCCCTCTCTGCCCATTCCCTGCTTGTGCACATACTAGCTCTGTGTCTCAAATAAATAAAACTTAAAAAAAAAAAATTCAGTCTCCTTGTTATAGGTCTATTCAGATTTCTTTTACCTTTTTTTTTTTTTTAAGATTTTATTTTTGGGGCGCTTGGGTGAATCAGTCGGTTAGGCATCTGACTTTGGCTCAGGTCATGATCTCATGATTCATGGGTTCGAGCCCTGCGTCGGGCTCTGTGCTGACAGCTTGGAGCCTGGAGCCTGCTCTGGATTCTGTGTCTCCCTCTCTCTCTGACCCTCCCCTGCTCACGCTGTCTGTCTCTCTCTCTCCTAGAAATAAATAAAAAAAAAATATTAAAAAAATAAAATAAAAAAAAAAGATTTTATTTGTAAATAATCTCTACACTCAATTTGGGGCTTGACCCCACAAACCCTAGATCAAGAGTCACATGCTTGGGGTGCCTGGTGCCTGGGTGGCTCAGTCGGCTGGGCGTCCGACTTCAGCTTGGGTCATGATCTCCCAGTTTGTGCGTTTGGGCCCCGCATCAGATTCTGTGCTGACAGCTTGGACCCTAGACCCTGCTTCAGATTCTGTGTCTCCCTCTCTCTCTCTTCCTCCCCTGCTTCTGCTCTATGTTTCTCTCTCAAAAATAAAGATTAAAAAAAATTAAAAAAAAAAATAGGCGCGTACATCTGTACCTTTTCCTCTCGTGCTGCTTGTGCTGAAGCCTGTGCGCGCCTTCTTTTTCATTCATCCCCAAATAGTTTCTAATCTCCCTTACGGTTTCCTCTTTGACTCCCTCGTTATTGAGAAATGTGTTACTTTCCACGTACTTGTGAATTTCCCCAAATTTCCTTTTGTTACTGATTTCTGATTTCATTCCATATGGTCAGAGAGCATTCTTTGTGTCATTTCTGCCCTTTGACATTTATGGAGTCCTGTTTTATAGCCTGCCCTGGAGAATGTTCCCCATGTCCTTGATAAGAACGTGTCCTCTGCTGTTGGGTGGGGTGGGCTGTGCAGGTTTGGTAGATCTCATCTGTTTATGGGCTTGGTGTTTCCTTGTTGATTTCTTGTCTTGGTCTCTTGTTCTCTTGTTGAAGACGGGGTACTCGCGTCTCCCAACTACTGTTGTCGCCTGGCCTCTGCTTCCCTTGTCTCATACTTTCTTTATGACTGCCCGGTCCCCTCACAGTCCCCTCCTGACTGCCATGGGGGTGAGGCGACAGGCTTGTGTGTCTGCTGTGCCCCGGGCTGGTCCCTAGGAGGGGTCGCTGTGCCGCAGGGGGAGTAGATTTGCCTTCACCTTGCCAGGTGTGCCAGGAGCCACCGTGCCAACAAGGTCCTTCTGGAGATGACAGGAACGTCTCCCTTCTGCCATCACCCCTGTCAGCCAGACCTGTGGAGTAGGGCCCTACGTGTGCCGGGGACCTTCTGATCCTGACAGTCAGCCCGACAGGGCGGGCACTGTTACTATCCCCATCTTACAGATGGGGAAACTGAGATCCGGGGAAGAGAAGACCCTCATTCAGGTGTCACAGTGAGGCTGTGGCTGAGCGGTCCAGCTGCAGATGCTGTGCTTCCCGCTGTCGTGGGCTGCTGGCCCACTTGTCCCTACAGGGAGTGGCGCCTGGCCCTCCTGTCTCCAGAGTTCGGGGACTCATTTCCGTCTTTGTGCCGGTAACCTGCGGTGTGATGACCAGGATGGGGCCGACAGATGGAGACAGGAAGAAGCCATTTGGGTTGGTGGCGGAGGATGCGGTTAGCTTATGCGGCTTCGGTCCAGGTGACCACCCTCTTTAGCTTCAGTTTCCCCTTCTGCGTAGCGAGATTGGCGGGAGCATCAGTTGGCAGGGCTTGGGGGCGGGGCCAGCGGACGGCGGCAGGAAAGTGCTGGGCACTGGTGATGGGTATTGCGGGCTGTGGGCAGGACACTCCTTTGTGTCCCAAGTTTGCCGGAAGCACGGGTGGGTTTTAAGCATGTGTGTCATGTGATCTGGCGCGTGGTTTGCAAAGCTCTCCCTGTATGCCAGGGGCAGAGCACACGGGGCAAGGGCAGTAGTGGGGCCTGAGGGCTGGGGGAGCGTGGCTGTCCCAGGGGGACTCGGCCCAGGGAGGTTGGGACCGAGCAGGGGACGAAGGCAGGATTTGCTGGGAGAGTGACTGTAAGGGGTGGGAAAGTCACGGCCCGGGGAAGGGCGGTGGGGCCGTCCTGTCCTGCATGACACTGTGGACCCGTCTGTCTGGACAGCTTCTCGCCCTGTCATCTGGGAGGGGCTCTGGGAAGAGGCTTGGGGAGGACACACACCCATTCTCCTACTTGAAGAAGGAGCCTGCCCAGAGGATGGTTCTGGAATGCTAGCAGGGGGGCAGGGCACTGCCTGACCTCCTTCCTGCCTGTTTACCAACATCCTGCCTCTGGGTCCCGCTGGGCCTCCCAGGTGGTGACACACAGAAGTAGGAATCCGTATGTGGCTGACCTGTGGCTCCTGCGCCTTCTTCCGTCCCCATCGCACCTCGTTTTATAGACGGGGACTTTGGGCCCAGGATGTGCGTGCCCTTGCTGCCCAGGTCACAGAGCTGGCACGTGGCTGCGACATGTGCCACAGCTGTCTGCTGCAGGGTGGAGCGGTGAGGCCACTGAGGGGACCCCCCCGGGAGGGGCAGAGTCGAGCACTTGGGTTCCCAAATGCCTGTGTCTTTTCTGTCACCTGAAAGCGCGACTCGGCCGCCTGGTGGCTCTGGCACTTCTGGATACAACAGCAACGTTAAGAATTAATATTTGCCACTTGGGGCGCCTGGGTGGCTTAGTCGGTTAAGCGTCCGACTTTCGCTTAGGTCACGATCTCGCGGTGCGTGGGTTCGAGCCCCGCGTCGGGCTCTGTGCTGACTGCCAGCTCAGAGCCTGGAGCCTGTTTCAGTCTGTGACTCCCTCTCTCTCTGGCCCTCCCCTGCTTGCGCTGTCTCTCTCTCTCTCTCTGCTAGAAATAAATAAAACATTTTTAAAAAAAGAAAAAAAGAATTAATATTTGCCTGTTATAAAAGTTATAAAGTTACAGAAGACCGAAATTCAAGGCATGTCTGAGACCACGAAGCAGGAGGTTTTCCCATCTGCATTCCGTAGCGCTGCTTCCATCGGGCCCGGGTGTCACCTCCAAGTTTGTTGTCGCCACACAGGCCAGAAGCGGGCACAAGCATGAAGAAAACTTTGGAGGACGTAGTCTGTTCCGCGCATCACACTTTGCTTTCAGCACCGTGGCCTGGATTGGCTCCTGGGCCAGTCCCATGCCAGGGCCTTCTAGGTGGATAACGGATTTCACTCTGGAAGGCACTGCCACAGGGACACACCAGCCTTGCAGACCCGATCGGAAGAAGGAAAACAGGGGGACGTGGGGCAGGGGTGCCAGTAGAGGACAGTCAAGCCTCTCAAAAGAGTGGACATCTGAGTTGAATCCTGAGCGACCAGAGGAAGCCAGGATTATGGAGAGGCTCCAAGGAGATGCTCATTTCCCGCAGAAGCGCAGCACATGCAAAGGTCCTGCGGCAGAAATAGATTTGGCCTGTTTGGGGGGTCCTGGGTGGCTCAGTCGGTTAAGCGTCTGACTTTGGCTCAGGTCATGATCTCATGGCTCGTGGGTTCGAGCCCTGTGTCAGGCCCTGTGCTGACAGCCAGCTCAGAGCCTGGAGCCTGCTTCAGATTCTATGTCTCCCTCTCTCTCTGACCCTCCCCTGCTCACGCGGTCTCTCTCTCTCTCTCAGAAATAAATAAAAACATTTTAAAAAATTAAAAAATAAAAAGATTTAGCCTGTTTGCCGTACCTTGACCAGAAATGTGGCTCGGTGAGAGCAGAGAGGTGACAGGGCGATTGCTCAGGGCCTTGAAGGCCATCAGGAGCACTTTGGAGCAGAGGAGGGTCACGCTCTGATTCATACATGTCCTGTTTTCCCTTGATTGTATAGGGCAGATGCTCTCTTTTGAGCACCATGGTAAGAACTTTTCAAATCCTCCCGACTGCCTGCCATCTGAGGCAGGTGACGCTGTCCCCACTTAACAAATAGCAAATGAGGAAACTGAGGCACAGAAAGGTGACCAGACCTGCCCAGATTGTCTGGAAAATGCAGGTGCCTGGATTCCCGCTGGGGTCTGCAAGGCCCACGAGCCACAGCTGCTGGTCTCCACAGGCCACTTCCTGCTTGTGCTTTCGGCCCGGCCCCCAGAAGAGACCATGGAGCAGGTGACCCTGTGGCTGAGTGCCAGGGGTGGGGCCGACTCTGGGACCTGCAGAATTCCTGAGCAGGGAGGAGCCTGCTGGGAGTTGTGAAGGGCTGGCGCCTGGAGTGGGATTGTGAAAGGCGACAAGGCGCCAGCCCCCGTCTCCACCTAAGCCCCCGTCTCCTCGTTGGGTCCTTCATCCCACAAACTGGTCACTTGCCCTGTGCTGGCTCTGTACCGAGAGCTGAGGAGAGGTCGGAGACCGTGCCGGGCAGAGGCCCCTGCTCCTACGAGGCTGCCACTCTCAACAGACAGGTGGGAGGGAAGGGATGGACCACAGTCATGTGAACCAATCAGTAAATTGGAAGATGCCAGTTCTGAGTAGAATTGAGAACTGAGCAGGATGGGGACCTGCTTTATATTTGGGGGGTGCCGGGAGGTGGGTAGAGAAGAGATAGTTTGGCCGGGAGTTTTTAGTTGGCCCTGTGGAGGTTGCCGGCAGAGATTTTTAGGCTGCAGGAGCAGTCAGTGCAAAGGCCCTGAGGCAACCATACCTGTTTGGGGGGAACATGGCAGAGAATAATGTAGCAGGAGCTGAGGAGAGGAGGAGAGGAGGTGAATGGGGAGGTGACTGGGCAGGCCATGCAGGGCCTTCTGGGCCTTAGAGGACTTGGGGTTTTTACCCTAAGAGAGGTGGGGACCTTGGGAGGCCTCTGAACAGAGAGGTACATGTTCTGACCTGGCATCCACACACACCCTGTGGCTGCTTTGGGGCCGACGGTCGGTAGCCTAAGAGGCAGCAGCTGCACTGGTCCAGGCAAGCACGGTGGCCTGTGTGATGGCCATGGATGTACAGACAAGTGGGCCAGCTCGCGCTCCTTCTGGAGGTGGACCCAGCAGGGCTTGCTGCCGGGCTGGGCGGGCAGTGAGGGCCGGGGGGAGCCCTGGGTCTGCAGTCTTGAGTCAGCCTGCCTGCCCCTTGGGGTGACGACAGGGACACAGTGGCACTTGCCTGGGGCCACTGAGTGCGGGCCGGGCTCTGAGGCACCAGTAGTTACTGTTGAGTGGCATCCAGATGAGTGGTAGGGAGGCAGGGACTGGGTGGGGACCGGTGGGCCGTATAGACTGGATAGTGCGGCCCCAGAGGCCCAGCGATGAGCTCTGCTTAGTTTCTAGCCAGACCACAGAGGAAGCCCTGGGGGTGTGCGGATGATGGGGCGGGGGCGTCTGCATCACTGCCATCCTGCCTCTGTGCCCATCCCAGCTCTGCTCCTTCCTTGCTGAGTTGCCTGGGCAAGTCCTGAAACTGAGCCTTAGTCTGCCTGTCTGAGAAATGGGAGTATTGGCCCTGGTGTCATTCTTTTGGTCTTGCTGGAGGGTTTGCTGAGATGTTGCCCAAGATGGGGTTAGAGCTGGGCCAAGGGGCGGCCAGGGCTCCCTGTATGGCTCTGACCAGAGCCTGAGAGAGTCGGCTGGGTCCAGACAGGTCCCTGGAGCCGAGGGCTGTTCCCGTGGCTGGCGCTGTGCTGAGGTCTCCGAGCCACACTGAGGCTTTGAGCGACCCCCGTGAGGCTATGGCGATGAGGAAGGGATCCAAGCCTAGGGCGCTTATGGGGCCTCTGGTCACCATGCTGCTCAGGTGAGGGGTGACCTGGCACTTAACAGCTCTGTGACTCATCGTCTGCCAGCTTATCTGTTTGTTTTCCCTCCCCTGGGAAGGCCTCCACCTGCCCACCTACCAGCCAGCCTGGGGTTTCAGGCTCTTCTGTTCCCTCAGCCAGGCATCCCCACCCCTGTGTAGGGCTGGAAGTCAGCGGGCTCCTGGTGGGACCTGTGCTCTGTTCAAAAAACAGTAAATAAACAGCTGGGGCTTCTGATCTGCGCCTCCCGCCCCCGCCCCCCGTGCCTTTCCCACCCTGCTCCCTCCCACTCCCCCCCGCCCCCCAGGAGCCCTCCTTACCTTCCAGGGAGAGGTGGTTCATAGGCTTGGAGAGGATCACGTGACGTGTGCAGGTCAGGAGGCCAGCAGGGCCTTCCCTGAAGGCTGAGTGGCATCCTCTCATCCCACCGATGGCCGCGCCCATGCCCAGAGAGGGTGGAGGCCACACGGCTCATGTGGGCAGGGCTGGGCTTTGAACACAGGCTCTCTGGCTCCAGAGTCCATATTCCTCCTGGCCATTCAGTAGACATTTAATGATCACCTGCTGTATGCTAGGCACCATTCTAGGTGCTAGAGACTCAGCAGTGGCCAGGCAGGGGGGAAGCCATATGCTGTCACTGGACAAGACTTCCATTGAAAGCCATGTTGTGAGAGCGGGAAGGGGCACGCTTTTGGGAGGGAGGGGTGCAGACCGCCGCATCTGCCTGAGGATGGGCGCGCAGTGCCTGTCGGGAGGGAGTTCCTGGCAGAAGGAATAGTCCCTGCAGAGACTGGAAGCCGGAAGTGAAGAGAGCCCAGAGCAGGAGGAAGTAGGGGTGGGGCTGGAGGTGGTGGGTTGGGCAGGTAGAGAACCCTGTCAAATGTGGGATTCATCGTGTGATTTTTTTTTTTTTAATGTTTTATTTATTTCTGAGAGAGAGAGACAGCATGAGCAGGGGAAGGTCAGAGAGAGAGGGAGACACAGAATCCGAAACAGGCTCCAGGCTCTGAGCTCAGGTCATGATCTTGCAGTTTGTGAGTTCAAGCCCTGCGTTGGGCCCTGTGCTGACCCCTTGGAGCTTGGAGTCTGCTTTGGATTCTGTGTCTCCCTTTCTTTCTGTCCCTCCCCTGCTCGTACTCTCTCTCAAAAATAAATAAACATTAAAGAGAGAAAGAGAACCATAGGTGGGGCACCCGGGTGGCTCAGTCAGTTCATTCCTGCTCTGGATTTCGGCTCAGGTCACGATCTCACCGTTGTGCTCCTGGGAATGGAGCACTGGGAGTGGAGCCTGCTTGGGATTCTCTCTCTCCCTCTGCCCCTTCCCTGCGCATGCTCTCTTGCTCTCTCTCAAAAAAAAAAAAAAAAAAAAAAAAGAAAGAAAGGAAAAAGATCACCACAGCTAACCCGGGAGGCTCCTGTGGGCCAGGCCTGGGCCCGCAGGTTAGAGGCCAGGTGCAGAAATGAACCCCTACTGTGTGCCAAGGATCAGAGCAGACCCAGGATCCTGTCCTGGGGGGTGACGGGGCAGAGAGGGGCGGGTAGGCAGATAAGTGACCTGGAGCCTCAGTGATGAGGAAGAAACCGGGCGGTGGCGATGGGCTGGGAAGTCTCCCAGGGAGGCGTCATTTGGGCCAGGGCCGTGGGGAGTGAGTCATGGGGGCGCCTGTGTGGTTCCCAGCTGACTTCCGAGGTGGGCGGTGTTACCCCATCTTCTGGATGAGGAACCCAGACGGAGGGGCAGGGCAGCCTACCGTGTGCAGGGCAGCCTGGGGTGGGGGCAGCAGGGTTGCGGGGGTAGGAGTCAGGGCGGAGGAAGCAGACGACTGCGGCTTGTCGGACGGCGTTCTGGGCAGAGTTACAGGGAGATGATTTCCTTCCCCCACCCAGGCCGGGAGGGCCCCGGGGACCCTCTG
This sequence comes from Hyaena hyaena, assembly GCF_003009895.1. Lineage (NCBI taxonomy): Eukaryota > Metazoa > Chordata > Mammalia > Carnivora > Hyaenidae > Hyaena > Hyaena hyaena. Next base: position 983,141 of record NW_024081017.1, read on the forward strand.
GGCAGAGCCGAGGGCGCAGCCGGACGGGCCCTTCCTCACCAAGCCTCTTGGGAATTTCTGAGGATCTGCTTTTTGGAGGGGGACTGTCCAGTCCGAGTGCGGGTGTTGCTGCTCTTTCTGCTCAGTAGTTCAAGAGCTTCTGGAAACATGATTGGAGGAATCCGGGGGTGGTCGGCACCCAGCCTGCCGCTCAAGGCCCCGTGCGCCTGCCCACCCTCCGCCTTCAGCCTCCCCCACCTCGGGCTGCGCCTCCTTTGCCCCGGGCCTCACCCTCCAGTCACCACGAGCACCAGCCCCGGCCAGCTGCCTTCCCTGCGCGTGCCCGGAGCCCTCGGAGTTCTCTTGGGCATCGTGCTGGTCCCCGTGTTCTTCCGAGGCTCTCTGTGCCCATTGTCCATAGCGTCACCATTGCGCCCGTGGTGCCTGCCTTCCCACCCCCCCGGGACAGTCCCAGGACGGCGGGGGAGACGATGTGTGGGCCCAGAGGCCGGGTGACCTCCCACCCTGTGAACTTCAGTCCACGTTCCCACCACTCCCTGATGCCCAGTGACCTTGTTTTCTTAGATGGATCCTTGCACTCAGGAAATCACCGGACAGATCAAGATAGAATATGTTGTCCGTCCCACCAAGTTCCCCCCGTGCCCCTTCCAGAAGGTTCTCCAAAGGGAACTGGGTACTCTGATTTCTATCGCCAGAGACGAGTTTTGCCTGTTCAGGTCCACCCTCTGACTCAGCGGGAGAAACGAGGGCATGTGTGAAAATGTTCCTAGCGGCTGTATGTGCAACGACCCTGAGCTGGGAGGACCCCACCTGTCCCGTCGACTACAGAGTGGAGGGACACATTGTGGCCCGGCCGCCCCACTGGACACGGGTCAGCCGTGGAAAGGAACGTGCTTCAGTCACACACAGCAGCTTGCAGGAGCCACACAGGCAGGTGTGGGGGATTCATTCCCAGGCTTCTGTGTGGTTTGGTCCCTGGCCTGTCCCCGTCGCGTTGAAGAGGTGGGGTGGGCGACGGTGGTGCAGGCCGCGCACACTGTCACCGCTGCCGCCGCGGATTCTGCGCAGGGCTGGCGCTGATGGCTTCTAAGACGCCACACCTCTGATGCGCCAGGGGCCTCCTGTCCCTACCCCTCAGGTCTTCGCCTCTGAGCCGGGTGGCCTGGGGGCTCTCTGGGAGTGCCAGGGCCAAGGCCAGGTGTGGTGCTTGAGAGGTTAGCAGCCGCCAGCAGGCCCAGCCTGTCCCTGGGAGAGCCTGGCGTCTGCCGTGAGGTGGCTTTGCTCTCCTGGAGACGGGCTGGTGCCGCCTGGGGTGAGGGCCGAGGTGAAGAACTGACTTTGGGGCCTGGTGAGCTGCGTGGGGCCTCCTTGCCGTTCCCCCGCTCTGCCCTGTCTGCACCCCTACATGTAGCTCACCTCCTGTTTCCCCTTCTGAGAGGGGCCTTCTCTGACCAGACCAGCCTCCAAGCCCTCTGACCCCCGTGCAGTGTCTTCTTCGTCCCCAGCGCCTCCATCGTAACGCCTGAGGTGCAGAGGGTGACTGCCACCAGGGGCCGTGGGCTTCGTCCTCCTGGGGCTCACGGGCGTCCTGGGGATGTTCGTCCCTCTCTTTTGGGCCCTCCCACCCTCCATGGTTGGACCGTCCTCTCCTGAACTGCTGTCAGCCCTGTCCTGTGTCTGTCTACTGCTGTCACTTACTGCCACACTCTTGGTCCAGCCTCTGTCATCACATATGTGGACCAGTGCAGTCCTCTCCTGCCTTGCCTCTGCGGCCGGCTTCCAGAGGGTTAATTTATTCAGAGAGAGAGAGAGAGAGAGAGTGAGAAGGGGACAGAGGATCTGAAGCAGGCTCTGTGCTGGTAACAGAGAGCCTGATGCGGGGCTCGAATCCATGAGCTGTGAGATCATGACCTGAGCCAAGGTCAAATGCTCAATCACCTGAGCCATCCAGGCGCCCCTGTCTTTCAGTGCTTCCTTTAAAGCCACACACCTTTAAAAGGGCACATCCTTTAAAAGGGCACATCATTATAATCTGGATGTCCCTACCCCCATCTGGCTACCTTGCTCTAAGGATGATGACGGGACTCCGGCACCACCGTCACCCCACCCCTCTCCGGGCCTGCCTGCTTGAGCGCCCGCTCTGCTGCTCTGACTGAGCCCCTACGGGGCCTTTAGGCCCTGTGGCCCACAGAGGGCCCCTCATCTCATGGGCTGGGCCACGAGCGGGTGGGCCAACCTTACTTAAGTGGTCACTGCGCCCCCCCTTGCGCCCAGCCAGTGGGGTGCTGCAGACGTGTGGGGCCGCCCACAGGCTGTCACACGTGCCTGGGTGCGCCCCCTTCCCTCCAGCAATCCCCCTCCCCCCGGGTTATTAACACGTTCCCAGGGATTCTGACAGCCAGCCTGCGCTGGACCCAGCGGCCTCCTCCGGGGCCTTCCAGGCTCCCAACAGGGGTTCCCAGGAGGTGCCCCCCCCGGGGCGCTGTGGCTGTCACAGTACTGGGGAGCGGTGATGGCGGTGGCCCTGGGTTGAGAACCCCAGAATGGTGTTGTCTTGCTGCATACGGGACACGCCTGCCCACTGCCCCCAGTCCTGTGTCCCACACAGGTTTCAGATCTACTTCTGTGCAAACCTTGTTTGAAATTTTCTGAACCTAGAACTTTTCTCCGTTTTACATGAGACAACAAAGAATCCTTTGCATGGCTGTAATCTCTGACAATCCCTCTGCTACTTCAGCACTCACTGAACCCTACTCTTTGGCTGTCTTTTTTTTTTTTTTTTAATTTTTTAAGAATCTATTCATTTTTGAGAGATAGAGTGTGAGTGGAGGACGGGGGGTGGTGGGGACACAGAATCCGAAGCAGGCTTCTGGCTCTGAGCTGTCAGCACAGAGCCCGACACGGGGCTCGAACCCACGAGCAGTGAGATGGTGAGATCATGACCTGAGCCGAAGTCGGTCGCTTAACCGACTGAGTCACCCAGGCGCCCCTGGCTGTCCTTTCCTAATGGCCCAGAGCACCTTCTAGTCGTCCTGGTTTGCATGAATCCACACGTATCAGTAGAAGTTGGTGTAGGTGGTGCCTATATCCATAGTGAAACACACAGGGTATATTTTTTATATTTAACAGCTTTATTGAGGGATTGTTTATGTACTAGGAAATTTTACCGTTTTTAGTAAACTTACAGTAAATATTAGCATCACCATAGTCAAGTTTTAGAACATTTCCAGCACCCCAGAAAGCTCCCTCCTTGTGTCTGACCCCCTGGGCAATCCACATCCTGCCTATGTCACTTTGCTTTTTTGGGACATGAAACACGTATTTTGTCACCAACTACTTTCCTCTTATTTCGTCTTCATATCATACGGATGGCATTAAATTAATTTTAAACATGTATGTAGGAAATGTATTCATTTCTTTGGGGTGTAGGAGATGTTCAAATATTTGTCAACGAAAGGGCTCTTTGGGGCATGCTGGGGCCAGAGGGAAAAACGGGTTCCACTCATCAGCAGCCTTCATGCCAGTCTCTCCTCTGCCCCGGTGGCCTCAGGACCCTCGGAGGTCAGAGTGTTCCCAGTATCTGGCTGGGACACTGGTGTCTTTGCTGAGGCTGCCCCAGTCGCAAGGCGGGATTGCTCCACACATGTGGTCACACTTCCTGCCCCGCAAGCCAGCCGCATGAGTAATTTGTGTCCTTTTCCCCTCCCACAGGGACTTCCTTCCCCGAGGCTCAGGAATCGTCACCCGGCGGCCTCTCATTCTGCAGCTCATCTTCTCAAAAACAGGTACAGTGAGGCAGCTTACTGCTGCGGCAGGAAATGAGCACGGGCACAGTGCCTAGCCGGAGTGCGGGGGGCCAATGGCGTCGGGGGTCTTGGGCCGTCATTTGGGCTTGAACTCCGCCTTTTCCATCTGTGCAGGGAAGTTGAAGCGCAGTTCAGTGAACACCCACCCCGCTTGTGTCCTCACTTGTGACCAGGCTGCCAGGTGCCATGTCTGCTTGCTCTGTTGTGGATGACACATTTTTTTTTGCTGAATGAACAGTTTCAAAATCAGTAGCAGACATTGGAACACATCAAGCTGGAGGGCGTCCCCTTGCAGTGAGGACGCCTTCCTAGTCACGGGACCACACCCAAGAAAAGTAATCACCCCTGCATGTGATCTTGTGCCCAGCCCATCATCAGGTTGCCAGTTGTCCCCTAGCGACCCTCCCTGGCTAGTTCTGCAGCTGCTCCGATCTGCCCCCTGCTGCACCGCGCTGTCCTGTCTCCTCTTTTCTTTAGGGCCGCATTGCCATGTCAGTCACGCCTTGGCTTTTGGAGAGCCACCCGTTGAATGTAGAATGGCCCATATGGAGGCTTTTTTCTGGCTTCCCCTCGGTGGCCTCGGTTTATTTCTGTCCTTTCCACACAAGCCTGGCATGACGTGGGCGTGTCTCCCACAGTAAAACCCACTCGGGCCTCCTTGGAAAGCATCTTGGGTCAGAAGCTGGAAGGGGAGAAAGGAGCCTTCGGGGCATGGCCTCACCTCACTCCAGAGTCGCGAGCGGCCTCCATGCTGCTTCCCCAATGACCTGGAGTATCACCCTTGGTCGGTTCAGCACTCAGTGGGAGCCAGTCTCACCGCACGGCCCGGTTAAACACACCCAAACTAGGAAGGCAGCTGACACACCCCCATTTTACGGGGACACTGACGCTTAGCCGGGTCACCTACCTTTACACTGGGCACCAGATCTGGGACGGGCACCAAGCGAGTCAGACCTCAGACCAGGCTCTCTGCTGTTGTGCCCAGAGTCAGGCTTTCTCGCTTTCATCTTCTGACCCCGCCCAACCCAGCTGGGAGTGGGCGTGGATCCAGTGAGAGGCGATAGCGGATTGGTCCATACCTCCTCCTCATGAGTTCTGCCGTATCATAGGCCACAAGCAAGCCAATGGGCTGCTTCCCCTGGATTCAGCTGTCCAATCAGCTGGGCCCAGACTGGCGGCAGCAGAGCCACAGGTTTCGGTTGACCATGGGTCAGAGTCGCGGAAAGCTTGGCCTGGTGGGTTTCTGCTTCTTATTCAGCAGGTTTCAGCAGTTTGGTGGGGAGAGGAGGGGTGAGAATATGCATTTTTAATGAGTTCCCAGCTGATGGCCGATGCTTCTGGCTCCTGGCCACACAGGGAAAACCTCTGCCCTGCTGGGAAGGCCCTGCCAGCTGAGACTGCCCGGGTTCAGATCGTGACTCTGCAGCTTACTGGCTGTATGACCCCTCAGGAGGGACTGCTGCTCGCCGTGTGTTTTCCTTTCTGGACAGCAAGGATAATAATAGCACCGACTTCGTCTGTTGCCACGAAGGCCACGTTATTCAGTACGTCCAACCCCCAGAACAGTGCCTGGCACTCCATGTCCTCCCCGTGTGGTGCTGACTCAGTGGCTGCGGTTTTGTGCTTTCTGCTGGCCTGTCTGGGACGGCCTGCTGGGAGAACGGGTCTGCTGGCTTTCTGTACTGGAAGGTGGTGGGCTGTTTCATGGCGGGAGGGCCTCCCTGCCCCCTCCTTGGTGGCCGTCACCCGGCTGTGGTCCACTGGAGCACTTAATGCATGCCACAGGCTGGTCCGTGCCCAGGGCACACCAGTGACTGGACCAAGGCTGCTGCCACCACCAGTCACTTGCCCATCTGGCACTCCATTGGTGCCGGGGAACAGAAGTGGGACACTTGGGGTGAGACCAGCAGGGAGACAGGCAGGCCTGGCCCCCACCAGATGGGAGTGTGTGTGTGGAGAGGGGAGGCTGACTAACTTCATCCTGGAGGGCGGGGCACCCAGGGCGCCTCCGAAGAAGTGATGTTGGAGCCGAGGCTGACGGAACTCTCCTTCCCAGCAAAGGGTGGTAGATGTGAAGAGCAGTGAAGGTGGAAACGGAGGGTGCACATCAGCCTCATGCCTGGCCTGGACTGAGGCTGGGGTCTCTGTTCCTGTCATCCCCACTTTACAAAGGAGGGAACTGAGGCTTCCAGAGATGAGGCCACTTGCCTGAGAGCACACAGGAGGGTCACCGTGAGAGCCCAGCCTGAAACCCATGTGGTGGGGTGCACCCGAGGGCCGAAGTGTCAGTTGATCAGATCCTGTGGCTGCTGGTGAAAAAGAGACCACAGGAGCCAGCCCAGGCTAGGGGACCCGGAGGAGGTAGAAGTGGTGCCTGGGGACCAGTAGGGACGGGGTGGCCGCCATGGAGATAGGGTCGTGATTGGATCCTGGTGGGTGGGTGGTGGAGGTGGGGAGAGAGGCCCAGGTATCCCATGTGGAAGTGGCCTTGCTGTGTCTCAGCTCACATAGTCTTCTTTCCCCACCTGACGGTGGCATCTCCAGTCTCTCTCTTTCTCTCTCTCTTTTTATTTTTGAGAGAGAGAGAGAGATCATGAGCAGGGGTGGGGCAGAGAGAGAGGCAGGACAGTGGGTCCGAAGCAGGCTCCGCACTGTCAGCACAGAGCCCGATGCAGGGCTCGCACCCACGAACTGGCGATCATGACCTGAGTCCAAGTTGGATGCTTAACCGACTGAGCCATCCAGGCGCCCCTTGAGTCTCCTACTGGTGCCAGTAGCTGTGTGCCCACTCTGCTGGAACTCATCTGGGTGCCAGAGAGGCAGAACAGGGTGGCAGACATGGGGTGCTGTTGTCAGGCCGAGAGGGGAAAGGATGAGGTGTGGGAGAGTATATTGGACATTGGATCTACTCTGGGAGAACATTCTAGGCAGGGGCGACAGCATGTGCAAAGCTGTGAGGTGGGGGAGGGGCAGGAGGCAGGGGACATGGCCTGGGAGTCTGGTGAGGGATTCAGGCAGTGAGAGCCCAAAGAGCACTGGGGTGGGGAGACCCGGCTCAGCCACCAGCTGCCTTGTGCAGGAAGGACAGGCAGGGATAGGCTTGCGGGCGGGAGGCTAGGGAGGGGTTAGTCTAGAGCCCTGAACGAGGTCATGAGGCCTGGCCCAGGCCAGTGCTCTGAGGGTGAAGTTCAGTCTAGAATGACCCTGAGGTGGGGGGAGGGGGTGTCCAGGGCGATGGACAGCAGAGGTGCCTGGGCTGGGTGGGGGGTGGGACACCCCACTAGCAGGAGGGATGAAGCTGGTGTAGCTGGGTGTAGGTGGGATGTGCTGATTGGCCAAGGGCCCTCTAGGGAGTAGACTTTTGTCCCGCCCACTCTGGAGAACAGGACTCTGGAGCCCCGCAGCTGCCCCTTACAGTCCCGGGCCTGGGCCAGCTGGCCTCCCTCTCTGTGTCTCGGCTTCCTCATCTGTAAGACAGGGGTGCTAGTGGTACCCCCTCTGTGGCCCCAGCAATCCACGTGGCTTTGATGTGGCTGCCAACTCCCGTGGGGTCTGGGGGCCCACGATGTGACTTAGAGGCTGGGTCTCAGCCCTCCTCTCTGAGGCCTGGGACACCCAGTGATGTCTGGCTGCTGGTCCAGAGTGCTCTTGGTGAGCCATTACTTTTAACTTTTTTTTTTTTTTTTTTTTTTTTTAAGTAGGCTCCGTGCCCAGCGCAGAGCCCAACACCAGGGCTTGAATTCGCAACCCTGAGATCAAGAGTCAGATGCTTAACCAGCTGAGCCGCCCAGGCGCTCCAGACTTTTAATCTGCTTCGTTTAAAAATTACCTAAGACTGAACGGGGGCACCTGGCTGGTTTAGTCAGTAAAGCATGTGATTCTTGATCTCAGGGTTGTATGTTTCAGGCCCGCGTTGGGCACAGAGGTTACTTAAAAAGAAAATCTTAAAAAAAAAAAAAATTACCTAAGGCTAGAGCCGCCAGGAATTTTGATGGCTCCCTGGTGAACCGTGATCCTCTGGGAGCCACCCCTTGGTCTTGTAAACCCTGGGTGCGGGGGACTGTTCTTGTGTGGAGTGTGGCCTCCAGAGCCTTCCTTCCCTTGACCTTGACTGCTGCTCTCAGAGGTCAGAGAGGGGATGGCAGGGCTTGGCTCCCAGCTCTCTTCTTAAAGCTTTGTGACCCTGATAGGGCCTTGCTGGCCTCTGGGACCTTGCCTCCTCCTGGTCCCCTCGCCGCAGCTACAATCCCCCTCTTCACTCACCTTCAGGATCAGCTCATCCATTTGTGCCTCCAGGCCTTTGTCTCCCAAGGTCCTCCCCCTGCTGGGTGGGCCCCCGCCCCCGCCCCATCATTGCTGCCTGCCGTTCCTCCTCAGGTAACCCGATCCTGTTCTTGTATTCTTACTGGTTTCTCGCCCCCAGAAGTCCGTCCCAGAAAGCACTGATCTGCTTTGTTGTGGTATCATCGACAGCCCTTTCTCCAGCACCTGTCCTGCGGGCCTGGTCCCCACGGGGCCTTTCCTCTGAAGCTGGTAGACTCTGCAGCGTTTGGGGCATGGCCTTGTCTCTTGATGAGGAAGCAAGAGCCAGGAGCTCGTGAGAGTCAGGCTGGGGGCCGCCCGGATGCTGGCTGTGGCTGTCGCTCTCTCCCGTACGTGGGGTGGGGTTCTCCCAGTTTCTGGAGGACATTTCACCCTTTGGGTGGCGCTCACCTCCATTCTGACGCCACCTTCCTGGGGAGAGTGTCCCATCCCACAGCGGAAGGGCTCAGCCCCTCCAGCCTGTGGTCTTCCGCCCCCACCGCCAGTCACAAGTCCGGGTTGTCACCTGTGCGTCTCGCCCCCTGGCTGTAGATCTGAGGTCCCCATGACCCCCTCCCAGCTCCTCCACATGTTCACCAGCCGGGAAGCTCTCTGAAGCCTGGTCTCTGGGTGCTTCATGGAGGCCTCATCACATAGGCACGATTGATTGAATCATTGACCTTCGGTGATTGATTTAACAGAGCCCCTCGCCCCTCTCGGGAGTAGGGGTTGGGCAGGGCGGGGCTAAAAGTTCCAGGCTTCTAATCACATAAATTGGTCCCCCTGGCACAGCCCCCCGTCCTTATGTGCTTTCCAGAAGTCACGTCATTAAACTATTGTGTCGTCATTAAACTATTGTGTCGTTGAGAGGGGTTTGGGCTCAGGCTCCTAAAGACACCTTTGTCACACTTATCACTTAGGACATTCCAAGGACTTTAGGAGCCCTGTGTCAGAAATGGAGGGTGGAGCTCCAAACGTGCATTTCTTACTGTAAATCTCAACAGCCCGCCTTCCCGGTGGGTGGCTGTGTCCTAGGTTGGGAGGTCTTCACACTTGTCTCCAGTCAGAGGAGCTGCAGGGCCCTTCAGACTCGCAGGTGCCGCATGCTCCTCTCTGTTGGCTAAAGCCTCTGCACTGTCTCCCTCGATCGGCTCCATTCGATCGTGTGGTACTCAGGGTCTCCCAGGTGTGTCTGAGTCCCTGAGTCGCTCCCCCGCCCCGTCCCGGCTGGCCTGCCTGTCGACGCCAGGTTTGCAGGAAGGCAGACCCCATCTCCTGCCACCAGAGTCACCCTGGCAGTTCCACTCCTCGCGGGGTTGACCATGGGGAAGGGACAGGGAAAGTCCATGAAGCCCCGGGCAGGGCTGCTCTGTGCAGAGCCCTGAGACCCCGAGGCGGCCCCCCGAGGTCTCCTGACAGGCAGCTAAGCTGGCTGTGTGCCCCCTGTGGGCCCAGCACTATGGAATTTGATTTCATAGCAGCCCCACACCTGGGTTCTATGTTGTCTCATTTCCTTGTGGGGAAACTGAGGCACGGGGGTGGGGATGGCGAGGCTGGAACTCTGAGCTGGGAGTGGCTAGGCACACCCATCTCTGTCTCTCTCCTGTTACCTCCCCATGTCAGCCAAGGTGCCTGATTCAGCCTTTCCAGGCTGGAGAAGCCGGGCCGAAGGCAGGTTGTTGTAGAAGAGCTTGGGCATTTCACAGTCTGCCCGCAGGCTGGGGACGGTGCCTTCGGTCCTGTGGGCCTCCTCCGGCTCCTTTAAAACGGGAAAGTCCTAAGTCCCCTCAGGAAGCCAGGCCTGAGGGAACCGGGGCCACTGTCATAGGGCTGCTTCCTTGGGCCCCGGTGGCCTGATACCCAGAGGGTGGCTGCGTGTAATTGTCATCTCCCTTCTGAGGACCTTTCTTTTTTTTTTAAATAAATTTATTTAATTAAAAAATTTTTTTTGAGACCAAGTGAGGGAGGGGTAGAGAGGGGGTGAGAGAGAATCCCAAGCAGGCTCTGCACTAACAGTGCAGGGGCTCGAACTCACGAACCTTGAGATCATGACCTGAGCTGAAGTTGGGCACTTAACCAACTGAGCCACCCAGGTGCCCCTTGAGGGGACCTTCTTTTTTTTTCCCCCTTTATTATTATTTTTTAAAATTTATTTCTGAGACAGAGAGAGAGAGACAGCATGAGCAGGGGAGGGTCAGAGAGAGGGGGAGATACAGAATCTGAGACAGGCTCCCGGCTCTGAGCTGTCAGCACAGAGCCCAATGCGGGGCTCGAACCCACAAACCCTGAGATCATGACCTGAGCCGAAGTCGGATGCTTAACCGACTGAGCCACCCAGGCGCTCTGAGGGGACCTTCTTGAAGGGCCCGAGAGATGGCCCAAGTGGGGATTGGCTGCTTAGCACAATGGGGACCCACTTGGGACTCAAGAGAGTGATGTCCTCCTAGGCTGTGGCACCTAACGATTTTTAATAGGTCACTTGATAAGTTTTATTAAACAACCACTAGGCACCAGGCGCCGGGTAGAGTGGTGACCCCCTAAGTGTGCTCTCTTGCAGCTCTGGCCTTAGCAGGGGACACCTGAGCCTGTGGTGTGTCAGGGTGAGGGCCGCCGTGGAAGAGGGTGTAAAGTGCCAGGGTATCTCCTGGGTCCCTGGTGGTCAGGGTGGGCCTCCCAGCGGAGGTGTTTAGGGCCGAGACCTGAAGGAGATGAGGGAACAAGCCCTGGAGGGAGGGCAGAGCCTCTTTCTAGAAAGAGCCATAAGGGCATTCACTGTCCCCACAGTGAGGATGCGGGCAGGAAGACCCGTGGTGGGAGAGGGTGGCTGGCGCCTCCGGGTCAGCAGCACGAGTGCTGGACAAGGGCCCGGGTTATTACTTCACTCCTGGCTTGCGCCAGGCCCGGCCCTCCCCCCACCCCCAGGCTGTCCCTCCTCCCAGGGAAGGGCGTGGCTCCAGGGCCCGGTGGCAGTGGCCGGGTGTGTGGCTGTCAGTGCTGCAGCAGGGGCCAGGGACTGGCGGGACTGGACTGGTCGGGTCATCTGTGCACGAGCGAGGGCGGACTAGGAAACTGGCAGCCGGGCTGGGGACGGAGGGCCGTGGCTGCTGGGGATGAGCTCCGTCGTCCCAGACCCTGAGCTCAGCCTCAGGGCCTCCGATTTACTCTTTGAGGTGGGATCATTAAAAAATCAAAAATCTTTAGCGTTCCTGCAAATACAGGGCTGTGGAGCCCCCGGCAAAGCCCCTCCTGCCTGTTTCTCAGGGAGCCTGGCCCGGAGGCCGAAGTGACCCAGGGAGGCTTCCGTCCTTCTGCAGACGCCCTGGGCCCAGAGCATCCTTGGGGAATGGGGAAAGTGGCCAGTGCAGAGAGAGGGTGCAGGCGCGCGCTCTGCCCACTGCTGCCCCTGCCTGACTCCATCAGCACTGGGCCTGTATGGTCAAGAGGAGCTTGGGAAGGAAGGAAGGGGGGACGGGGGGAGAGAAAAAAACAGCAGGTGGCCTTGCCGGCCCCCGTCCCTGTCCAATCTTCCATATATACAGCTTGGTGGCCTTGGAGTTGGGCCCCCTTATAGAAGCTGAGGCAGGGACCGTGTTATCTTTCTGATAGTCATTCACTCACACGTGCAATTATTGAGCACTTCCAGAGGTATACTCAGAGGGATCCCCGGGGGCCCAGAGTGACTAGCGCAGATTCAGATCTCTGCCCTAGCAGGTGGACCTTCTCATAGGGAGCCAGGAAAATGCACAGGATGAGGAGGTCGGCGTTGTTAGAAGGTAGCCATGCTTGGAGGGTCATAAGGTGCAGAAAGAGGAAAGAGATTGGAGAGGTTTATCCTGTTGGGTGGGGGCCAGAGCTGGCCTCATGGAGACGGTGACACTTGAACAGACCTGAGGGAGGCTAGGGAAGGAGCCTGCAGGAAGAGAGAAGAGCCAGTGCAAAGGCCCTGAGGCAGAAGCCCAGAGTGGCTGGAGGAGAGTGAGTTGAAGTCAGAGCTGGGGATGTGGTTAGCTGGGGGCCATGGATGGCTCTGAGGAAACAAGGGCTGAGGTCTGGCTTTAAGAGGGTCAGTGGTGTGGGGGAAAGTGAAAGCAGGCTTTGTGGAAGCTTTTTAATGTTGATATGAACCCTGGAATCCAGCACACAGTTCAGAAGTGACCAGGAGCGCAGTAGAGTGGGCCGTGAGGGGGATGGGCCCAGAACGTATGGTTTCTGCTGCCTGTTGGGTCCCTGGGGAAGAAGCTGTGGTTTACTGGCACCGTCTGCACATCCTGCCCGTGAAGGAGTTGGTACAAGGGGAGGCCGCCACTGGGCTCCAGGGGCCATAGCCGGCAGGTCCTGGTCCCCACAAATATAGGCCCAGGGTGACCTGGCCCTGACCGGGGAGGAGCCCGGGATGCAGGATGATGTGTCAGGTGGCGTGGAGTTTAGGAAGGCTTCTCGGGGGAGGCAACAGGCAGGCTGGCCCTGGAGGAGGCGGAGCAGGTACCGAGTCTGGCAGAGCAGAGGGCCTGTGTCCTGGCCCCCAGTCCCTTCCCTGAGGCTGTGCTCCTGGAAGGGGTGTGGTTTCCGGTGGGTGCCTTGAGCCGGATGAGAACTGAGTTTTGCTGTGGGGGGTTGGGGGGCTGAGCCATTTATGGTGGCCCCTGCCGGAAGAGCAGTCAGGCGTTTCCTCTTGTCCCTGTGGAGGCTAGAGCGAGACTGTCCTTGGGAACTGGGTCAGCTGATGGGGGAGGAGCTGGGATCCCAGCTCCTCCAGCGAGTGTCCTCACAGCCCCTGTTCCCCAGGGGCCAGAGCCCATTGGGGGAAGTGGCGCTCGGTGATCTGAGCCCACAGAGTCCCCCTGACCTGAAGCAGAGAGGTTCAGAGAGGTTAACAGCCTGCCGGTGGCCTCACAAAGGCCACGTGGCTTGAGAGAGAGCCGCTACCTGGAGACATTATCTGAACTCCAAATCCCCGCTCCCCCACCAAGCTCGGGCCGAGTCGCTTCACCTCTCTGGGCCTCCGTTTCCACATCTGCAGTATGGACATCATGGAGATGCCTGCCTGCTAAGGTGCTCGCCCCACAGGGCTTGGCCAGAGCCGGTAGGGGCCGAATGTTGGCCGTGGGTTGTTAGGTTATTAGCTGGGATGGCGACCCTCTTTGCACTCACTTCTCTCTGCCTTGTGACGCGTCTGGGGAGAGAGTCTAGACCTGCTGGGCTTTCTCTGTCGTAGGGCTCCATCTCTGTCCTTTGTACCGAGGCAGCTGATGGTGTCAGTGCTGCGATTTGTGTAACCCAGTCTCCTCCTCCTGGAGGCGTGGGGGCGATCTCTAGTTCCTTACTCTTAGAGAGCTCACAGCTCTGTGCATCTTGGCCTGTCCGAAGTGGTCCAGGTCTAACTTTTTTTTTTTTTTAACTTTTATTCATTTTTGAGACAGAGACAGAGCATGAGCGGAGGGAGGGGCAGAGAGCGAGGGAGACACAGAATCCGAAGCAGCTCCAGGCTCTGAGCTGTCAGCAGCACAGAGCCCGACATGGGGACCCAAACTCACAAACCACGAGATCATGAACTGAGCCGAAGTTGGATGCTTAACCGACTGAGCCCCCCAGGCGCCCCCGTAGTGGTCCGGTTCTTTGGGCTGACTTCCATCCCCTCAGTATTCCTGCAGAGCCGTGGTGTCTGAGCCTGCAAGCCCCCTGCCTCCCCAGCATTTACTGTGAAAACACGCTCCTAGGGAAAAGATGAAGAATTGCACAGCGAACGCCTGTCGGCTTGGTACCTACACATCTGAGGATGAACACCTTTTATTCTTGCTTTTTTCTGTGTCTGATGGGGCCACCACTACTTGGTAGTCACTTACTTGTGGCCCGGACCCTTGGCATCAGTATGGCTTTTAGATACTCCAGGCTCAGAAGGCGTGAAGAGGGGCGCCTGGGTGGCTTAGTCGGTTAAGCGTCCGACTTTCGCTTAGGTCATGATCTCACGGTTCGTGGGTTCGAGCCCCGCGTCGGGCCCTGTGCTGACTGCCAGCTCAGAGCCTGGAGCCTGTTTCAGTCTGTGACTCCCTCTCTCTCTGACCCTCCCCTGCTCACGCTGTCTCTCTCTCTCTCCTAGAAATAAATAAAACATTAAAAAAAAAATTTTTTTAAAAACGAAGGCGTGAAGAGGCTCCTGTGTCCACATGGGACCCCGCCCAGAAAGCAATTCTCCTGAGGGGTTCACATCTAGGTGGGGGGCCCTGTGATCAGCCAGGAGATGAGGCGAGACAGTGAGACGGGCTTTAGTGAGGCCACAGCTCTCCATACTGTGCCACATGCCTTGGGGAGGAAGGACAGATGGGCCCCACGGACGTGCGGCCGGCTCCAGATCTGTTTAGGATGGGTGGCTTCTCTTTGACCCACAGCAAGGGAGGTTCTGACGTCAGGACTCAGGACTCAGACTCACGTCTAACAGCAAAGCGGAAGCTTCATCACGTGTGCACCCCCCGTGGTCCAGTGACACACGCTGGTATTTCCTCTTCTGTTCATCAAAAAAATCACAGATGCTGGTTACACCCACCTGTTGGGTTTTGTTTGTTTTGTTTTTCTCAGAGTTTATCACAGCGCATGATTTCACAAAATACCTCATGAGAGTTTCCGTCCCTCGGGGATAGGACCTTCCTTGCTGGTTTTGTTCCTTGAGGGGTTCAGGGTCTGGAAGGGGCCTCGGCCTGTAGGAGCGCCCCCCCCCCAGTACTCACTGCAAGAACGACTCTTGCACCCCAAATTCCTGGAGCACCTGTGACCGATGCTGCACTTCCCCTGCTTGCCCAGGCGCCTGTCCCAGGAGGCCATCTGCCCCCTTGCTGCTCTGTCCCCTTTCGAACATTCTTTCTTTCTTTTTCAGAATATGCCGAGTTTTTGCACTGTAAGTCCAAAAAGTTTACAGATTTTGATGAGGTCCGACAGGAGATCGAAGCGGAGACCGACAGGGTCACGGGGACCAACAAAGGCATCTCCCCAGTGCCCATCAACCTGCGGGTCTACTCGCCGCACGGTAGGCTGCACAGGCGCAGGCGCTTCGGGGCAGGGGCCAAGGGAGGTCGGGTCTGAAGCACTGTGACGAAAAATATGACCCCCTCCATTTTCCTTCACGCGCACGCAGCCCTCTTGATCTCTGTCTTCCCGCTTTCGGTAGGGACATGGTATTACAGGGAATCAGTCTCAGCTCTTAAGGAAGCACAGCATGCTGGGAAGACTGTTGGGGAGGGGGTGACCAGGGCCAGTTGCAGCCCTGCGCCTCTGAAGAAAGGCGTGGCCACAGTGTGGCTCCCAGGAGATGGCGGCCACAGAATGTGACACCAGCCCAGGGGAGCCGGGGCCTCTGGGTCTAGCAGCGGAGCCAGAAAGCCATTTTTCCCTGCAAAATGTTCTGATTTTTAAAACTCTGCCTCATTTACCCAGAGCAGCCTGCCATGCTGCACAGCTTCTGGCCCTGGGCCGTGAACTGCTAACTCACATGGCATTTGGGGCATATTCCAGCATACTCTTAACTCCTCAGTAGGAGTTCTCTGAGATGAATTTTGAAATTTACTCATTTTTGGTTAAATGATGCCTGTACATGGCTCAGATTACAAAAAGCTGTATAGCAAAAACCTGCCCTGCCCTCAGTGTTATAAATGTGTTTTATATTTTACTGCCTTAAGTAAATAATTATGAATATGTATGTGTGTGCCACGTGTGTGTCTTTCACCACTTTTACTCAAGTTGTAGCCTGCATAAAATGCCACTTTTTTTTTTTTAATTTTTTTTTTAATGTTTTATTTATTTCTAGGAGAGAGAGAGAGACAGTGTGAGCAGGGGAGGGTCAGAGAGAGAGGGAGTCACAGACCGAAACAGGCTTGGCTCCAGGCTCTGAGCTGGCAGTCAGCACAGAGCCCGATGCGGGGCTCAAACCCACAAACTGCGAGATCATGACCTAAGCGAAAGTCGGACGCTTAACCGACTAAGCCACCCAGGCGCCCCTAAAATGCCACTTTTTTGTATGAGTACAGCTCCCAAGTGTGTCTCTTATCAGAGTATCATCTTTTTGTTTTTTATGGTAAAGATTGGTGAACGACGGCCTTTGGTCATGGCTGAATTGATAGGCGCAAGTTTACTTAGCCCCAGAGAGAAGTTCTAGCCTTCTAGTGCAAACGTCCCGATTTAAAACTGCACTTAAATAGTGCAAAAGAGAGGGGCTGCCTGTGGGAGGGGGCCCTGGAAGAGGAGCTGCTGGATCAAAGGGTGTGATCTGGTTGGAGGACCGGGAATCCTGTGGTCCGGACCTGCCCACTCCCCCCACCTCCCTGCCCAGGACTTGGAGAAGTGGGCTGGGTAGCCGTGCCTCCCTTCCTCTATCTCTGATGACCTTTCTCTCTGGCTTCCCTACCAGTGTTGAACCTGACCCTCATCGACCTCCCGGGCATCACCAAGGTGCCCGTGGGGGACCAGCCCCCAGATATCGAGTACCAGATCAAGGACATGATCCTGCAGTTCATCAGCCGGGAGAGCAGCCTCATCCTTGCCGTCACCCCTGCCAACATGGACCTGGCCAACTCGGACGCCCTCAAGCTGGCCAAGGAGGTCGACCCCCAAGGTGACTGCTGAGCCCCCACAGTAGGAGGTCCCCTCCTGCGTGCCTGGGAGCATGGCGACTGCCCCGCATCCTGGGTTCCAAGCCACTAATGTAACCCCCCCCGCCCGCCGCCATCACATCCCTCTGCCCCACTCTCTCTGCCCCTCCCCGCCCTCCCTGGCAAACTTGGTGGGGAGTATTCACGGCCGTGGCTCCTTTGACCTCCAGAAAGGCAATGCCATCTCCCACGCTCACAGCCGAGTGTGAGCGGGCAGGGGCATCAGGGAGCACATGGCTGGGCTCACTGCCCCCCCCCCCCCAGCACCCTCTGGAGATCTCCCCGGGCCTCCCGCATGTCACACGTGCCTAGATGTCCACGCACGCGCTAGCGCGGAGGGCCCCCTTGGGCACCGGCGGGGTCGCTGATCTGTAGGCGTACAGCTCTGCTGGGAGGGGTCCCTTAGTTCTAGGTGACTGGAGACAGGAGGAATCCTGTGGGGTGGTGTCCAGAGCGGAATTTTGGCCATTCAGGTGAAAGGGGACCCTAGAAACCATCGCCGTGGGTTTGCGTATCATGTTGGGACCTTGCAGGTGACTCAGCACAGCACAGAGACTGACCCGGGACTTGGGTTTCCGGGAGGTTTTCCTGACACTGCAGCCACAAGGCGCTGTCGCAGATCATGGGAATGACCATGACGGTGGCCAGTGTTTACTGATCGAGCATTTGTCACAAGCCACGTGTGTCTCCATGGACCGCCCACTAAGATCAGTGTGGCTGTTGGCTTCGCTTGGCATGAGGGAAACTGGGGTTCAGGCAGGTGACGTTATGGCTTGTCCCAGGTCTCACGGCCTGGAGGTGGGGACCCCCAGGTTGCCAGCCCAGACTCGTTTCTCACGGCATCCTGTGACCTCTGGGCTCTTTCAGGCCTGCGGACCATCGGCGTCATCACCAAACTCGACCTGATGGACGAAGGCACTGACGCCAGGGACGTCCTGGAAAACAAGCTTCTCCCCTTGAGAAGAGGTGCGGCTGGGCAGGGACAGGGGCCACAGGGCGGAGCAGCTGGACATACATTCAGATGGTGTTTGTTTTCGTCCTTATCATTACTGAAACCTGGGCAGATGCCAGGAAGTACACACAGATAAACCCTCAGTATTGCCTGCTTCCCCGTCGCCCAGAGTGACTGCTTTTCCATCTCAGTACAAGCCCTTCTGTCTTCACGCCTCCTCGTACATGTCTTTTTCCTGTGATGTGTATACGTTCGCTTTCCAGTTACATGGTTAACACCTGCTCACTTGGGGAGCATAAAGAAGCCTACAGAGAAAGGAAACCAAAGTCATCCCCACCCCAGCCTCTCTCACTAATTCATACTTGGTGGCTTTCCTCCCAAAAAGTTCCTTAGGATCCGTAATTTCTATTAATTTTCATGCTTGCTTTCTATAATGAGCATTTTTAAACCTTTTTTTTTTTTAATGTTTATTTTTGAGAGAGAGAGAGAGAATGGAGGAGGGGCAGAGAGAGGGAGACAGAATCGGAAGCAGGCTCTAGGCTCTGAGCTGTCAGCACAGAGCCCGATGCGGGGCTCAAACTCGTGAACCCTGAGATCATGACCTGAGCTGACGTCGGATGCTTAACTGACTGAGCCACCCAGGCGCTCTGTTGTTGTTTTAAGCCATTTCTTTCTTATTTTTAAAAATTTTATTTATTTTAAATATTTATTTTTGAAAGAGACAGTGTGCGCACACGCATTGGCAGGGGGAGGACAGAGAGAGAAGGGGACAGAGGATCTGAAGCGGGCTCCGTGCTGGCAGCAGAGAGCCCGACACGGGGCTTGAACCTGCAAACAGAGATCACGACTTGAGCTGAAGTCAGATGCTTAACGACTGAGCCACCCAGGTGCCCCCACACCATTTCTTTCTTAACGGCTTCCCTTCTGTGCCTCATTCCTTCTCTCTGGAGTCTGCTGTCAGCTCCGGGCCCCTTCTGGGCCAGTGGTGTGGCCAGCACCATTTAGATCTTCCCTTTTGCCCCTGGGCATTCCCTCCTCCAGTCGGGGACAGGCTTGGTTTCCCTGCCCCCAGCCCTGCTGAGACACCAAGTAACGAGACATGGGTCCCAGATGAGGAACGTGGTCAGGGCAAAGCCCACACTCCCGTTTAGTGGCCAGGGTCACGGGCCGAAGAGGGAGTCCATGTCGGGAGGTTTAGGAAGGAAGGGTTGGCGCTGAATCTGGAAGCAGACCCCTCATGTCATCACACCCTCTCCCATCCCCCCACCCCCACCCCTGCTCATTCCACACGTACTGGGCCCAAATCTTGGCCCCCAAGGGGTGCTGCCTGGGCTCAGCATCGCCGCCGGGGGGCCGGTGACACAGGCCTCGGCTTCCTTCCTGCCCACTCCCCGCTGTCACCATCTGCCCTCCTCTGCCTTCCTGTCCGTGTCCCAGGAGGTGAGCCCCTCCCCTCCCGGCCCTGACCACCTGCTCCTGACTTGCGCCCACAGGCCTCCCTCCCCGACTGCTCCCCTGTGCCCTGTGGCCTTAGAATCTCTCTCTCGGTTTCCCAAAGGCTCTGAACTGCCGCACCTTCAGGAACCAAAATCCAAGCCAGACCGCTCCCTGCTGTTTGCGTGCTTGCTGTCGCGTGGATGGTGGCGAGCTTGGGTCCTCTCAGGCCTGGGTTCACCTCTTGATTCTCCTGTGGTGCCTCTCCGTGACCTCCCCTCACTCACTTCCCCTCCTCTGTGACATGGACGTAATGACAAATGCAGAGAGGACGAAGGTTTCTGAGTGTGGACTGTGGCTTGTGGCCCAGTCTGTGCGCGGCCTGTGGCACAGGGTCCCTGTCTGCCTGTACCTGGCGCAGCCCCGCACCTGATACACGGTGGGTGTCCGGGCACTTCGGCTCACCTGGCCCTGCCCCTGCGCCCCTCTCCCCCGCAGGCTACATCGGTGTGGTGAACCGCAGCCAGAAGGACATTGAGGGCAAGAAGGACATCCGCACGGCGCTGGCGGCCGAGAGGAAGTTCTTCCTCTCCCACCCTGCCTACCGGCACATGGCTGACCGCATGGGGACCCCCCACCTGCAGAAGACCCTGAACCAGGTACGACCAGGAGTTTGTGCCGGGGCGGGTCCACAGTGGTGCTGGCCTTGGTCTAGAGCCAGCGCTTGTTTTAGCAAAGCGAGCTCAGTCCACATTTGCTTCAGGGCCTGGGGAAGCGTGGGCCCTCAGTAAGTCGGTGCCGGCTCTCTTGCCGGTGCTGTTACTTTAAGTACCACCAGAAGGGTCTGGTCCCGTGCCCTGATGCTTGCGTAGGTTACACACGCTTGGCCTGCCCCAAGGCAGGGCGGCCGGGAGTGGTGGCCAGGACCTCCCCAGGAGCACTGTAGAGCCTGACCTTCTTGGGTCCAGAGCCCACCCCACCTCTGACTGGGTGACCCGGCCTCTCTGAGCCTCCGGCCTCTGTTCCTCAGTTGCGCACCGACACCATCGCTGCCCCCAAGGGTGCTGGCATCCGCTTCGTGCCCAGCAGGCACGTTTTGTGAAACGCAGTGAGAGTCGGATACCAGCATTGCACTTTCTACTGCTCTGGGTTTGTTTGTTTTTTTACAGGGAATGTATTCATACCCGGTTTATAAACAATACGGGTATCGATAAACGTGCAGCGAGGCGCCCCCATCTGCCCCTCCCTTCCGCCCTGGCCGGCTACTGTCAGCACGGCTACGTCTCTTTCTGTCCGCAGAAGCAAAGAGGACTTTCGAGAATCCCATTTCTCCCTTTCTGGCCACGAACGACGCCATGAGCTCCCCCACCCCTTGCTTCTGAGGGGGTTTTGCTCAGCAGCCTCCTGAGGGGGCCGTGCAGGAAAGAACCCTGCTCACTCTCTGTTGCGGCCACAGAGCGCGCTCTGAACAGGCCCGCTCATCTTCTCATCTCCCTGGTCTGTAAAGGCTGCCGTCACTGACACGCTCAGGACATTTGATGCACGTGTCGATTTCTCTGGCGAGCAGGGTCCCTGACGGGGGCTCACTGTAACGGGCGGCCTGTGCGCAGGGTCTGTCCTGGTTTGCCCACCCAGCGCAGCAGGACCCCCCACCTCCTTAAGACTTTATGGCAGCTTCCTGGAAGGTGGGCAGGGACCAGAGCCACAGCGAGGCGTTTCTTCGCGTGTGCAGTGGGGTCGCAGCGGCAACACAAGAGCCGGGCTTTCCTCGGGGAAGGCATTTTTCTAACGGGGGCAGGGAGGGGACAGACTCGGGACAAGTCACCACATCCCTGCACTGTCCGGCGTTAGTCATGGGGCCACGAAAAGCCGGTGCAGGCCAGGAAGGCAGAGAAGGCGGCTCAGCGGGGGCACAGAGGAAAGTGAGCATCCGCTGGGGCAGGAGAGGAGAGGGAGTAGTGGGCCCCGGCAGGGGGGCAGAGGGAGAGCAAAGGAGGGACAGGGGACTCCTGTGGGAGCGGGGGTTGGTGGGGGGGGCCGGCTGGGACACAGCTCTGCCCTGGGGCACTTCCTGGGAGCCCTGCGAAACCAGGCAGCTCTCGCGCTCTGGGACTTGGTTGGATGCCGGAGGGAAGGTGTGCAGAGCGCATGGCCTACGTCCCCACCCCGGGCGGCCCACAGCTCCCACAGGGGGTCTGGGGCAGTGCCCTGGCCCCCCCGGGGGGTGCCGGAAGGGCCCTCACATGCCTGGCACAAGAGTGTGCTTTTTTCTCGCTCAAGGGATACTTTGTAAACACTTTCCTGTTGTGGGACAGATGACAGCAAAATGCCCCTTCCCACTTTCAGGGTACTAGCTGCTCCTATGGCTTTTGTTCTGTTCCCTCCCTCTCTGTCTCTCCTTCTCTCTTTTGTTATAGTTACAAAAAACAAAAAAGTCCTAGAGCCCAAATATAGTGAATATTCCATTTCTTCCCACCTGGTGGTGGGTCCCTACCCAGGAGTAACTGGGCTTCCTTCTACAGACAGTCAGGGCCTGGAGAGGCCACTGTGCTGTGTCTTCCTCCCCTCTCCCCTGGCTCCCCCTCCTCCCTGTCCCTCCCACCCCTTCCTCCCTGTCCTTCTCCATCTGCCTCCCTCCCTACTCCCCTCCCTCTCCCCACCTGTCCCTCTTCCACCTCCCTCCTCCTCCCCTCCCCCCTTCCTTTGCTTTCCCTTCCCTTTTCTTCTTTTGCTACCTGAACAGCCGTGTATCTGTGCACCGTTCTCTCCCCACGCATCCCGAGGCTCTCTCAGCTTTCCTGCAGGGCCGCTTTCTTTTACAATTTACAGTCACAGTTTGTGACTGCTTATTAGACCCACGAGATTCAGAAGCAGAGCGGGAGAGAGGGGGCCGCAGAGGTCCCCCTTCCCGCCCGCCTGCCCATTCCGGCCTGCCTTCTGCATTTGTTTCCTGTGAAGCTTCCTTCTCTCTGTCCACGCGACTAAAAATACGTTCTCACTTTCTCTCCGTCTTCCACACAAGGGAGCACGTCCCGCGGACGGTCCGTGCCTTCACAGGGGGGCTGTTTCTGTCTTAGTTCGTGGGGCCTGGTCCCGTGTCCATACAGCTGCCCGTGGTCCTGGGGCCCACGAGCCAGTCCTCCAGAATGTGGGGCCATCGGTGGCCCCCCAGACCTCTCACCGGAGCCCCTGTGGAAGGCTGTCCTGGGTCAGCGCGTGTACCCCGTGTCACCCCTGTACACCCCCGGGTCGGTGTACCCTTGGCCTGGACACCTGGTGACCTGCCCTGCGGGCCCAGCGGGCCCCTCACACCTCCCTGCCCGGGCGCTGGTGTGACTCCGGCTGGATGTTCCTGTCGCTTCCCCTCGAGGCTGGGGGTGCACCGGGCACAGGTCGCCCTCTCGACCTCAGCCCTTGGCCCGCATGGCAGGCCTGCCCCTTCCCGGCGTCCTGCCTGTGCTGACCTCTGGCCTCTTCCTGTCCCGCAGCAACTGACCAACCACATCCGGGAGTCCCTGCCGGCCCTGCGCAGCAAGCTTCAGAGCCAGCTGCTGTCCCTGGAGAAGGAGGTGGAGGAGTACAAGAACTTCCGGCCGGATGACCCCACGCGCAAGACCAAAGCCTTGCTTCAGTATGTGTGTCCCCCACACCACCCGCCACCGCCTGGCCGGCCGCGGGGTCCCGGGTCTGGGCTGCGTGCTGATCCGCGTCTTTCCAGTCACTTAGCAAATGTCTGTGGGCCAGGCGTTGTCCTGAGCCCTGGGGCAGCCACCGTGAATGGGGCAGCCAGCTCACCCTGCCCCCACGTGCTCAGGGAGCGGAGAGGGGAGGGATGGGACGGCAAATAAGTAAATAAGAGAACGACTAGTGATGTGGGAAAGGGGCTTGGGTGCCAGGATGGGCCTGGAGTAGGTTGCCATTTAAAATAGAGCAGTTAGGGGGCGCCTGGGTGGCTCAGTCGGTTAAGCATCCGACTTCGACTCGGGTCATGATCTCATGGTTCATGGGTTTGAGCCCCGCGTCGGGCTCTGTGCTGACAGCTAGCTCAGAGCCTGCAACCTGTCTTCGGATTCTGTGTCTCCCTCTCTCTCTGGCCCTCCCCTGTTCATGCTGTCTCTATCTCTCTCTCAAAAGTAAATAAAACTTTTTTAAAAATAATAAAATAGAGCAGTCAGGAAGGCCGCCCTGAGACAGCAAGAGTCAGGCAAGGATGGGGCCCGGCCAGTGCAAAGGTCCTGAGGCAGGATGGTACCCTGCAGTGTTGGAGGAAGCTGTGTGGCAGAACAGAATGAGTGAGGGTAGAGTGTGAATGAGGGGTCAATCAGAGGAGAGGAGGGCAGGGACCGGACAGGGCAGAGCCCTCAGGTCTTCATGGGCCCTGAGAGGAATCAGGCTCTTGTCAGTACTGTCAGTAAGGCGGGAGCCAGGAAGGTTCTGAGCAGAGGAGGGATGGGCCGATTCAGGTGTTGACAGGCGCCCTCTGGTGGCTGTGGGAAGGACAGACATGGGGGGACTGGGCTGGGAGCCTGGCCCTGCGTCAGCTTTTTCTGCTCTCTCTTGGGATTCTCACCCTGACCCCAAGTCAGTGCTCACCGGCCCAGCTCAGAGCTGAGGGGACTCTTGGGAGCCACCCAGCTGTGAGGTGGGGAGAGAACCCACCGTCCCAGGTTCTCTCTTGAGGCTTCTGCCTCCGCACCCCTGGCTTCCGGCCTACAAGGCACCCTGGGCGCTTGGCCAGAGTGGGATCCAGAAACTCCCTGGCAGCTCATGCGGCAGATGGTCCCACACATACGACTCCTCCCAGGGACACACCAGCGGGACACCACCTGCGGTGGCCAACCCAACCCTGCTGTCCCCCCTTCCTCTCTGCCATGCAGCCCTGCATGGTGGCCTCGGGGGTGAGAATGCTTCGATGCTCAGCCTTAACACTGTTCACCTCTCGTGGGGCAAAAGCTTCTTGGGATCTGAGACATGCTGCCCCTCCCCCCACCCCACCCCTGCCAGGTATTCGGGGAGAGCCCTTCATTCATCGGCCGCCGGGCCTCTGGCCGCCACCAGAGGGGCGGGGATCTGCCCATGAGAGCTGGACATCATCTCCTCACTAGCGAGCAGCTCGGTGCTGCAGGCCAAGCAGGGACTGGTCCCTCGGCCGCAGCAGCTCCTGCTCAGGGCAGACTGTGTGCAGCACTTGAGATCAAGAATTTGGAGGTGGAGGGGCGCCTGGGTGGCATAGTTGGTTAAGTGTCCGACTTTCGCTTAGGTCATGACTCGCGGTTCGTGGGTTCAAGCCCCGCGTCGGGCTCTGTGCTGACTGCCAGCTCAGAGCCTGGAGCCTGTTTCGCAGTCTGTGTCTCCCTCTCTCTCTGACCCTCCCCTGCTCACGCTGTCTCTCTCTCTGTCTCCTAGAAATAAATAAAAAATATTTTATTTTATTTTATTTTATTTTTTATTTATTTATTTTTTTAAATATTTTTTTAATTTTATTTCTAGGAGAGAGAGAGAAAGAGACAGCGTGAGCAGGGGAGGGTCAGAGAGAGAGGGAATCACAGACTCTGAAACAGGCTCCAGGCTCTGAGCTGGCAGTCAGCACAGAGCCCGACGCGGGGCTAGAACCCACGAACTGCAAGATCATGACCCAAGCGAAAGTCGGACGCTTAACCGACTGAGCCACCCAGGCGCCCCTAAAAAATATTTTAAAAACACAAAACAAAACAAGTCAAAACAGTGGGTGCCTGGGTGGCTCAGTAGGTTAAATGTCCAACTTTGGCCCAAGTCATGATCTCACGGTTTGTGGATTCAAGCCCCACGTTGGGCTCTGTGCTGACAGCTCAGAGCCTGGAGCCTGCTTCCGATTCTGTGTCTCCCTCTCTCTCTGCTCCTCACTCACTCTCTGTCTCTCTCTCAAAAATAAACAAACATTAAAAATATTGAAACATTTTCACTTCCCTGAATTCAGAAGTTTTAGGTGAATTACCATTAATTGGCTGCGTTCTTTCTTTTCCGGGGGTGGGGTACCGACGAATAGTGCTCCTTAGGCTTGGTGATTTCTTGGAGCGGGTAAAAACTAGAAACTCCTTGAATCCTCACAATGACCCTTTGCGGGGACGTACCATGCAGCTGAAGAAACTGAGGCCCAGAGGGGCAGAGCCACTTGTCCAAAGCATCGCAGCACTCCTTGTCGGAATCCCCCTGAGTTGTGTGGAGGCCACAGTGCTGCTGGATCAGGGCAGACGTTGCCAAGCTGTGACCCTACCCACCCCCGCCCTCACTCTTGCTGTCTGCAAAATGGGAATAATCCATGCACACACACACACCCCCCAGTTCAGTGAATGAATAACCCTAGCGGGCCTGGCAGATTGTGACTGCTGCCTTCGGCAGTCCCATATTTCACTCGTTTTGCACGCATCTTGGCTGCTAAAAAGTGACAAGGAGGGCATAAGCCACAGCTTGACTCGGCACATGATTCCGGGTCAGAACCCACCCCCTCTGACATTCGGGTTTTCTTTTTCCCTGTAGGATGGTCCAGCAGTTCGGGGTGGACTTCGAAAAGAGGATCGAAGGCTCTGGAGACCAAGTGGACACGCTGGAGCTCTCCGGGGGCGCCCGAATCAACCGCATCTTCCACGAGCGCTTTCCCTTTGAGCTGGTGAAGGTAGCGCCAAAGGGCTGGGCCCTCCTGACTAGGTCAGGCCCCTTCTGCATAGCCTCGGGCCGGGCCTCCTCCCTCCTGCCCCCAGGCCTCTGCCTGCTGGGAGCAGAGGTGGGGGCTCTGTCCCCCTTCAAGCCCTCTTTTCCTGAGCCAAGAGCTTAGAGGTGTCCGAAAGACCCGAGTGAAAGTTCCATTTTTTTCTGCTCTGACAAAAACCAATACACGTCCTTTGCAAAAATATGTAGAAAACAAGTGAATTCTCCTAGGGAAATGTCCCCATCGTATCCATGGGAAAATTAAGCCGGTCAAGGAGCCGGAATGTGCAGCAAAGCATATAGATAATACTTTCCGTGTCCTTCCACGCGAGGGGGCGTGCCCAGGTGTGTGCCTTTGCCTAGACCCAGCCGCAGAGATGTGCACAAAACCGTCAGCTCTGGGCACTGGGATTTGAGAGTGATTTTGTTACTTGGCTTGAAGCTGTACGCTTTCCACCTCGAGCATGTACCATTTTGGTAAAAACCCGCAAAGTTCTTTTCGATTAAAGAACAACAGCTAATGGTGAGAAAAGCACCCATAATCCCACCACCCGCAGACAGCCTCTGTTAGCACCTGGGTGTCTGTCCTTTCCCGAAGATTTCTCTGCAAGTGGGTACGTGCCCAACATATACGAACACAGCATGTATACTCAGCTGTACCAAGTTAATATGTCTTTGTACCTTGTTTTTTCATATGGTGGTCATCTTTCCAAGCCAGTTATGTGTAGTTCATGTGTTGTTAATGACACAGAAGTGTCTCAGCTTGTGGGCGACCCATTAGCTGTTGAGCCAGCCTCCCGCCATCGGACATTTAGGTGGTTTTCACATTCGCCAGCAGTTACGAATAGGCCTATAAACGTAACTAATCCTTACTAGTTCCTCAAGGTAGATTTCTAGAATGCTTAAAACTACCTGAAGGTATAGTTGTATAGTTGTGTGTCTGGAAGTCCTTGACTGGCACTGCCACGTAGCCCATAAGAAAGTTCACGTGAACTCATGTTCCCTCTGAGAGCGAGCGAGAGTGTTCATATCAAACCATCCTTGCTGAAAGTGGGTTTTAATGTTTTGAAGAATTTTGACCAGTGCAGTGGTCTGCTGTGTGAAAACAGACACACACAGGACATAACGGTCCCCAAATACGCACCTGTTGTGGGGGTGCCGCGGGCACTTCCTAGCATGTGAGTGAGTTGTCTGCTCTCAGATGGAGTTCGACGAGAAGGATTTACGGCGCGAGATCAGCTACGCCATTAAGAACATCCACGGAGTCAGGCAAGTTCTGAGGGGAGAGTTGCCAGGTTCCTTTCGCCTCTGCGGCACCATCCTTGGACCTCCATCCCTCTGGGTGCCCTGACTGGGAGGCCTTGGGCGGGCCCCTGGGTGGTTCTCAGTAGCTTTATGTCTCTCCCTGTGGGTCTCCGAGGGCACTCGAGGGCAGGTATGCAGTCTTATGTGGCGCTCTCGAGGCCGTGGGGCCATCTGCTGCCCTCGGATTGCCCGTAGGTCCCACCAGCCAGCTGGCATGAGCCCAGCTCCAAAAGCTCGCTGTAGATTTGCCCCTGGGGGTTCGGGGGAGCCAGAGCTGAGTCACGATTACAGGAACCCAGCGTGTGTCCCCATCACAGGGCTCCCGTGAGACTCCTGGGTCCCCTCCACTAGCGAATGAAAGAATTCCCTCTGGCTGTCCAGTCTTCCGTCACCGTGGGGTCCTCAGGTCACCCCGTGGGTTTCCAGGCAGTGGACGCAGGCGTCTGGCCCCCAGACTCGCTGTGACCTTGGCTCAATCTCGGGAACCTGGGCCATGCCTATGAAATTGCTGACCGTGCTTTGTTTCTCTCTGACTTATCTCCCCTGCCCCCGGGTACGGATGGTTTTAGGACCGGGCTCTTCACCCCGGACTTGGCATTCGAGGCCATTGTGAAAAAGCAGGTCGTCAAGCTGAAAGAGCCCTGTCTGAAATGTGTCGACCTGGTTATCCAGGAGCTAATCAATACAGTTAGGCAGTGTACCAGTAAGGTATCGGGCCCTCGGCAGGGTGAATCCTGGCCTTGTGGACGCGGGGGTTTGGGGGTTTGGTATCAGGCTCCCGGTGCTGCTCCAGCCTTTGCCCCACTGGTGCCCTTTCCCCCCAGATTGCCTCAGTTTCCAAGAATGTGGCCTCTCCCCAGGGGCCGGGGCGGGGGCGTGTTGGCCTGGGCGCAATGTGTGTGTGTATGGGTTTGGGGGGTGCGCCCCAGGCCTCCAGAACTGGCCAGACTGGTGGGCAGGGCTCCCCGGGACCCTGATATCAAGCCTAGCATGTGTCTGATGGAATCGGGGGTTTCGTTGGGCTGTCGCTTTGCTGCCTTCTGGGAAGCAGAGAGGGACCCCGTGTCAGGTGTCGGAGGCCAGGCCCCCTGAACGAACCTCCCCTGGCCGTCACCCCCTTCTCAACAAACGCTGGGCGCCCTCGGGCTTTCCTGGAGCCAGCCACTTCTCTGACCCCACGGCACTAAGTACGACCCGGATGCTAACAGCATAATGGGGCTAGGGTGCCCAGCTCGGCTCCTAACTGCCTCCACCAAGCCCCCCCCAATCCCTCCAGGAACGGAGCTGTCCCCCCCGCCCAGGCAGTTCGTCCTCTGAGCCACTAGGTCACAGGCACCCGTGTGCCAGTGTTCACGGGCCACTGTCTCCACGCGCTGGCCAGGCCCTGGAGTCCTGCCCAGTGGGCGTCCGTGCTTGCACGCCACCGTGGCTGCAGAGCCCTGGGTCGGTCCTTCACGGCAGAGAAACTGCTTGAGCCTTCTGTCTCGGTCTGGAAAAGCCCACATTTGCTTCTTAAGCTTCTTCGATTAGAAAAGGGAGAGAGAGAGAGAGAAACCTAGATGGGGTAGAAATGATCCTCCCGGAGCGCACTGTCACAGATGTGAAAATTCAAGGCCTCCACGTTCCCTTAGCATCTGAATCGTGACGCTGTCCCCTAGCGCTTCCGGAACGAAAGCCCAGAGCAAGCCCCACCCTCTCCTCTGAGCCAGGAGTCCTCTATGATCCGAAGCAGCTTCCGGGGCAAATGCGGGCACAGCCTCCTACCTGCATGTCACTAACCAGCTGACTCTCCTCTCTTCTCTTTCTCCGTCTCCCGTCCCGCGTGTGTGGCCTGCACTGTCCCTGGGTGTCTTTCTGCCTCGTCCCACCCTCCGCATGACCCAGGACGGGGCTCTTCACCCCCGACATGGCCTTTGAAGCCATTGTGAAAAAACAGATTGTAAAACTCAAAGAGCCGAGTTTGAAGTGTGTTGATCTCGTGGTCTCAGAACTGGCCACGGTCATTAAAAAGTGCGCCGAGAAGGTAACGGAAGGTTTCGTTGTTACCACCTGCGCATCTGTCCCGCATCTGCTCCCCCTACCCACGTCAGTCTTCACCCGTGCGTCTGGAAACTCTGCCTCAGCAGGAACCCCCTTCTGCAGACAAACTGGGGGGAGTTGGCGGTGCTTGGCTGGTCCACGCTCCCAGTCTGGGCTCAGGCGGGGACGGGAGGCCTGCGGTGTGGCCAGGCGCCTTCACTCAGCAGGCCGTGGGGACCGGCGGATGTGCCTGTTCCTGGAACCCATAGGGAAGGCGGGGGGGGGGGGTCTCCAAACCGTCGCCGCAGGTGGAATGCTGTCAGCGCTCAGACCTGCGTCTTCGTAATGTCAGGGGGCGTTTGAGAGGCTTTCCGCTAGTGATTTGGAGCGCCCACTCCGTTTTCCCCGTCATGGGGACTTCGCCCAAACCTCGGAAGGTGGGCCTCTCTCTGCCTTTGGTTTGGTTATGACCGGGAAGTGGTTTTCTGCAAGGGGGTCCCTCTGAGGCAGATGCCCAGATGCCTAGAACAGGCGCTACTCACTCACGAGCCGGCCGAGAGTTCCCACCCCGTGGGCCCGGTGGCCTTCATTATACTCGGGGTCCTTGCTCTCACCCAGTGCTGGGCGGAGGGGGCGCCCATCGCTGCCGGGCTGCAGACACACAGCGGCCTTTCTCTGCCACTTTCCGCCTTGGAATCCATTCTCGAAAAGCACCTCTGCTCGTGCGTGGGCACCCTGTCACTCTCTCGGGCACACCGTGCCCCCACCGTCCCCTCCTCGTCTCCCAGCTGGAGCAGCTATGAGACAGGACGGGGGTGGGGGCTCGGTGGGCCCACCCCTTGTCACCCCCCTCCCCCACATTCTCTGTGTGGTTCGTGTCACTTCTGGTGCCGTGAGGACCCAGCCAACGCCACCGCTCTGCTCTCCCGCAGCTCAGCTCCTACCCCCGCTTGCGAGAAGAGACGGAGCGAATCGTCACCACCTACATCCGGGAACGGGAGGGGAGAACCAAGGACCAGGTATTGGCTTTTTGTTTTATTTTCCAGGTGTCATTTATTCGCATAAATCTTTTTTTTTTCTAATTAAAAAAATTTTTATGCACTTAAATCTTGAGTATACTTTCCTTTGAGTAATGACAGGTGCATTAAACAAGGTAAGCTTCCCCCTCCCCGCCCCTCCCGCCCCAGCAAGATGCAGAACCATTCTGTGGCCCTCAGAATTCCCCTCCTCGCCCCTCCCCAGCCCCCGGGCCCCAGCAGCAACCAGTCCACTCCCTGTTCCCTAAGTTTTGCCTTTTCCAGAATGTCACTCGGGAGGACTTCCGTCACATGTAGCCCCGGAGTCCGACACTGGGTGTAGCGCGTTCGGGATTCATCCCTGTCATTCGTGGTGTCTGCGGGGTTTGTTGATGGCGATCGCTGAGTGGGGTTCCCTCGTGCGTGTGGACCACAGCTTGTTTTACCTGCTCGCGCTCCTGACAACACGTGGGTGCCTTTCACATAATGGTGTCTCGTGAAGGCCAAGCGCACAGGAGGATAGAAAGTGGCCCCCACCCCCAGCACCTGTCGCGCGCTGAGTGGCCCGAGGCCGGCTGCGCGTGGCTTCGCCCCAGGTGGCCCCTGCGGTCTCTGGTCAGGTGCTTGTCCAAACCAGAACCAGCACAAGTCGGGGCGCCTGGGTGGCTTAGTCGGTTAAGCGTCCGACTTTCGCTTAGGTCATGATCTCGTGGTTCGTGGGTTCGAGCCCCGCGTCGGGCTCTGTGCTGACTGCCAGCTCAGAGCCTGGAGCCTGTTTCAGCCTGTGACTCCCTCTCTCTCTGACCCTCCCCTGCTCATGCTGTCTCTCTCTCTCCTAGAAATAAATAAAACATTAAAAAAATTAAAAAAAAAAAAAAAAAAAGAACCAGCACAAGTCTCCATGCTGTGTGTGGTGGCGGTACCGCCACGTTGTGCCCAGAAGTGGAGCAAAAGTGGACTCCCGTGTGGCTTCCGTGGCCTGCAAGTTGTAGCAAAAGCTTCAAAGAGTCCATTGAATTTTGTTGTTTTCGGGAACGTTGCTGTCCCTTCCACGTGCCCATTTGGCCCACTGCCAGCACTTCCGGGCTCCATCCCGGGGCTCTGGCCGATGGGGCTC
Source organism: Hyaena hyaena (assembly GCF_003009895.1). Classification (NCBI taxonomy): domain Eukaryota; kingdom Metazoa; phylum Chordata; class Mammalia; order Carnivora; family Hyaenidae; genus Hyaena; species Hyaena hyaena. Next base: position 1,014,412 of record NW_024081017.1, read on the forward strand.
AGGTCTTACCCGCAGCGCTGGCTCCCATGGACCAAGCACCCCAGCATTTTCCAGCAGCCCCACAAAGTCCAGGTGCCTGGCATGTTTGACGCTGGAGGGCTCAGAGGCACAGCGACATGCCAGGAAGGGGCAGGGTATTGTGTGAAGGCCTGTCCCTTACCTGAGATGCCACCCTGACTGGCTCCCACTGGCCTCTGTGTGGGGGTTTCATCCTAACGCCCTTTCCTGGACCCGTTGCCTTTGCTGTTTGAAGGCAGCACTTAGAACACTCCAGGCGCTACTGTAAACACTTCACGCGTCGGGAATTACTTATCCCTATGCAGTGGGGCCTCCTGTTGCCCCTTTCCACCTTCCACCGTCCAGAAAGGTGAGGCCAGGGGTCACAGAGCCAGGCAGCGCCCCGGTGAGATGGCAGCCCAGGTGGTCACCGCCCCACGGCTGCCTCCCTCTGTGCTGTTGGCCCAGGCTTTCTTCCTTGTGAGGCCCTGAAGTTTCCAAGTGCCTATGCCCCTCCTCCCCCTACAGATTTACCCCATAGTTCGAGTTGGAGGGGTGCGCGTTGTCCCAGGTGTGGGGCCTGGGAAGCCGTATAGTTCCAGCTCCCCCTGCTGGCAGGCTTGGGAAGTGTTCTAGCCACTGCCAACCCCGCCAAGCTCCTCCGCTCTGTACTCACAGTTCCCTCCTTCTTCCAGATTCTTCTTCTGATCGACATTGAGCAGTCCTATATCAACACGAACCACGAGGACTTTATCGGATTTGCCAAGTATGTACTTTTCAGGACAGCATCTGGTGGGGGGCACCCATGCCTGCCCTCAGAGCCAGGCCCTGAGGGGGGTGGTTGGGTTGGCTTCCCTCAGCAGACCTGAGTGAGAGGGTCTTTGTGTCAGGGCCCTGGCGTGAAGTGTAGAACCATCTGAGAGTATCTGGAGGCTTCCCTGGGCTAATAGCAGCATCCATTCTCGTCTTCAACACTCCTCCTATGGGGCAGACCCGTGGTCAGCCCTTCGGGGAAGGGTGAGGCTGGCGGCATTCAGTGCTTTCCTTCCTGCATGACTTCTCAGAACCCTTCATAAACGGTACAGCTGTCTCCAGACTCCCCCACCTGCACTGGGCCCTCTCAGAGGTTCAAAATCGAAACGTTCCATAGCGCCGACTCCCATAAGCCCCTGGGGGCCCCTCAGTGAGCATGGGTGTCCCACGGATTGTTCTGCCCAACAGAATAACAGGATAACCAGTAGCCGGCCTCCTTGCCTTCACTTAGCCAGTGCCCCTGGTGTGCATTCTCTGTGCCAGGCGCGGACCCAGATCCCCACCCTCAAAGGAAGGTCCCGGGCCAGAGACAGACATGCAGCCAGCCACTTAAGACCCAGTGTGATCTCCGCCGGGGATAGAGCTGTATGAGGCTTGCATGGAGTCCTGGGGCAGCCTCCGGCCTGGCCTTGGGGTTGCAAGGAGGCTTCCTTGTGGAGAAGAGCTCGTTAGGACCCAGGGTTGGGCTCGCAGGCTGGGCAAGAGGATCTTTCTCTCAGGGGGTCTCTGTGCTGGGCGAAGCACTTCCGGGCAGAGCATTTATCACTGCACTCAGCACAGTTGGTCAGCTGCTCTTTGCTGGGCACGTGGTAGGTGAGTGGAACGGATGAATGAATGAGTGAGTGAACAAGTGAATGAGGGCATGATCAGAAGCTGTTCTCCACATCCAGATGAGCCAAGGGCCCTGGCTGGGCTGTCCCTGCTTAGGGAGGGCTGAGGGGCCCTGGCCGCCTGCGCCTCCCCTCCTAGCAGCCAGGCGTGTGGGCGGAGAGCACCGGCCCCCCTCCCTGGCTTGCTGCCGTTTGCCTCACCTTGATGTCTCTGCTTCTCACACTTCATCCACAGTTCCTTCTCACAATCTCTCCTGTTTTTCCTTTGACCACTCCACTCTTTCCTCTGGACTCCTGGGCCTTCCCACTTCCCCCAGCTGTTATTATACTGAGCAGCTGGTGACCGGGTGGGTATTGCCTGCTGTGTGCCTTTTTCCTGGTGTGTGAGCGGGGTCGCCCTGGCTGGTGGCGGGGCCCAGGGCCCCGGCCTCGGGGGGTGGACGGACGTCAAGGGGTCGCTGTGGAGTGCTTGCTGTCTCAGTGCAGGGCCTCTGGAGTAGGACAGTGAGCGAGCCAGACATGGGCCTTGCCCTCGCAGAGCCCACAGGCTAGACATACATTACCGAGCACGTTGTCACGTGGGAAAGGAGAGGAGGTGAGGGGCCGTAGGGGAGTGCAGCGAGGGATATGGCTGGGAGAGACCTTCCCTGAGGAAGTCATGACAGCCCAGGGGTGGACAGGCAGACGACCTAGACAGTGTTGGGGACAAGGACTGGAGAGAAGGGAGACCCAAGACCCATGAGCACGGGGCGAGCGAGGCAGGGTGGAGGGGAGAGGCCAGGCCCCACCGCCAGGAGGGGCCCTGGAGGCCGAGGGGAGGACTTTGGACTCCTCCTCCCGCCCCCTTACTTACCTGACAGCGTGCAGGCAAGGGAGGGGGGATCCCCCGAAGTGGCACTTCTGGGACCTTGCTAGCACCCAGCCATCACTGTATGTGGCTTCATCAGTCCTGTCTCCTGCAGACACTGGTGACCGAACTCCTTCCTGTTGCTAGACATTCTGGGCTGCTTTCTCCCTCCCCTCCCAACGTGAAACCCAGGACCCAGAGAAAAAGCTCTATGACAAACTCCCTGACTGTTAGGAAAACCGTTGGATAAATTCTTCCTCCATTCTTTTTCTTTCTTTTTTTTTTTTTTTTTTTAAGTTTATTTAGTCTGAGAGACACAGTGTGAGCAGGGGAGGGACAGAGAGAGAGAACCCCAAGCAGGCTCCGCACTGTCAGCCACAGAGCCTCCGTATGGGGCCCAACCCCATGAAACCATGAGATCATGACCTGAGCCAAAACGGAGAGTTGGGACACTCAACCGACTAAGCCACCCAGCCACCCCAATTCTTCCTCCGTTCTTTTTTTTTTTTTTTTTAATGTTTTATTTATTTCCGAGAGAGACAGACAGCATGAGTAGGAGAGGGTCAGAGAGAGAGGGAGACACAGAATCTGAAACAGGCTCCAGGCTCTGAGCTGTCAGCACAGAGCCCGACCTGGGGCTCGAATCCACGAACCATGAGATCATGACCTGAGCCAAAGTCAGATGCTTAACCGACTGAGCCCCCCAGGCGCCCCCACTTCCTCCATTCTTAAGGTTCAATCTTTGCCTGTCTAGGAACGGAAGCCTGCTTTTTTAACTCTCTCTCTCTCTCTCCTTTATACAATAGCCAGCTTGAACTTTCAGGGACAGCCCCAGAGGCAGCCAGTAAAGGAATGTAACAAGGTGGTTTGCCTTGTCATGTTCTGAAAGTTCCTAAAACAATATGTACTCCTAATGGAACGTCTTACTCCTTAAGCAATACGAGAAGAAAAGTAAATAGGATGCCTACGTAACGGGAGGTGTCAGCTGTTTGCAGGCAGGGGTGCTGTGATTGTCCCGCAGAAAATAGGATGAACGGGGGAGCAGAGTGGGTGCCCACGTGCAACACACATGGCCTTTACCCACGTGGCACACGCTAGCCAGGAAATCGGGAAGTGGGAGAAGAAAAGAGATCAGGGCTTTAGGCAAATAAGGGACTTGATGGAAACGCTCCCGGTGATATTACATCTCCTGTGGACTGGGTCAGGAACCATCCAGAATGTTTTCATGGCGAGCAATGGTCCCGTGGCCTGATCTCCCAGGCGGGCTGGCTCTGTGGCCTTGGTGCTGGGGTCAGGGATGGGCACAGAGAGCAGCCTCGTTCTCAGGTCACCCTGAACATACCATGGCTGCCTCCCAGCCACCGGGGGAGGGGGGCAGGGGGGAGGGTTCCCGCCTTGGAGGCTCTGGGGCCATTGACCCCTGGAAATAGCTGGTGCTCTTGGGAGTGGCTGAGGTCAGGGCCTCAAAGCCTCAGTGTAACTAAACACATTTTCTCGTTGCATGAGCTCTTTCCCTTGGGCCGCCCTCTGTGTGGAAGGGGCTTCTCTCTGCCTCTGCCCCGAGCTGCCCCCTCGGCCCCCGCAAGGGAGAGAAGCCCACCTCGTGCTTCCCAGCATGCCGCCACATGAGTCCTCTCTCTGCTTCGTTTTCAGTGCCCAGCAGAGGAGTACGCAGCTGAACAAGAAGAGAGCCATCCCCAACCAGGTAGTCTGCCCTCCACAGCCCACAGCTCTAGCCTTGGGGGCGGATGGGACATAGGGACCTCTGAGCCCAGTGATGGTCCCTGGCTCGTGACATGGCCCGCCAGACCCCCCCCCCCCCCCCCCCCCCCACTCCCAGCCTCTTGAGTCCGTTCAGGTTTTGGTGTTTCAGGGAACCTGTCTTTGAACTGAAGCTCTGGCCCAGGCTGTGGGGCACATTTGCTCACCCAGAAGGCCCTGTCTGACATCCCAGGCCACGATTAGAACTTGACCCCCACGAGAGGGGCATGGGTGTCTGCAGGCACACTGGGTCCCCGGAGCCTCGGAACCTGTGTGAGGGCGGGTGGGAGGCTGCGTGGGGAGAAGCAGGTCTGGGGAGCCTGGGGGTGCTGTGAGCCCCGTTCCTGGAGAAACCCAGAGCCACATGGAACGTTCTCTACTTTGACGTCCTGTCCTAGCCAGAGGCCTGGTCAAGTATGAACAACTTCATATATGTCAGTGTTTGGTACCCCCCCCCCCCACTTTTTTTTCTTTAAGAAAACACATCATCTTTGCAAAAATTCCCGCCAGGGCCCACCCCACTTCTCCATATTAGACAGGGGTGGGGGTGGGGATGGGGGTGGGGGCTCTGCTATCCTGCACGATTATAGAGCCCTCTGGAAAAGAAGAATGTAACCACTGCATGACTTTTTTGCGCTTGCCGTAGGTAATACATATATTGTTGCTTTTTTGTTTCGGGAGATGATAATGAATTAAATATTAACACCATGAATATAATTAATAGCATGTAATTTTTTTTCTTTTGCTGTTTTTTCCCCCTGCTCTTCTCTCCTCCCATTTTTGTGCTTTTCCTGCTTTTTCTCTGTCCCCTCATGTCCCTTACGTTTTCTTTTCCTCTGCCTGCTCTTCTTTGATTTACCCACAATCCTAACTTTGCATTTTCAAAGGGGGAGATCTTGGTAAGTACCCACTTAGTGTGGTAGCGAACATTAGACAACCTAAGGGCGGTGGAGATCCCGCCACCCCGTAAATGTGCCTCCCCCCCAAATAACAGAACAACTAAAAACCAAGCTAACCTAAAAACCCCCTGCCAAGGCCAACACCCGCTGGACTCCATGTTGCCCTGGGCACAAGCCGACTGACACAGACACTAACCTGACCACCACCCTTGTGGGAGCCCCCCTTCCCCTGCCAGCCCATTCCTGACACGTGTAGCTAGTTTCCTGTAGGTCAGGGATGGCAAATACTCCGCTAACACCCCGCGCTTCCCTCCCCTCCCATCCCTGGCCAGGGACGATGTAGCTTAAGCCCTGCTGGAACTGGTTCTTGCCCCTGTCACCGCCACTTGCCTCATAATGCAGAAGTGGTCTCCTGTACCCAGGGCAGACATTACTAATCGATCTAGCACGCTTTCCTTGGTGCCCCTCCCTGGCCGTGTGCAGGCATGGCTAATCAATCCTGGCGTTCTTTCCTGAACATGCCACCACTCCCCTTTCTGTGGCAGATGTGACTGAACTGGTCAAAGAATCTGCCCCCCCCGACATGATAGCTTTGCACGTGACACCCCTCCTATACCCACGAGAGGCGTTACTGGCTGGTCAGGAAACTCTCTCCTGGGTACTGCCACTGTTGTTCCGTGCCCATGGTAGATGTGACGATTGATTAGACTGCCCTGTGCCACTTGCTCCCTTCCCTTAGAGCTTGCCTGCGGCAGGCATCACTCATTGATCCTAGTGTCCTTTCCCGCCGCGCCTGGAATTCTCACTTTGAATTGTCGCCAAAGCGGCAGCTGCTTCCCGTCGATTGGTGCATCCATCCCCAATGAATGGTATTTGCCATCCCTGTTATAGGGAACACCTCCTCTCCATGTGCGGCCCAGCCCAGCCCAGTGGGGAGCAGGTGGGCTCCCGTCTGAGAGGTGAGCTTTTTGCAAGGTGCTCACCCCAGAGCAACTGGCTTCAGCCCCAGCTCGCCACCTTGGGGCTCAAGGCCTGGGCCACCTCCTCCAGGACCTTTTCCCACCACTGGCCACTGAGGCGCTGGCGGCCTGCTGCTGCCCTCTGGCGGGGTCTTCTGGTGAGGCCAGGGGTCTTTGCAATAGCTGAGCCGGTCCTGTGCCAGGGCCGCGCTGCACCCAGGGCCTGGCAGGTCAGAGAGAGCTGAAGCTCAGCAGGGTCGGATAGGGGCAGAGGCAGGAGGAAGGGCCGCTCCGTAGGCCTATGGGTCCCGCATTTCCCCATGATGCCCCCCCAGTCCTCTCTGAACTTGAACCATCTCCCCCTGCAGACAGCCCAGGGGCCCGCTTCTCCTCACACCCCCAAAAGGTTTAGTTGTTGTCTTCCTGCCACATTCCACAGCCCCAGCCCCAAAGCCCAGCCAGTCCCGGCTGTGGGCCCCTCTGCGTCTCCCGGCCTTGGTTCCCATTCCTGCCTGGGTGACTCGGGCCGAGACCCTGACCCAGGAGGAGGCTGACCCACCCTGCCGGCGGGCCCCAGCTTGCTGCTTCCTGTTGCTGCCCACGCTCCCGCCTCCCACCCCTGGCGTGCAAGCAAGCTTGTCACTGTGCACCCCAGGGCGTGGGAGCCTGCCTGCCTCTTCTGTCCCTCCACCTCCCTACTTGTAAGCCAGGCCCCCAGGGCACCAATCTGGCTTTTGGATGAGGAGGCCCAGCCACGCCTTCTGTAGACTCAGTGCATGTGTCTGCCTCGTGCGTGCGTCTGCCGCCCACAGCTTGCGCCTCCCCCGGGTGGGATTTGTCCCTGACCCTACATGGCTCCCCCCGCGGACAGCTCTCTGGGCAGCTCAAGGGGAAGGGGACCTTGCAGGCTTCTCCAGGCCTACTCAGAGGTGCCATTCCCAGCGCGGCCTCCGCCCCAGGGCCGTGCGCCCCGCAGCGTGGCCAGGGCCCTATGTGCCAGCTCTGCCTGCTGCCACCTGAGGTTGGAGGCAGGTGAGCTAGACCAAGGAGGGTGGGTGGGGGGCACATCTGCCCCCTTGGGAACTGGGCTGGGCCCTGGAGTGGAGAGGCCTCCCCATGTGAAGACTTCTCTTCTGGGGAGCACTGACAGCCTATGGTCTCCACCCCCTGCTCCTCTTCCCCTGCTTGTCGGTGACTGAGGTTTATAAGTACCTACCCTGCCCGGGCTGGGGAAGGAAGGAGCGGGTATGAACACGGAGACCCACACAGCTCTGGGACTGGGGTTGGGTGCTGGTGCCAGGGACTCTTTCCTGGGCCACATGCAGGATGGCCTCGAGCCTGAGTCTGGAGACCAGCCTTGCCCCTAGCATGACCAGACCCCCCACTTTGCCTGGGCCTGGGGGCGTTCTCAGGACTCAGCACAGATTTTTCAGTGCTAAACCGGGGCGCCCTGGGAGGATACCCTGACCTTGCTGGGGCCAATGGGCTCTGCCCCCTTGCCCACCAGGCAGCCCATGGTTGGGCGGGTGCCAGCGGTCTCTGCCTGCTCCCCAGTGGCCACAGATCTCCAGGTGCTGTCTGGTCATCACTAGGAAGCCCTAACAGCGAGGTGGCATTCCATGCTGGCCCCAGCCTGGACAAGGGCTTCTGTGTGGTGCAGGGGTCCCTGGGGGTGCTCTGGCCACTTCCACTTTCATGGCCCATGGGGCTCAGAGCATAATTCCAGCCATAGGAGGCAGGCTGTCCTGTTAAGCTCCAACAGGCCTGGGGGCAAGTCAGGGTAGGAGGATAAAGCCCCTCCTGAGACTTATCCATTAGGAAGACAGATGGGGGAGCCCCAGAGTCATCCCTGAGGTCCCACCCCTGATGATGCTGCCCCGCCCCACCCTGGCGGGAGACTCAACACCAGCCCATCCCAGCTGCCCTTGGCCGCATCTAGTAGCTTGGCCCAGCCTGTTGCTGCCTGGGCCCTGGGCGGCCCTGCCTGGGCCGCCTCGTGCTTCCTGCGGTCCCGGGGTCCCCAAGCCAGAGTGATGGGGAGCTCTGGCCCGCGCATACCTCTGTGACCCAGGGAACATGGGACCGTGGCCCCCTAGGCTGCCTGCATGTGGCTGTCTGCAGAGGCCTGGCTCGATTCTGCCTCGTACTCAAGTGACAGCTACGGGCAGAACGGCCCTGTCCAGGGGATCCTCTAAGTCAGAGCTGCAACGCGTCAGAAAAGAGTAGGGCTGCTGGGTTCGAGGCCAGCAGGGGCCACGATCCCCGGCGAGTGCTGTGGGCTCACACCTTCGGCCCCAGCCCTCTGGGTGGAAGCACCCCTTCTTCCTATACTCTGGAAAGAGTCTGTGGGGAAGGGAGCCTGGGACGGAGGCTGGCCGCAGTCCCCGTTCAGAGCGGGGCCCGTCCCCCCTGAGCAACCCGGGCAGATGCGCCAACGGCGCGGGCCACAGAGTTAACACTGTGGGTTAAGCCTCTGCTGGCCGCCCACAAAAGGAGAGAAGGAGCCACTCCCATTTTGTGGCAGTTCTCTGGCCTGCCTTTAACAGCCGTCTTCCAGGGGGTGCGAGGGCCAGGTGTGAGGGCGTCCCTGGCACTTGGTCCCGCTAGTGTGATTCCTCTGATGCCACGTCCCCTGTGACACACTCCCTGGGTCCCTTGCTGCCGGGCACACCGCCTCTTGCCTGTGCTGTTCCCTGTCCCCTCCACCCACGCCCCCGCGAGGCCTGTGAGTGAGTGCTCGTGCCCTGTGTCTGTCTGCCTGGGCGTCCCTGTTGGTTTCCAGTGGGAAATGCTTGGGGGCAAAGGTGGAGGTGGGTTGCCTGGCCTGGGGCTGGAGGCGTCTCTGCTGTGTGGTCCGCCTTCCTTCCTGGGCACCGGCCCTGCGCAGGGTCGGGGGGTGGGGGGGTTGGGCTGGGCCGGGCGGCAGGCGTCAGCCCCCTCTGAGCAGACCCCTCCCCCCCAGGTGATCCGCAGGGGCTGGCTGACCATCAACAACATCAGCCTGATGAAGGGCGGGTCTAAGGAGTACTGGTTTGTGCTGACGGCCGAGTCCCTGTCCTGGTACAAGGATGACGAGGTGAGTGGCTGGGGGAGGGGGACGCGGTGGGACTAGAGTGGGTGGACCCCTGCTGGTTCCTTCGATAGAGGCCCCTGAGCCGCCCCCCCTCCCCGAGGATGGGGGGGCGTACCAGGCACCAGGCGGCTGGCCCACCCCGGGAAGAGAGGGAGATGGGGAGGGGAGCCCTCAGCACACTAGGAATCGACCCCAGCCTCCAGGGCCACAGTGAGGCACCCCCAGCTCTCAGGGGTCAGGGACTCAGGCTTCTGGCCAGGCCGCTGAGGTGCGGGGGGTCCAGCGTCTATCTACAACAGGCTTGGCCCGGCCCTTTGTTTCCCCATCTGTGAGGTGGGGTAGCATGGCCCCCATGACGTGCGTAGCTATAGCGTCTGTCTAGAGCATTCCACACGTGCTTGTCCTGATCCAGAGGACGTGGGGAGGCCTCTGGGAGTGGCACCAGGAGCACCAACCCCCGGGGATGGCCCTGCATCTGCCTTGTACGTCGGCGTCTAGGAACCCACAGCCAAGCTCTCTGAGCAATGGCACCTGCAGCCTGGTGGGCGGCCTCTCGGGCAGCACTGCTGGCCGGGTCCTTTCTCCGCCTCTGCACTGGCCCATCCTCCTGGCCTGAGTGGCCCATCTCTTTGCTTAGTTCTCTTAACGTGGCTGCAGCCTAGTGGCCCGGGAATGGCGGGGAGTGGCGCCCTCAGGTGTCACTGCCTGTTGCTGCTCTGTTGTGCGCAGGGTTGACTTCTGAGGGTTGCCAGCAGGGGGCACTGTTTCTCTCATCTTCCTGAGTTTTCCCCATGAAAAGCCCGCCGGCTCTCCCTGTTGGCCAGGGACGTGTTGGGTGTCTGTGACAGAGGCCCCAAACGAAGGCGCTTACAGAGACTGAAGTCTGTTCCTTGCCCGTGTCCTGGTGAGCTCGGCAGGCCTGTGCCGGGAGGCTGTCCAGGGCCCCAGCTCCGCCCTCCCCATTGCCACCTTAACGCGTGACACCCCTGTCGTGGTCCCAGATCCCCTGTGCCCATCACAGTGTGATCTCCAGTAGCCTGAAGAAGGGAAAGGAGGGCCTGCTCCCGCCCCTGGCCATCCGGTCACATGGCCCCTGTGTATCCTGGTCACCTGGGAGGGCACAGCTCCTGTGTGTGAAGTCCCTGCCCTGTGCCAGCCTTGCTGGCTTGCAGAGCCCACCGTGGCCGCATCTTCCTCAGGAAATCCTTATCTCCATCTGTCCTTGAGGAATCAGGCCCCAAGCAGTGACTTGTCCTGTGTCACAGAGCGGGGAAGCGTCCCTGTGTTGGGGGTATAGGGCGCACGCTTCCTGTCCCGAGACCCCTCAGCCCTGGCCTGGACCACTCCCTCGAGGCCCAGGCGGGACACGGTTCCTCTGAGGGAGGGTGTTTAGGGGTGAAATGTCATTGTTCCCACTCCTTCTGGAACCTTCCAAGAGCAGTGGGAAACCCCCAGCCCGCTGAAGGACCCCATCTGGTGGCTGCTTCTAACCCGGGAGAGGGTGCGTCCAGGACCACAGAGGCTCTCGGGGTTGGGATGTAGGGGGAGGGGGAGGTCAGGCGTTCCTTCAGGAACCCTCGTGGCCAGATCCGCTTCTCAAAATGGCCGGGCTGAGGGGGTGGGGATGACGCTTTTGCGTTTTGTCCCTCCTCCCGCCCCCACTGTCTGAAAGCCGGTCTGCTGTGGTGCGTCCGCTGCCAGGCCAGCCCGGGGGCCGGGCTCCACCTCAGGCCCGGGCACCTCCGCCCTGGGTGCAGGCTCTGGGCTTTGGGACGGCCTCGGGCAGCGGTACGGGGACTTCAGGGCCCAAACCCCAGGGTGGGTCACTCCAAGTCCAGTGTTAAGAGCTCCTTTTCTTTGACGGAGAAGGGGTCGTGTTCCCCCCCCCCCATGTGGGGGTTGAAGGCTGCAGCCCTGGAGCCTCCTGCGGGCCCAGACCAAAGGCCGGGGAAGCTTCGGGCGGGAGGAGGGTGGATGGCCCGCGGGCGGTAACGCCGGGCCCGTGAAAGGGGCCCTGTGTGCGCCGCAGACACAAAGCCCGCTAAGACCGGGAGGGGTGGGAGCCAGATCCCAGCAGCGCAGGGGACCCTCGGAGCCCCACACGTGGCAGTCGCCACCCCCCGAAGCTCAGGGACCGTCTCAGAGAGGCGAACTGTATTTCTTTATTTTAAAAAACAGCCCAAGAGGAAGCACTTACAGAGTGGGGCGGGAGTAGGGGAGCAGCTCGGCCGGACCCCCACCCCCTCGGCAGGCGGCAGGCTCCCCCTGCTTTCCCCTGGCCCCTCTTCTCCCAGCCAGGCCCTTCCAGACTCCCCCGGGCTTGTGTGCGTGTCTCTCCGCGCCCCGGTGGGGAGCAGGGCGGTGGGCGATGGCACTCACCTCCAGGCCTGCCTTGCTGCGGAGGGGCAGCAAGTTTGGGGGTGCCCGTCCCGGCGCGCTGCTTGCCCGAGCCCAGCCTAACCAATGTGCAGACTACTGTACACATTCAGAGCCCCCTGAACAGGTAGTCTGAACACTGGGTTGGCGGGGCCGGCTGTCTGTCCTGCAGGACCCCCGGCGGGCCGGGGTGGAGGCAAGGAGGGCCACCGTGCCCCAGCCCCTTGGAGTGGCCGGGGAGGCTGGTGCCTGCACCCGTCCGCTTCGCCTCTTCTGACGTGGCACGGCTGGGGCCGGCTCGCATCTGGAGAAAGTTGTGGGTTTGCAGGAAATCCTAAGGAGGGGGCTGGGGAGCGGGTGGGCGTGGGCGGGAGGGAGGGTCCGGGTCCGTGGCCACTATGTGCAGGCGAAGGTCTCCTGGGGAGGGTGGGGGGGTGGGGTGCACGCGCGCCTCTGCGTCTCTGTGTGTGTTTGTTCTGTGTGTGCGTGTCTGTAGCATCGGGGAGGCGGCCGCCGCTCTCTGGGCGGAATCACACTATAAACAGTTCCAGATGTGGCGTCTCGCTCAGGGCCCTGAAGGACTGTGACTCAGTTACTTGGCCTGGCTGGCCAGCTAGAAGCTTCCTGCCTCCTGACACGACAGGGCGGGGGCAGCAGAGGCCCTTCCACAGTTTTCTGAGCTGAGAACACCCCCCCCACCACCACCACCCCGGCCCCTTCTAAAGCCCCCAAGACTCTTCTCTGGGAGGTTGGAGGGCCCTGCGCCTTACCCAGAGCTTTCTTTGCCACCTCCTTCCTTGGATCCCCCCGCCTGCAGTATGGATGGAGGGTTCGCGCCTCTGTGGCCGCCGGGCCCCTCTGCTGCCCCTCACTGCAGCTTGGCCGGAAGGAGCACTCTGGCCGGCTTCCTCCTTTGTCAGAGCCCAGGGACCTGACCCTAGAGTCATAAGAGGGAGGGACAGACACAGGAAAGAAAACCCTAGCGTCTCCTAGGCTCACCTTAATCCTCACCTTGCACAAGGAGGGCAGGACCCCTGTCCGCCTTTGACAGATGAGGACACGGATGCAGAGAGAGGAAGTGGTTTGCCCAAAGGTTCGTGGCCAGGGCGGGCCGGGGCCCATCCGAGCCACTAAGGCTGCAGGACCCACCCCTGCCTGTGTCTGTGGAGTCCTGAGACCTTGAGCCAGCTCTCACCTGCCAGGGAGCCCCCGGCCCCTGCCCCTCCCATCACTGTGGCTGCTCTGGAATTCGGAGGCAGCAGCCATATTGGGCTTTGTTCTGGGGCCTTCCAGTGCACAGGGACAAAATGGGAACTCCCAGGTGAGGGGGAAGGTATCTATTCTCCAAAGATGCCCCGAGGTAAAAGAAAGGGTGGTGGACAGAACTTGGCTCTGGGTCACATGGCCTCGGTTTCTGAGGTCCCGCTATGGCCCACTCCACCTGCCGTGTGGCTCTGGGCAGCCACCTTCCGCCTCCGAGCACAATGCTTCCGTGGCAGGGATCGGGAAGGGTCATCAGAGCCGCTGTGGATCACGGGCATGGGAGCCACGGCGTCCCAATGCTGTGCTCTGGTGTCCTGACGTGGGAAACCCAGCTAGTGGCCGCCGGGAGGGCTAAGATGGTGCACCCGCGGGGGCTCAGCCCCAGGCTGGGGATGCAGAAGGTTCTTAGCCGCCATCGGTGGGTAAATGTTGGCTTCGGTGACTCACCAGGCCTGCGCCCTTGGCTGAAGGCCACGTCCTCTCAGCTGCTTCCCCAGCGGCCACCAGGACTGCCTTGTCTGCCCTCGGAGGGGCACTTCCTGAACAGGGCTGCCCTTAGGAAGCGAGTGACACTTCCGTGGCTTTGGAGCTCAGGCCTCACCTCAAGGGGGCTCACTCTCCAGCTCCAGAATCATCTGAAGCTGATGCGTTTTCAGTCCCAGCCCCACCCCCGCGTCGTTGCCTGCCCCTCTTCGCCTCACTCTCCCTCTCTGTAAGATGGGGTCATCACGGTAATTCAGTTACAGGCTGGTTGTGAAGATACAGCGGTTGTAGGTGTGGTTGTGAACAAAACAGACAGGAGTCCGGCCTCGAGGAGCTGACGAATTGGGCCGGGTGACAGACTGTAGCCTAGGTCAGTGGGCAAGATAACGTGGTGTGGCGTGTTAGGCGAGGGGAAGTAGCAAGGAAGACAGGGAGGGCGAGGGAGAGAGAGCGCCTGTGAGCGTGCAGGAGGGGTGGGGGACAGGCCCCTCCCAAAGGGTCCCTCTGCACAAAAACCTGAAAGAGGCAAGTAGGGAGCCCCGCAGGCATCGGGAGGAGAGTTCCAGCAAAGGCCCTGGGGTGACACAGGCGGCAAGGAGGCCAGCATGGCTGGGGCAGGGTGCACGAAGGGGAGGCGGGGGCCGAGGCAAGTGAGTTAATCCCAGTAAAGCCACCAGCGTGGGAGGCATCAGGTGTTGGCATTGGCCCTCGAGGTGGGGCCCAGTCTGCGGTGACCCGTCCCCCTTCTGCCCTCAGGAGAAGGAGAAGAAGTACATGCTGCCTCTGGATAACCTGAAAATCCGCGATGTGGAGAAGGGCTTCATGTCCAACAAGCACGTCTTTGCCATCTTCAACACAGAGCAGAGGTGAGGGCCCACCGGGCGAGGGTGGCCGGCCTCATCCGGTCATTCTGCAGCGCCCACTGAGCATCTTCTGTGCAAAGTCCCTGCCCTGGGGTCTCATGTTCCAGAAGGGGAATCAAGTGAGGGGCGTCTGGGTGGCTCAGTCCGTTAAGCATCCGACTTTGCATCAGGTATGCATCTCACGGTTCCCAGGTTCAAGCCCCGCGTCAGGCTCTGTGCAAACGGCTCAGAGCCTAGAGCTTCCCCCTCCCCACCCCACTCGTGCTCTGTCTCAGTCTCAAAAATAAACATTAAAAAAAAAAAATTTAGAAAGGGAACCAAGTGAGAAACAGAAAATGGCCGTGGGTGCTTCCAGCGTGTGGTCAGGAAAGACCTATCTAGGCAGAAACCTAATGGAGTGATGGCAGCGGGTCTGAGCCGAGGAGGGACTGGCCCCTGCTCGGATGCTCAGGCGCCCCCTGGTGGCCATTTTGGGGGAGGACAGGAGGTGGGAAACTAGGCCCGGTTGCATAACACTGGTCCAGATGGGAGACTGGGGGGCTGGGCCGGGGCTGAGGACATAGAGGAGGCTGTGGCGGGCGGTGCTGAGGGTCAGAGCTGACCCAAGTCTGGGTCAAGAGAAGAAGGCATTTTCTGATGACCCTGAGCTCGCACGGGGACCGAGCTGCCATCAGCTGGGGGGAAGGCAGAGTCAGGGGAGGCTTGGGGACAACCCAGGGGCTGGGTTGGGGCCATGCTGAGGGAGAGAGGGCTCTGAGACACCGGGTGGGGAATGAGGGGGGCAGCCGTACCCGTACATGGGTCTGGTGTTGGGGAACGAGCTCCGGGGAGGGTGAGAACTGGGGAGCTGTTACTGCATGGCCGTGTCCAAAGTCGCCAATGGGGTGAGACCCTCAGTACTTGTAGACAGGGGAGAAGGGCCCAGGAGGTCCTCAGTAAATCCGCCCCACGGGCACTGGGGTGGGGGCGACTTCAGCAAAAACAAATATCCTTTCCTCGGCTCGGGAAGGGAGCTGGCAGGAGCTCTGAGAACAGGGGCGGGTGGAGTGCGGACACCACTCAGGAGTCCTCCTCCGGGAGTCAGGGAGCACTCAGTCGGACTGGCTCTCAGCCAAGGCCTGGAGGCTCTTCACGACGGAAGGACAGACATCGGCGTCCTCCCCGCTGCCCCAGGGCCACCCCCACCCCACCCCCCGCTGCCCATGGCTCCCAGGGGTTGGAGGCCAGCCTCTGTTTTGTGTAGGAATAGCTCTCCCTGCTCTGTTCTGGGCTGGCCTGAAGCTCTGGGACCCACTTGGGCATGGCTGAGCCTGGGCTTTGTCGTGGGACAGCCTGGCCCGGAAGTTCTTCCTTGGGGCACAGAGGGCAGCAGTCTGGCTTCACGGCCCCGTGATCCCCTGTGTGGGAAGGTGAAGATGGTACCTAATGTATCATTTACGAGTGAGCTCAGGAACCCCAGAATAACAGTCATGGAAACAAGATAGAAGTTTCTGTTGTTTCTCATGACGTTACCATCTGGGGCAGGTGGGGCGGCTCCAGAGGCGTTCAGATCCATCCTTATTCCTGAGCCTCCCTCCTCCTCTTCCAAGATGGCTGCCCGAGGTCCAGCCACCATGATACTCCGGGCAGTGGGAAGGAGGAAGAGGAGCAACAAAGGCCTGCCTTCCCTTTTCCGAGGCTCCTTCCAGAAGTCTCAGGGCCGCCACGCACTGCTGCTCGTTGGCCATAGCTCCGTCATGGGCCACGAGTAACCTCAGACTCGGATCTCAAACACAAAAGCTTTGGGCCAGCTTGGCCGCCCCCACCCTGTGGGACGGGACAGCGCGTGTGGCACAGGTCGTAGCCCGCACAGCACCGTCCATGAACGCTGGTTAGTGTCCGTCCGTTTCTCCGCCAACCTTGTGGCTCTTGCACCTTTCTTCTGCTCACAGACCCACATTTGCCCTGGGAGTCCCCATCCCCCACGTCCCTCCCTCCCCACCAGCCCGCACCCCCCCGGAATCAGGGCACATTCTACACCTTCACCATCAAATGCAGTAGCCACTGGCCCAAATTTAGCTATTTAAATGTAAGCTGACTGAAATAAAATGACGTTGAGAGTCCCTTCCTTCGTCACCCTGGCCCCGTGGCTGGTGCTCACAGAACCACCGTAGCCCTTTGCCACCACGCCTGACAACACGGGTTGAGAACGATTCTGCCATCACAGAATGTTCCGTTGGACACCTTTGCTGTAGCCTCCCCGGAAACACCGGGGTGGGAGCTCCCCCAGGCAGGGGCGTTGTGGGACACCTGCCCGCTTCTGAGGGGGGTCTCAGGCAGCCTTTGCCCGCCCCCCCGCCAACCGGAGGGCACGGGAGAGGGCCAGTTCCCAGGCAAAGGAGAGGAGTCGACCGAACCCACAATAACAAACCCCCTCGGATGCCGCTAGATGCAGACGTCACTGAGCACGTGTGCTGCGCTCGGCAGGGTTTTAGAGGCTGTAGGCACTACCTGGGGGCCCCCATCTGCCCGACCAGGTAGAGGTGCCCCTGCCATCCCGGGGCTGCAGCTGTGAGCGCCTGGGTCAGGTGTGAGTCCCCGCCAGTCAGTCCCCAGGGCCCCCGCTACAGCTCTGCCCCCTGCTCGGCCCACGGGCAGGGTCAAACCACGGCCTCTCCCTCCTCCCTTTTGCTGCAGGAACGTCTACAAGGACCTGCGGCAGATCGAGCTGGCCTGCGACTCCCAGGAGGACGTGGACAGCTGGAAGGCCTCGTTCCTCCGGGCTGGGGTCTACCCCGAGAAGGACCAGGTGAGGAGCCGCCCTGCCCAGCGGGCACGCCGCGGGCCGTGCGGGCCCAGCCTGGGAGAGGAGGGGGTCTGGCGGCTCACCGGGTGGGTCATTTCCAGACACGTAGCCCATACTGTCACGAGCAAACAGAGGAGGAAAGGGGAGAGGGTTTTGTGGTCAGAGTCCAGAAGGTTCTCCAGGTAAAGCCAAGACAGGGATATACATGGCCTGGGATCCCGTCTGCTTTGTCCCCTCTCCCCTCTCCTCTCCTTGAGGTGGAGTGAACGTGGCCGCCCTCGGCCCCCAAATTAACATGGTCCAGTCCCCAGGTGAGGGGTCCAACCGCCTTGGGCCATGGTCACCCCAGGTGCAGGCAGCTCAGGCCAGGGGCAGGCACGGCCATCAGGGACATGCCCAGAAAGCCGGCTGTGGGCCGGACAGGCAAGCAGTTCGCAGAGAAGAGGGGCTCCCCACGCTCCCCCAGGCCACCGTCCCCCCTCACCGCCTGCCCTCTCTACCCGCAGGCAGAAAACGAGGACGGGGTCCAGGAGAACACCTTCTCCATGGACCCGCAGCTGGAGCGCCAGGTGGAGACCATTCGCAACCTGGTGGACTCGTACGTGGCCATCATCAACAAGTCCATCCGCGACCTCATGCCAAAGACCATCATGCACCTCATGATCAACAACGTGAGTGCCTGCCCCCGCTCCGTCCCGTGGGGAGGGGCCCGGGCCGCCAAAGCCCGGTTGGCCCTAACATTTGCATAACATTTAAAATTAGAGTCATGACCTTCTAAACATCAGAGCCTCTCAGGAAATCAAAAGGTGCGGGCCACATGGGGCTCACTCACTCCCTTTTCGTTGGGTAATTGAAGTGAAGGACACATGTATACACTTTCTCTAAGTTTTCTCGGCCTTATAATGACCCTAGGAGAAGAACTGCGATGTGTCCATGTTCTAGACAGGAAAGGGGGGCCCGGCAAGGTCAAGGAGGCTGCCCTGAGTCACTGAGAAGAGTGGGTGGTGGCGTTAAAACCCAGTCAGAGCCTGTCCCCAACGGTGGCCTCCTGCTGGCCTGTGGCCCAGCCCATCTTCACTCAAGGGCAAAGGACATTGCCTACCCCAGGCTCCCCACACTCGGGCTTTAGGCCTCTCTTTGGTGAAACGCACTTGTACTAATGTCTCCCGCTCTCGGTTGCAGGGAGGGTGCAGGGGGCTCATGTATCAGGCCTTCGGCTCAGCCAGGCACTCAGGAAGCTTTGTACACCAGCTTTGGCTTATGTTGTGCCTGTGAAAGCTTGAAATGCCACAGGGTCTAAAGCAAAACTCCCAAGTCCTTTCTTTTTCACTGTGTTCTTCGTGGTCTCCTTGTTAAGCTTCATGGGGGTGCCAGTGGGCTCCTCACGAATAGATGGATTTAGGATATAGATGCTTCTGCAGCTGTGAAATTTATTTATTTATTTATTTTTATTTATTTCTAGGAGAGAGAGAGAGAGAGAGAGAGAGAGAGAGACAGCGTGAGCAGGGAAGGGTCAGAGAGAGAGGGAGTCACAGACTCTGAAACAGGCTCCAGGCTCTGAGCTGGCAGTCAGCACAGAGCCCGACGCGGGGCTCGAACCCACGAACCGCGAGATCATGACCTGAGCAAAAGTCAGACGCTTAACCGACTAAGCCACCCGGGCGACCCTGCAGCTGTGAAAATTTCATGTGTGCTCCGACCCAAAAGTTCCCCCTTGCAGAAGCTCTCCCTGCGGACACATTTGCCCGCATACAAATTGAGCATATATGTGCTGATTTTAGCGTTGTTTTTGTAGTGGCTGAAAATTAGAAATATCTATCCACTTAATAGAATCCAGCTAATAAATAACCATTCTATAAGAAGGAAGGGAGGGAGGAAGGGAAGTAAGGAAAAAGAAAAAAGAAGAGGAAGTCCAGGTTGATAATAGCTCATTTATAACACAGAAAAAGAAAACTATGGAGCATAACAGAATATACAGGAAGAATCCATTTGTATAAAAGGGGAGGGGAAATAAACTCTCGAGCCTGGTCATTTTGGCAGATGTTGACAGTTCATTTGGGAAAATTCAACATCCATTCTTAAAAAGCCAATGTAGGAGTCTCCTGTTAGGAATCCGTGTTTCCATCTCAAAGTCACTTTTTTTCTTTCTTTTTTTTTAGTGTTTATTTTTGAGAGGGGGAGGGGCAGAGAGAGAGGGAGACACAGAATCCAAGCAGGCTCCAGGCTCCGAGCTGTCAGCACGGAGCCCAACGTGGGGCTCAATCTCACAAACTGGGAGATCGAGACCTGAGCCAAAGTCGGATGCTTAACCAACTGAGCCACCTAGGTGCCCCTCCAAAGCCACCCTTGACCTTGTTTTTTTTTTTTTCAATGTTTTATTTATTTCTAGGAGAGAGAGAGACAGCGTGAGCAGGCGAGGGTCAGAGAGAGAGGGAGTCACAGACTGAAACAGGCTCCAGGCTCTGAGCTGGCAGTCAGCACAGAGCCCAAC
The DNA here is from genome assembly GCF_003009895.1 of Hyaena hyaena. NCBI lineage: Eukaryota > Metazoa > Chordata > Mammalia > Carnivora > Hyaenidae > Hyaena > Hyaena hyaena. Next base: position 1,033,852 of record NW_024081017.1, read on the forward strand.
ACGGGGCTCAAACCCACAAACTATGAGATCGTGACCTGAGCTGAACTTGGACACTTAACTGACTGAGCCACTCAGGCGCCCCAGTGTTTATTTTTTGAGAGAGAGTGAGCATGAGAAGGGAGGGGCAGAGATAGAGGGAGACACAGAATCTGAAGCAGGCTCCAGGCTCCGAGCTGTCAGCACAGAGCCCAACACAGGGTTCAAACTCACGGACCGTGAGATCACGACCTGAGCTGAAGTCAGCCACTCAACCGATTGGCCACCCAGGCATCCCCAGAGCCACTTGTGACCTTAATGGGGAAACTCGGGAAAATTCCCTTGAAAATCAAGAACAAGTTGGCCATCTCCACTTGTGTTTAAAGCTTTCTTATAGAGCTACTAACCAATGTAGTCAGATTAGAAAAATCGCATAGAGGTGTGAACACTGAAAAAGAATAGGGAAGCCCATCCCTCCCTAATTGTAGAAGGTCACGTACACGTGAACACACCAAGAAATGCTGAAAAACTCCTGTATCCTGTAGGAGATTTTGGAAGGAACAAAGTATAAAATGAATAGACACTAGTACTGTTTATTTTTTTCATTTTAGAACAAGCATGTGCTAGTCGGGGAGGGACAAAGGCAGAGAGGGAGGGAGGGAATCAATCTTAAGCAGGCTGCATGCTCAGGAAGAAGACCCTGGCATCATGACATGAGCTGAAATCAAGAGTCGGATGCTCAACTGCTTGAGCCACCCAGGCGCCCCTTTTAAACACTTTTTTTTCTTTAAGAGAGGAAACTAGTAGTCAAAAGCCAGTTCTCAGGTAACCGAAGGGAGGAAGATGACCATACAAGAGGCAGGGTTCTTGGGCTAATTCTAATCACCAGCATCTGGGGAGATGGGTCCGAAGAGCACTTGAAGGTGCCCCCGGGCAGACCCCTGGGTAGAAAGCCTGCCCGCGGTTTCAACCTCTTCCACGTCCTGCAGTGGAGCGAGAGGCTGGACGGCCTGCGGGTGTGGTCGCAAGTCCTGACTCCCCCCGCCCATTGCCCCCAGACCAAGGCCTTCATCCACCACGAGCTGCTGGCCTACCTGTACTCGTCGGCAGACCAGAGCAGCCTCATGGAGGAGTCGGCCGACCAGGCCCAGAGGCGGGACGACATGCTCCGCATGTACCACGCGCTCAAGGAGGCCCTCAACATCATCGGGGACATCAGCACCAGCACCGTGTCCACGCCCGTGCCCCCGCCCGTCGATGACACCTGGATCCAGAGCTCCAGCAGCCACAGGTCCGCAAGGCCCGGTCCCTACAGTCTGCAGAGGACGCGGCGGCTCCCACGTGGCCCATTAGGGCACAGCCCGAGGGGTGGACGGGGTGGAGGGGCCCCCAGGGCAGGCCACAGTGGGAGCCGCTACCCTGCCAGGGCCTCACGCAACAGACAGAAGGGTAGGGTTAAAGGCCCATGTGTGGCCTGGTGCCTCCCACGGGCTAAGCCCAAAGCGGCCCGGGCCGTGGCAGCCATGGGGTCATCGTCCTGGAGCCCAGAGCAGAGGCGAGAGTGGCGGGTTGGGGGCGATCTCTGGGGGCCTTAACCAGCACGACCCTTCCCCCTCAGCCGCCCCAGAGCTGTTGGATGGAAATGAGACGCTGGCATGGGCAGCACACACCATCGGACAGGGCCACCAGACCAGTGCCGGGGCGGGTGTTGGGAGGGGAGAGGGCCTGTCAGGGAAATCTAGAAGGTGCCAGCCCTACTGAGACCTCAGGGAGCCATGGAGCTACTCAGGGAGAGGGTACCCAGCCTGGGGGATAGGGTTGCTTAGGCCCTGGGGACAGCCTGTGGGGGCCACCCAGGGCAGGGGCTTGTAGGCCCTGCAACCTCTGGCAGCATTTGGAGTTGATTGGGAGTCAGGGCTGGACTCTGGAAGGATCTGCGGCTAATGAGGGTGGATCGGGGGAGGTAGAGCAGCCGGGAGGCCCAAGCAGGGCTGGTGGGAGGGAAACAGCCAAGGGAGGGAGGTCAAAGGGAAGCAGGAGGCCCCGGTGGCCGGCCGAGCTGGGGTGCAGGTGGGCCCTGGCTCAAGTTCAAGGTGAGGGCACAGCCATTGCTAAGCAGGTGGCGGCAGAGTGGATGGAGGGAACAGCTACTCCCCTACCTGCGTGTCCCCGGGTGGGAGCTGGTGCCTGCCTGTGTCACCTGTGTCACTCCCGGGCCTCCAGGCCCCCACTGGCCAGGCTGGTGCACCCCACCCCCGCCTCCAGCTCACACGTTCTCCTTCCTCCGCAGCCCCACTCCACAGCGCCGACCCATCTCCAGCGCGCATCCCCCAGGCCGGCCCCCGGCAGTGAGAGGCCCAACCCCGGGGCCCCCCCTGATTCCCATGCCAGCCGCCTCCTTCGCCGCACCCCCCATCCCGTCCAGGCCTGGACCCCAGGGCGTGTTTGCCAACAATGACCCCTTCTCAGCCCCGCCTCAGATCCCATCTCGGCCAGCTCGGATTCCGCCAAGCATCCCCCCTGGAGTGCCCAGGTAAGGCCGGACCCCCCTCACTGCCTGCCACCAGGGCCACCAGCCTGCACCCTGGGGCCTCTCCAGCCCTAAGCTCTCCTTGCGCCTCGCCGAGGAATGGAGCTGGTGTGAAAACTAAGGCCCATAGAGACCGAGTCACTTGCCCAGAAGTCACTGAGTGGCAGAGAGTCAGGGTGACCCCAGGGCTCCCAGGCCTGTCCTTTGCCTGAGCGGGTGCCCCACCATGCAGGGTGGGACTCCACGCGGGCCCCCGTCTCCTGGTTTTGACCTTGGTTTTCTTTCTTGAGGACATACTCGGGGCTGTTGCACACCCCTGCCCTGCCCTCCCCCACCCTGCAGGCCAGGCTCTGTCCTCCTCACTTCTCCCACGAGGGACCCAAGGCCCAGGGTGGGTGGGGACTCACACAGTCACACCACAAACTCCCTCCTGGCTCTCTAGCATCCCTGAGAGCATCCGGCGCCCTGGGCAGGGGATGGGGGGGTGGCCGGGCTCCTCTCCCTCATCCAATTTATGGCCTCACTGCCATCTCCCCCCTTCCCCTCCCCATCTGTCTTTATTCTCTTTGCAGCAGAAGACCCCCTGCTGCGCCCAGCCGGCCCACCATTATCCGCCCAGCCGAGCCATCCCTGCTCGACTAGGCTGCGGCTGCAGGGGGGTGGGGGGCGTTCTCAGGGGGGGTCTTCGCACACCCGCGGTGCAGGAGTTCCGGTGGCCTGGGCCCCTCCGCTGTCCCTGGCGCCGTCATCCACGTGCCAGGACCTGGCTCCCTGCGGGCAGCCCCTGACTCTTCCCTAACCTTGGCCCCCATCCCCGGATGCACACAGCACTGAAGGGGCCCCGGAGCCCCGGGGCAGAGGGGGAGCTGGGGCGGTGCACTTTGGGGGATGGACCTCAGAGTAGCAGAGGAGGGAACACACTCTGGGCGCCATCTCAGTGAGGCTTCAGGCTGGGGTGGGGGGCTTGCCCAGGGCTTCTCCAGCCAGGAAAGCCTGAGGAGACCGGGCCTTCTGGAAACACAGGCACCCAGAGAGCCTGTAACCCGCAGCCCTTCCTGGGGCCCAAGGAGCATGTCCGTTTCTCAGCAGCGAAGCTGGGGACAGCCGCCCCAGCCCAGCAGGCCCCAGGCTGCCCGCCCCGCCTCAGTTGTAAATATTCCTTCCTCGGCCTTCTTAACCACAGGGCCCCGCCTCGGCTGCCTGAGGTGCCTTTGCCAGGTCCGGAAGCCTCAGCCCTGCCGGCCTCGCTCTTTCCTCCCTGGGTCCCCCCCTTCCTCCTAGGACCCCGGGGAGGCTTGGGCTCAGGGCTGAGTGAGTGGGGAGGCTTTGAGGGGCTCCCGGCTCCCACCCAGGCCTCCCCGACGGGGTGGGTCCCCAGGTGGCCCATCACTGAGCAGACCTCGCTCGCTCCTCGCTCGGTTTGACCACTGTAAGTGCCTGCACTCTGTATCCTATTAATAAACTAAAATAAAGGGAAGAAGCTTCTAGCGGCTGCTGCGTGGGCCTTTTGTGTTGTCAGGCTGAGGATGTGGACTGCTCACCTTCCCCCAGCCCGGGGAAGGCCTCCCACCACGGGCTCTCATACCTCCCTCAGGGGGCTCTGCTCTTGACCAGAGTTCACTTCTTCCAGAGACAACCATGCTCTTGAGGGAAGATCTTCTGCTTCCTAACACCTCAGGAGCAGGGGCAGATGTTCCCCTCTTCCCCCCCACCCCATCACGTACTAACACAGGGGCCTGGCTGCAGCCCCCTGACGTACCGCTGGTGTGGGGACCGGGACGCACGCCTAGGGTGGGCATCAGATCACTAAGGAGAGAGGGGATTCCGGCCCTCCACCCCGAACCGCAGTGGGGAGGGCCCCCTCCCCACTGCCACGGCCCTAAGGACTCCCCCGCAGGCCCCAGGCCTTCCGGCCCAGCCCGGGTCACAGTTAAACTTTGCTTTCTGATTTTTCTCTTGTGCCCAGGAGACCACCTCCATCGGCTCCCGCCCGACCTTTCTTCTTCTGAACTTCGTGGGAGACCCCTCCCGCCTGCCTGGTTTGCCCCCTGGGGGCCGGGTCGGTCCCTGAGCCCCAATCACCAGGCTCTGTGATTTTCTGACCATAATTTATTGACTCCAGTGCCCAGGCCAGACCACCCTGTGTTCCGTGAGGCGCCTGCGCAAGGTTTGGCTGGGCCACCACCGCCCCCCACCCCCGGCTCTGCCCCGGGGCCCCCGCACAGGGAAGCAGGGGCGGGTGGTCTCGCAGTCCCTGCTCCTAGAGTTCTGTGACCGGACCTCACAGCGAGCCCCCCCTGCACTACGCTGAGGGGCTGGGCTCCTTCTCTCAATAAAGTGACTGTCCTGGCAAGAGCACTGTGTCTCCTTCCCGCCCCCCCCCAGCAGCAGCAACAGGCCTCCGGGGGGGTGACAGGGAGACCAGGGGCCCCACACACAGAAAGCCCCGTCCCAGCAGCACCTGGCTCAGGCTGCTGGGGAAGGGAAGGGAGTCTGCTTCCTGGGCCCCACCCCCACACCTAGGGCCAGTGCAGGCTGGAAGACTCAGGCTAAGGCACACACATTCACAGCAGGGGACGCACAGACCGGCCACGCCATCCAGGCACTGCATTCAAATGCCACGGTGCCCCCGTCCATGCACAGTGTCCTGGAGAGCAGGTGCCACCACTGAGCTGCCCCTCCCGGAGGGCCCGGGGCTGTCAGCCAAGCCAACAAGCGTTTCTTCCTGCCTGCCCCGCCCCCCCACTCGAAGGGAGAAGACATTGAGGGCCATACCTCCGGCCCCGACTGTACAGCCTCCCCTCCCGTAGGGGACACTCAGGTGGGGAAGGGACCCCCAAATCTCACACACATGTGCCCTGCCCTTCTCCCCATTCCTCCTTCCGGGGCTACGTAGGCACAGGGCGCTTGTCCTGGAAGAAGCGCTTGAGCGTGCAGACCTGCAGCACGGCCACCAGCAGCAGCACGGCCATGTTCACAGCAGACCAGAAGTTGACCCGTTCCAGGTTGCCTTCCTGCAGGTTGCGGTCACGTGCCTCAAAGGCCCGCAGGAGCGTCAGCATCTGGATGCTGCGCTCCAACCGTGTCTTCATGGTCTCGATGGATTCCTGTGGGGCAGAGATGGGGGCAGTGTCAGGCTTCCGCTTTTCGGGGAGCAGAGACCAATAAAACTAGGGGCCATGGGGTGAGCTGAGAGCCTGGACTGTGGCCAGGCTGCCTGGAGTCTAAATCTGCTCTCTCTATTGAGTGGCTGTGTGACCTTGAACAAGTTAATGAATCTCTCTGGGCCTCCGTTTCCTCAGAATTGCTCTGAGAGTTACATACCTACATCAGTGTAAAAAAACGTACTGAGTAGTAGTCAACAGCACAGTTGCCAAAGCCAGACTGCCTGTGGTCAAATATTGGCTTTGCCAGTTGCTAGTTGTGTGGCCTTAGCCGTCCCTGTGCCTCAGTTAAACGAGGCATTAAGAACACACTACCTACTTCATATGGAGATTTCATGAGATTATTTAAGCCCCTGAAATTCCTACACCTTAGAAACGTGCTATATTTTAACTGTGAGTTGCTACAAACATAATTAAGGTGGGGGCACCAGGGAGGCTGGGTCAGGCGAATGCGGACCCCAGCCACGGTGGAAGAACAGGGGAGCATGGTTGTCCAAAGCCACAGATCTGGCGAGTGGCCCCAGTTCACCCTGGGCGCACCTTGATGTCCTCCATCTTGACATCCAGCATTTCCTCGGGCTCCACGGCCTCTGCCCAGCCTTCAACCTCCTCGTCGTCCTGCAGGCTGTCAAAAATGAGTTCGAAGAACACCAGCTTCTCTGAGATGGTGCTGAAGGAGTTGTCAAAGCACAGCTTGTAGTCCCCGGCCTCCGTGGGCTCCACCCTGGAAGAAAGACACACAGACACACATGACCCTGAGTGGCCCACCAGCCGGACACTGAGAGGCAGGGAAGGTGGTAACCTGAGGCCACTGCAGAGGGGCAGGGCTGAAACCGAACCCAGGCTGACAGTGGGGCTGAACTCACGTGTGCACCCCATCTGCCTTGCGGGACTCGCTGACCAGCAGCACGCCCTGAGGGCTCTCCAGGGTGAAATCCACGTCCAGTCCAGCACCTCCAATCACCTGGGAGGAGAGGTAAGAGAAGTTGGAGGGCTGGGGTAGGCCAAGGGCAGCTGCCAGGGAAAGCCAGACATACATACAGATCATCAGAGGCCCACCAGAGCGCAGACGTCTACACTTGCAACCTGCTCCTGCCTCACCTGTCCCTGTGACCGCGCCCCTGGCTTTGGCTCTGTCTTCATTGATATGACAGCTTTGGTTTGGCTCTTTGATCTAGTCTCTCCCCCGTCGTAAGTCCTTGATCGACGTTTACCTGGCCACACCCCAATGAGGGTAACGGGGCCCTGCTTTCCTTAACCCAACCCCAGAGAAATCCTCATGTTCACCAAGCCCTTTCTTCTGGCGCATCTTGGTCACACCCACCGACTCCGGCGGTCGCACAACTCTCGGCCACGCCCATTCGGGAGGTTCCCGCCCCGTGAAAGGCTCCCAGTTATAACTCATGCCCCGCCCCTTCTGGGCGTCTCACTCTAACCCCGCCTCCTGCTATTATTCCCACCCGCTCCGCTCCTACGCGCGGTCTCCATCAGCTCCCGCTCGCTCTCCCTGGCTCCGCCCCCGCGCTCTTACGCACGGGCTCCTCCCCCTCCCTCTAATGCATGCCTCGCTTCAGCTGCCTGGCCACGCCCACTCGCCCAGGCTCCTCTCTTTTGCTGGCTTCCCCAGCCCGCGACCCTCTACCTGGTATTCGGTCTCGAGGCTTGCGTTGGCCGGTGCAGACTGATAGAAACACTGTTTCCTCCCCGCAGGCAGCAGGAACGTGAACTCGCCGTCCTGGATCGGCGGTGGCCCTGCCCCTCCCACCCCCACCGGCGGCAGTAGTAGCCACAGTGCCAAGGCTAGGGCCGCTCCGGCCGCCATCATCCGGGTCACCCTCCAGTCTGCTATGAGGTCGCGGTTCCTTTAAGGGCTAGCCCTGCCCCCTCTGCTACTCGGCGGAGCTCATTGGCAGCCGCTTCGTGAAACCAGCAGGGAGGAAGACGAAGGGCCCCCTGAGAGCTTAGCTGCCCGAAGGGGTGCCTGATGTGATAGCAACACTCGATCTTCGGGAGGATTTTTTTTTTCGGAGGGGCCTCCGGTTGTAATCTCAACCGATGATGGGGAGGGGGGATGACAAAAATAAGTACTATGGTGCATCTTTCTCAGGCAAAAGTTAAGACAACTAAGTCGGAGGCGCGTCGCGACCTTCTAAGGCCCCCTCCCTGCGGTTTTCCCAGAGTAAACTGCGCGCTACGACCGTTTAGCGGTGCTGTCTGCGTGGAATGGATCCGTAGGGCTCACGTATAAACTAGTTGAACTGGGGGCGCGAAGGAGACCTTTTAGTGTTGGTGTGGGCTCCGTGTCGCCGGTGCGGCCTGACCCTTTATTCCTTAGATCTGTCGCTTTGTCAGTTTCCTCGTCTGTGGTGGGTGTGATGGAGCGACCACCCCCTACGGCGGCTGTCGGAGTTGAGATGAAGCCTTGCGCGAACGTTCCGTTTCTCCTTGCGTAGAGTCAGTACGGGGGCCCAGCCCCTGCACACCAAGGGTCTCAAACTCGGGGGGCCGGCAGGTAAACAGAGTAATCGAAGTGGCCCAGGGCACGAAAGACGATGGCCAGATTGCGTAAGAGTCAGAGAAGAGAATGTGGGGCTGGGAGCCACGAAAGCTAGTTCCAACCACCCCCGACCCTTGGCTTGAAGAAAGCGCCCTGCTGGGCCTCAGTATCCTCATCCGTGAAATGGGGGGGGGGGGGTGATAGTCGTGCTGCCTCCCTGGGCTGTTGTGAAGATTAAATGAGAGAAGGCTTGTTTAGCGCTTAGCACGTTATGGGCCCTTGGTAAATACTACGTTATTTTCCAGGCTTCTTGCCCACCGTGTAACCCCTTCTCCCTGTCTGGCTTAGAGTGTTTGGAGGCGATGTCCCTCTGGGAAGCCGCCAGATGACCAAAGACGTCAGTGTAGAAACGGACACTGATTGGTGATTCTGTCTAGTTAAAAAAAAGAAAATGTTCAGATGGAAATTTTGAGGCTTTAAAGACAGGCTTTGGAGTGGTTGGCATTTGGTGACACTTACTCTTCAAATACAGCTGGTGGCCGTCCTCACCTGCTCTTGGAGAAGTTGGGGAAGTAACGCCACGTTGTTATGTCAAAGTTCATGGACAGTCATTATTAGTCCCCCAATTTTCTGTCATGCAGACTCGCTGCTCGGACATTTTGAAGTAGTTGTGGAGAATGGGTGATTGTTTTGTTTTTAAGTTTATTTATTTTGAGAGAGAGGATGGGGAGGGGCAGGGAGGGAGAGAGAGAATCTTGAGCAGGCTCCGTGCGGTCAGCACAGAGCCCGATGGGAGGCTCAGTCCCACGTGAGCCAGAATCAGGAGTCAGACGCTCAACTGACTGAGCCACCCAGGCAATCCTAAAATTAATGATTTTAGAGTGAATACTTCTACACATTTATTACATTCACAGTGTTGTGTAGCTGTCACTCTACTTTCAAAACATTTTCATCAGCCCCAAAATAAACCCTGTACCCATTAAACCTGTACCGCATTCCCCTCCCCCCTTGTGGCAATTTCCAACGTGCCTCTATGAATTTGCCAATTCTGGATGTTTCATATAAGTGAAATATCTGACCATTTATGTCTGGCTTCTTTCACTTAGCATAATGGAGTTTCATCCTCCTAGCATGAATGAGTATTTATTTCATTGTAATGGCTGAGTAATAATCCGTTGCATAGATCTACCACATTTATCCGTTCAGCCATTGATGGGCATTGGGGTTGCCCCATCTTTTGGACATTGTGAATAGTGCTGCTATGAACGTGTGTATGTGTATTTGTTTGAGAATCTATTTTCAGTTTTATACACCTAGGAGTGGAATTGCTGGCCATAGGATAACTCTATGTTTAACTTTTTCTTTTCTTTTCTTTTCTTTCTTTCTTTCTTTCTTTCTTTCTTTCTTTTCTTTTCTTTTCTTTTCCTTTCTTCTTTCTTTCCTTCCTTCCTTCCTTCCTTCTTTCCTTCCTTCCTTCCTTCCTTCTTTCCTTCCTTCCTTCCTTCCTTCCTTCCTTCCTTCCTTCCTTCCTTCCTTCCTTCCTTTTTTCTTTTCTAAGCAGAGCCTGAGACAAGGATTCAGGCACAGATGCTTCCATTCTTTTTAAATGTTTATTTATTCTTTGAAAGAGAGAGCAGGAGTGGGGGAGGGGCAGAGAGAGGGAGACAGAATCCCAAGCAGGCTCCAGGCTCTAACCTGTCAACACAGAGCCTGATGCAGGACTCGAACCCGCAAACTGCGAGATCATGACCTGAACCAAAGTTGATCATTTAACCAACTGAGCCATCCAGGTGCCCCTCTATGTTGAGCTTTTTGAGGAACTCCCAGACTGTTTTCCACAGTGGTTGCTCCATTTTATATTCCCACCAACCATGTATGAAGGCTCCAATTTCTCCACACCTTCAGCAACACTTGTTATTTTCTGTTTTATTTTCTTTTTTTAATGTGTTTTTTTTTTTTTTAATTTCTGAGAGAGAGAGCATGAGGAGGGGAGGGTCAGAGAGAGGGAGACACAGAATCTGAAACAGCCTCCAGGCTCTGAACTAGCTGTCAGCACAGAGCCCAACGTGGGGCTTGAACCCACGAACCGTGAGATCATGACCTGAGCCGAAGTCGGACGCTTAACCAACTGAGCCACCCAGGCACCCCTTCTCCAATCTTTTCTGAGCACTTCTGCCCTGGGCATGGGCATTGCTTTCTAAATCCCTTGGGATATGTGGGTGCTTCTCTTTTTTTTTTTTTTTTTTAATGTTTTATTTATTTCTAGGAG
>NW_024081017.1:1044386-1160189 GCF_003009895.1 Hyaena hyaena
ACGCGGGGCTCGAACCCACGAACCGCGAGATCATGACCTAAGCGAAAGTCGGACGCTTAACCGACTAAGCCACCCAGGCGCCCTCATGTGGGTGCTTCTGAATGCCCGAGCTACCAGGAGAAATGCTCACCCTGTTTCCTCCTAGCTTTTGGCATGTCTGTTGTGAAAATGTAATAAAGGGAAACCTTTAAAATGAAGTCAGGAGGGGAGCCTGGGTGGCTCAGTCAGGTTAAGCATTCGACTTCGGCTCAGGTCATGATCCCGCGGTTTGTGGGTTCGAGCCCTGCATTGGGCTCTGTCTGCACTGACAGCTCAGAACCTGCTTTGGATCTTCTGTCTCCCTCTCTCTGCTCCTCCCCCACTTTCTCTCTCTCTCTCTCTTTCAAAAAGAAAAAGAAAATTTTAGATGGAATTAGGAGGACAGAAGGGTGAACGCTCACAGCCTGCCACTCATTGTCAATGGCAGACCTGACAGGAAGAGATGTGCCTTGCAAATTGATAACTTTCCTACCTGATTTTACTACGTCAGCAGGACGAGGAAAGGTTTTCCCTTCCCCTGGGAACAGCCCAGCCACCGAGAGACGGTCACAACTCACCCGATGAAACATCGCTCCACTTCCAACCGCCAGTTTAATCCAATGGACCGCTTATCGGTAATGGCCTTCCTGACTTCCCCCTTCCCTGTATTAAAAGGGCTCCTCTTCCTCGTTCAGACCTGCCTCCACTTCTGCTGTCCTGAGTCGTCCGAAGCTTGCTTGTCCTTAGTTGCATCTCTGTGCCATTCCTGAACAAACCCATTTTTGCTGGCAAAACCATTGGTTAATGCCGCCCCCAGTTATACCACTTTGCCCCAGGTGGCTGTGGGTTCTTCCCCTTCCCTTACGCCGTCTTCCAGGAATGCATTCTGAGGTCAGCGGACAGAGCGCCTTGAGTCGGTCCCCAGGTCACCCTCAGACATGTTAGATCAGACCAGCACTGTCCTGCCCACCCCCGACCTCCAGCGTGCTGGGAAGGAGCTGAGGACAGGGTGAGGAAAGCACCACAGCACCTTCCTGCCACGTTCAGGTTTCCTCTTCGTTTTGATTCGGCGGTCACTTGGTTGGCGTAAACCCTTGGCTGTTTTCCAAAGTTCAGATAAACGGTTGATTCTGTGTCTGCTCAGTTTGTCCAAGCTTACGGGCCCTTGGAGTTACCCACTCCGCAACTTCTGCCGCCACCCGGGGCCCGAACGGGTGATTCTCGTTTCCTTCGACTGAGCAAAAACTCTCCCCTGTCCCAGGTATTCAACAAACATTTGTTGAGTGTCTGACACTGTGCATAAAACAGACTCTGTGTATGTCTTCACAAAGCTGCCATCCAAGCGTAGGAGCCAGGTTACACACAGGCAAGCTCAGCGCTTGGGTGGCTTCGGGTAGCTACAGGCACTAAGGAGTAAAGGGTAGGTGGAGATGGATGGCTCATTTCACCTGGGTGGAGTCAGGGAAGGCTTCCCGGAGGAGGTGGCATTGAATCTCAGACTTGAAGTAGAAGGGAGAGGAGGTGGGCAGAGAGAACAGTGCCCTGAGGTGGGAAGGCACTCAGAGGGCTCAGGGGGCAGCAAGGAAATGGAGCAGAGGGAGGGGAGTAGCCAGAGAAGAGATGAGAGCAGCTGTGCAGGCCACATATACAGGGTCCATCTTCCCTTGTAGCACTGGCACCTGTAGTCAGCCTGGGGCTCTTAACAACCATGGGGAGTTGGCAAACTAGCCTCTGGAGACCACAGATCCCCCGACATTATAACCAAAAGATTCTGAGAGTGTGTGCTAGACAGTCGTCGTGCAACCCCCCCCCCAACCCCACCCCTGAGCCATTCTCCACCCTTCCCTACCCTGCCCTGCACCCTAGGACGCTGATCTCTACACACCGGGTCAACTTAGCTGCCTCTCCCTCTGGCATCCAGTTGGGTTCGGCCCTGGGGGGAGATATGAGGAGGAGAGGAAGGCGTAGGTGTATATCCTCTGGCTCCCACGCTGTTGGTCTGTGTGCTTCTACCAAAGCCTGCAGCTCCAAATCTCTCCAATTCCACAGCTGCGTTCCTCCCTGGCAACTTTAGGCCTGAGCTGGTAACAGCTTCCTGACCCTGGGGAGTCAGCATCCTTTGCTGATTTACCTTCACCCTGCCCATGACCCCTCAGCTGTACCTCTTACAGCTGCTATCCGTGACTAATGCAGGTAAGTGTGTCTGTTTTTCTGAATTCGGAATTCCAGGTTATAGGTTCCTGCGCCACGTTAAATACTCCCAGGATGAAGTCCTTAACATTCATCCAAGGACTTTAACACATATTATTCCCTCCACCTAGAATGTCCTTCCCTTGTCTCCTTCTCAGGGTTTTGGGGTCAGATAACACCTCCTCCCAGAAGCCCTCCCTGAACCTGCTGAAGCCAGGTTAGGAGCCGCCCTTGATGATTGACTCCATTTTAGCACTTCCCCCAACTGGACTCTCATTGCCTGCTTGTCTGACTCTCTAACCAAACTCTGAGCCTCCTAAGGGCTGGAGCTTTTTTTTTATTCCTCATGGTGTCCCTCACAGACAGCAAAGTCCTGAGCCCTTGGTGGAGCTCACTAAACAATTGGTAGAATAAATAAGGCAGGAATCTCTCTTAACTCTGTCTCCTACACATCCAGGATAGAGCAACAAAAATAGACTAAATGAATATTTTCTGGCTGCAGGTCAGACAACGAAATAGTGGTTCAGGGCCTCCTGGGTGACTCAATCTGTTAAGCATCTGACTTCAGCTCAGGTCATAATCTCATGGTTCATGAGTTCAAGCCTCACATCAGGCTCTGTGCTAACAGCTCAGAGCCTGGAGCCTGCTTTGGATTCTGTGTCTCCCTCTCTCTCTGCCCCACTCCCAATCACACTCTGTCTTTTTCTCTCCAAAATAAATAAACATTAAAAGAAAGAAAGGAAAAGAAAAAGAGAAAGAAGGAAAGAAAAAGAAAGAAAGGAAAAGAAAAGGAAAGAAAGAGGAAGAAAAAGAGAAAGAAAGAAAGAAAGAAAGAGAAAGAAGGAAAGAAAAAGTTGTGGTTTACTGTGTGCCAAGCACTGGAGTAATAAGCATTGTGAAACTACAAGAGGCACCACAGACCCATCCCTGCACCATGGAAGGAAGAGAGGAAGGAAGAGAGCTGGGTGAATTCAATAAATTCAAGCATGTTTTGTAAACCACCGTGATCTAATAATGGATATTTCCAGAATATTATACCAAAACCCTGCAGAATGTACTTTCACTTCAGGTGCATATAGAATGTGCATCAAGAAATGCTGGGCCATTAAATAAAGTCTCAATAAATATCAAGGGACTGAAATGATATGGAATATGTTTTCTGACCACAAAGGAATTAAATTGAAATTCACTAACAGTAAGCTATTAAAAAATCCCAAATGTTTGGAAGTTGACACATTTCTCAATAATATACAGGCCATAGAAAAAAATTCACAAGTGAAAGAAGAAAATATTTCTAACTTAAGCACAATATGTCAGAGTGTGTGAAATGCAGTTAAAGCAGTATATAGAGGTAAATATATAGCTTCAAATGCTTATACACAAAGATAAAGTTTTAAAATCAATGATCTAAGCTTCCATCTTAAGAAGCTATGAAAAGAGACAATGAAACACAAGGTAAATAAAAACAAAAAGACAAAGCAATGAAATTGAAAACAGAAAATAGAGAAAAACAACAAACCCAAAAGCTAATACTTTGAAAAGATTAATAAAACTGATTAATCCCCAGCAAGACTAATCAGGAAAAAAAGAGAAACCACATGTTGCCATTGAAAGAAGGGACATCACTACAGACCCTACAGATACACAAAGGATAATACAGGAATATGAAGAGTCTTATATGGATAAGTTCTACAACCCAATTGAAATAGACAAATTCCTTGAAAATATAAATGCCAATTTGGGGGCGCCTGGGTAGCTCAGTCGGTTGGGCAGCCAACTTCGGCTCAGGTCATGATCTCACGGTTCATGGGCTTGAGCCCTACATCGGGCTCTGTGCTGACGGCTAGCTCAGAGCCTGGAGCCTGTTTCAGATTCTGTATCTCCCTCTCTCTCTGACCCTCCCCTGCTCATGTTGTCTCTCTCTCTCTCTCTCTCAGAAATAAATAAAACATTAAAAAAATTTTTTTGAGAAAATATAAATGCCAATTTAAATAAAAGAACATCACAAAGCACTGTAGTATAATTCAGCCAGAAAAATTTTCTAAGTTCAGAGGGATCTGGAGAGATTTCTCAAAAGTGATATTTAAGCTGAGACCTGAAACAGAAGTGCAATTTTACCGGGTTTCCCACCCCACCCCCTGACAGTGTATTAATTTTTTAAAGTTTATTTATTCTTGAGACAGACAGACCATGAAAGGAGGAGGGGCAGAGCGAGAGGGAGACCCAGAATCCAAAGCAGGCTCCAGGTTCTGAGCTGTCAGCACAGAGTCTGAAGTGGGGCCCAAACCCATGAACCACAAGATCATGATCTGAGGTGAAGTCAGAGACACCAACTGACTAGGCCACCCAGGCGCCCCAGAATTTTATCCGGTTAATAGAATTGTGTCCAAGACAGGAGACACAGCATGTACAAAGGTCCTGACGTTGGAATAAGTTTTGTGTATCCAAATAAAAAAGTCCGCAGTAATGACCCTTTTTGTTGTTTAATTTAACATATGCTTACATCCTTCCCTGGGGTAATCCTCCCCGTAGACCTGCTTGACTTGAACAGGAAGAGAGATCAAAGCAAACTTACTGGTAAGACAGACCTTTGGAAGTTTCTGGGCTGTAAACAGGAGGCAATTTGTTCTGTAAACTGTATCATTTCCTTATTTTGGAGCCTGGGTTGCCTTTCACCTGGCTGGTGACGAGCCTGTGGCCTCACACTGGGAGCACTCACACCCCTCTAGGCATTGCACTTCATCTCATGAGTTCTTTGGATCTAATACCTGATACTCTTAGCCCCATTATCCAGAGCAGTGAGCTGAGGCTTCAAAGAAGGACCTTATCTTCCCTGAGGTCACAGAGCCCCAACAGTAACCACTGTGCTCTACCAACCTCTGCCAAACATACATTTCAACTTTGGAACTGGCTGGGCTGAGGTTTGTGTTTTGGGCATGGGTTTCCCAAACAGCCCGTGGTCCTTGCCCTTCCTCTTCAGGAGGAGAAACACACACACACACACACACACACACACACACACCACACACACCACACACCACACACCTGACCGTCTTAGCCGTTTGTCCCTCCTCCCCTCTCTGCAGCACGGTGGCCACCAAGGTGCAGAGCAGTGCCAGGATCTGGTGTGCATCCGTGGAAGGGGTGGGGAGAGGAGAGAGTCCCTTTCAGTAGCCAGCTGTGTGTGTGCAACTTCCTGCTAGTGAGGAAACATTCGTTCAAATCAGCCCTGGTTCTCCTTTCCCCACTCTGGCCTCACAGGGGAGTTGGCAGCGAGCCGTGGGCCGCGCTGGCCTCAGCCAGATTTCCTGGCCAAACTCAGGAGAAGAGATGCCCTGGACTGTCCTGCTCTTTGCAGCCGGTGAGCCTGATGTCCCCTGCGCCACCCCCACCCCGCTCCGCCCACCCTCGCCCACCTGGTCCTGCTCTGGGGACAAGAAGCCTTCCCCAGGTGCTGGAGGAGTCTGAGCCCTGACAGTGGCTTTCTCTTAGTGGGCCCCCCATCACCCCCCCCATCAAGGATATCAGAAATCCTGCCCCACTGGGGACAGAGGTGCCCACGCCCCATGACTCAGCCCCGCTTGGTTTCTCCAGGCTGCTACCTCCACGGCTAGGCACCAGGAGGATCCGCTGGGGGGTGGGGGAGTCGCTGAGCAAAGGTCCGGTGGCCGGACGAGGTAGATCTCACTTGAGCCAGACGCTCTGCTCAGGAGCCTGGGGGCAGCTGGGGAGACACCGGTCCCTCCTGCAGGAAACTATACCCCAAAACCCCAATTCCTCTCCGCAGCCTGGGAAACAGGAGAAACCCTCTGCTCTCCCTTCCTCCTGTTCTTTCCCAGGCTTATCCCCTCCAGCCACCCTGGTCCCTGGAGACCCCCACACCCCTTCCATTGTCCCCGCATTTGCCTGTGCTCCTCCTCTGCCTGGAATGCTCTCCCCAAGCTCTTCCTGTGTTACCTCTTAAAGGAAGCCCTCCACGACTGCACCAGCCAATGCAGCCTTCCCGTTGCCCTGTCTGGTGTGCGCACAGTGCTTCTCGCCTCCTTGAGAATGTCAGTCCCCCCGGGGCGGGCATGTCTAGCTGTCTGGCCGTTCACTGCTCTGTCCCCAGCACCTAAAACAGGGCAAGGCACACAGTGAGTGCTGTTGATTGAAGCGCCAAGGGTATAATTGCACTGCTCCGGTAACCGCTGCTGTTATAATAAAATGGCTCAACGGCAGTGACCCCCCCCCCAGCCAGGTGCTAGCACCTGAACCCCTCAACATAGCAGCGGAGTAGGGATGACCAGCCTCGAGCAGTAAATAAAAACCAAGGCCCAGAGGGGGTCAGCCCCTTGCCCAAGGCCACGGAGCCAGACCGGCCTCCGTTCTAACCACTCACCCCGCACCCCTCTTTCCTGCATTCCAGGCTCCTTGGCCATCCCACCCCCGTCCATCCTGCTGGTGCCCCCCCTCCCCAGCAGCCAAGAAGACCCCATCCACATTACCTGTGTCGCCCCCTGGGGCTTCCCAGGGGCCAATTTCACGCTGTACCGCGGCAAGCAGGTGGTCCAGCTGCTGCAGGCCCCCCCAGACCAGCTGGAGGTCACCTTCAACCTGAGCGGCAGGGAGGCGCCCGGGGGCATGTTCTACTGCCGGTACGGGGTGCTAGGTGAACACAGACAGCCGCAGCTGTCGGAATTCAGCGAGCCTGTGAGTGTCTCCTTCCCATCCTTCCCAGGTAAGAACCCCCCCTGCCCCCCACGGGGCCCTCACTGCCCGGGGGCTCCGTTTTCCAACCGCTGAGGCTTTGCTTATACCGTGCCCTCCGCTTCATGGGACAAGCCAGGCCTCGAGCCTGCCAGCGCTCACTTGCCTTTCCTTGGTCAATCCTCAGTCATCACATGCGAAGTGTCCCGCCCGCACCTCTCCCCATGTTGCAGATGAGGAAACTGAGGCATCAGAGATGACGGGACTCACCCCCAAGTCACGTGGCTAGTGGGCCACAGAGCTGGGAGTTCGTTGGCTCCCATAGCTAGGCGTTTACACCTCCACACTCTGCTTCACCCTCCCCTCCTGGCCACAGAATGTTGTTGAGCCCGTACGGAGCACCAGGCGCTGGTCCCGGCCCTGCAGTGTCCACCAGCGAGCGAAACAAATGTCCCTGCCCTCTAACGGCTGACATCCCGAGGGGGTGCAGACAGACGATAACCAAGGAGTCCAGTAACTGTTCAGTGTGCCCGCAGGAGACCAGTAAAGTGGCAGGGATGAAATACAGCCTGGTAAGGGGCGTCATTTTATTTTACTGTATTTTAATTTGAGAGAGAGAGCATGTGTGTGCATGCGTGAGTAGGGGAGGGGCAGAGGGAGAGAGAAAGAGAGAGAGAATCCCAAGCAGTCTCCATGCTCAGCGCAGAGCCTGACGCAGGGCTCCATCCCACAACCCTGGGATCCTGACCTGGGTAGAAATCAAGAGATGGACACTCAACCAAAAGAGCCACCCAGGTGCCCCCAGGGTGTCATTTTAAATACAGAGAGTGGCCAGGGAAAGCCTCTCTGAGGACCTAAATGACAGGCCAGCGAGATGTGGGTATCTGGGGCAAAAGGGTCCCAGGCAGAGAGAGCAGGCTGTGCAAAGGCCCTGAGGCCATAACATGCCGGGTGTGACTGAGGAACACAGAGGCCCCTCTGTAGGGCTGAAGCATAGCAGGCGAGGAGGAACATCAGGGGACAAGAGAAAAGGGAGGTGGCAAGGAGGATCGTCCTGCGCCTTTGGCTGCATCAAGGACTTTGGCTTGTTGTCTAAGTGAGACAGAAGCCTGGGAAGGTTGACGTTTTTCTGTGGTCTTTTCAGGACAGGGGGCTGGGTGTGGGCTCTGGATCAAGGAGCAGGAGGGAGGGAGGAGCCTCCAGGTAGAGCCTCTGCATAACCATCAATCAGAACTTTCCAGCTGCAGAGAGAACTTTGTTGCCACCAGAGGCGTTGCTGTTACAGAACAGTCTGGGTCTTTGAGCTCCACTATCAAAGGCCCCTTCTCTCACCTTGAGCCTGTGGGCTCGGAGTGCGGAGGTGGCAACATCCCTCCTGTCCCAAATGAATGAAAGAACAAGGCCTGACAGTGTGAGAACACCAAGTCCATGTCTCTCCTTCCCCTTCCTGGCTTAGCTCCTGGGTTCCATGGGGATCAGGCCGTCTCCTTCTGTCTCCCCAGAGAGATGTCCTCTGTCTGGGGAGGGGCAGCCAAATGCCTTTCAGAGAAGTAGATGCTGAAGCTGGGGCTTCATGTTTTTGTGGCTGATCTCTGCATGGACCTCAGGGTCTACCACGGGGCTGGGGACGGATGTCATCTTACCCCCTGGCACCCGGCTGAAGCCTGGAGGACTCTCAGGCTGCAAGTCACTGGAAACTTGACTCACACTGGCTTCCGAAACAAAAGGGAATGTGGTGACTTGTCAGGCTGAAGTCGGTTTGCAGCGCTGACTTCAGGCATGGCTGGATCCAGGTGCTCATTAAGAAGTCGGGAATCAATTGCCACCTCTCAGCTCAGCTTTCTCCTATATCTTATTCTCAGGCAAGACTTCCTCTTCATGGCGTCAAAATGTGCCTAGAAGATCGAGATATATATATATCTTACCAGCTCTGTAATGCTGGCCAGAGGAACAACCCTCTCTTCCCAGCAGCCTAGCCAAAGTCTCAGAATTAGCTGTCATTAGCTCAGCTTTGGCCGCATCCCCGAGCTCATCGCCATGGCTGGGGGATGGGGGGGATGTGCTAACTCACCAGTGAGGAGGTTGCTAGATCCCCATTCCAGCTACATGCAGGTCAAAAGGTAGGGCAGTATGGGGGGGAGGGGGAGGGAGGCGGCTGGCTTGCCAAAGGGAATCTGGAAGAATGACAGGTGTCCCACTTCACCCTGCACCCTCGCAACTCCTTGGCCTGCCCCCCCACCCCCTCTTTCTCGTGTTCTTCTAGTGCCTACTTGGATCCTGGCACTCTCCCTGAGCCTGGCTGGGGCCCTCCTTCTTGCTGGGCTGGTGGCCACTGCCCTGTTGGTCAGGAGAGGTAAGAGCAGGCAGAGAAAGCGGCGCACTGGCTGCCAGGGTGCGGCCCCTGAACATGTGAACGTTCTCATTTTCTCAGAGCGTGGGGGCACACGGCGCGGGAGGTCTGACTCCAGACTGAGCCGTGAAGTCTTCCAGAACGCAGTGCGTTGCTGGTGGTGGGGCAGGGGAAGGTGATACACACATGCGTGCGCGCGCGCGCACACACACACTCACACTCACACTAAAGTTTCTTTGAAAGAGAGAAAGGATGGGAGTGGGTGGCGAGGAGGGGACAGAGAAAGGGGGAGAGAGAGACTCCCACGCAGCCTCCGCGCGGTCAGCACGCAGAGTCCGACGCGGGGCCCAATCTCACAAACGGTGAGATCATGACCTGAGCCAAAATCAAGCGTCGATCTCTTAACGGACTGAGCCACCCAGGTGTCCCGATATATATTTTCAAATTATAAAATACAGAAAACATAAAGTTTTACATCTTAACCCTTTATAAGTGTGCGGGTCATTAAGGCATTAAGGACGCTCACTTTGCTATGTGACCATCACCAATGTCCATCTCTGGAACTCTGTCATCTGCCCAAATGACACTCTGTCCCCTTTAAACACTTACTCTCCTTTCCTCCTCCCATAGCTCCTGGAGTCAACCACTGAGATTGACATTTAAAACAACAACAACAATTTTACCTGCTTGTTTCAAGTTTTCACCCACACATTACTCATGCAGGGGAGGGGCGGGGCGGGGTGGGGGTTTGCAGTATCTCTCCTGTTGCGTGGCAAATTTGCCAGAGGAGAAGGCAGGTTTGGGTCACAGACGTCTGAGGGGGCCTTGGGATTCGTGTGTGTGTGTGTGTGTGTGTGTGTGTGTGTGTGTACAAGCAGGATGCAGCCATGACCCAAATCTAATAAATGCTTGTTTATTTTTTTGGTTCCCAGTTAAAGTAAAAAAATTGCAGAAGAAAAGGTGAGACCATCATCTCCGGAGGCCCTCAGAGGGTGGTTTGGGGGGAATAAATACCAAAGGGTTGGGGGATATGGTGCAGAAATTCCCGTTGGGTCTTAAGGACTCGGAGACATGGCTGGGTTCTGGGGACAGATGGGGACTTCCTTGGCTGGGCGGGCACTCCGGTCCACACAGCGCCCTCTGGTGGGAGGGTGGCTTCGCAGGATCAGGCGCCACTTCTAGCCGAGGTGCCGGGCACTGGCTAGGACACTCTGCAGCTAGAGCCCACGATAGCTCACAACTGCAGAGGAAGCTGGCTTTTTTTTTTTTTTTTTAAGATTATTTATTAATTTTGAGAGCGACAGAGCACGTGCAAGCACGTTAGCGGGGGAGGGGCAGAAAGAGAGGGAGAGAGAGAATCCCAAGCAGGCTCTGCACTGTCAGCACGCAGCCCTACCCGAGGCTTGAACCCATGTGAGATCATGACCTGAACCGAAACCAAGAGTGAGGTGCTTAACCGACTGAGCCGCCCAGGCGCCCCTTGGAAACTGGCTCTATAAATAGCTGTGTTTTGTTTTATTTTAAAGTTTATTTGTTCTGAGAGAAGGAGAGAGGGAGGGGCAGAAAGGGAGGGAGAGAGAATCCCAAGCAGGCTCCACGCTGTCAGCTCACAGCCGACATGGGGCCCGAACTCATGAACCACGAGATTACCACTGGAGCTGAGTTGGTTGCTCAAATGACTGAGCCAGCCAGGTGCCCCTAAATAGCCCCATTTTATAGACAAGGAGACTGAGGCTCAGTGCTGAGTCACGCAGGGAGCAAGTGGCTGAGTCTTCCTCACATCCCTTAGCCAGTGCTGGGGGAGGGGAGTGGCATCCCGAGGGGCTCTGCTGTGCCCAACTTGCAGCCTGGAGGCAGCGGCCCTGGTTCCTGGGCACTAGGATGTCCCAACTGATGCCAGCCTCAGTTTCTCCTCTCTCAGAGAGGGGTGAGCCCCCGGCTACCTAGTGGCAGAGAGTTAGCAGCAGCCCTAGGGATCAAATCCCGACCTCACCTGGAGGTGGGGCGCCTTTAAGAGAATTTCCATCTGAGGGACTTTGGGAGGATGCAGAGGAAGGTGTGGAGTGAAAGCCAAGTTTGGAGCCCAGGGCTTCCCGGGACAAGCCTCACTCCCTCCCCTCCCGTATCCCTTTGCAGAGAGCGAGAATCCTGCTGGGCCCAGATCAACTTCGCCACCACAGGTCTGTGCCTTTTTACTCTGATCTCCTGCTGGGTCAGGGTCATCCCTTCAAAACTCTGTCGGGCCTCATTACTTGCTCCTGAACCTCTACTGCGGCTGCTCACTTCCCTTAGTCAAGAACACATCCTCTCCACCCTCTCCTGCCCCCCCCCACCCCCCCCAGGTTCCAACTCTCGCATTCTCTCTTTGCCTCATCCTCCCGCTGCGGTCATCCTGACCTCTGCCTACAACACACTTCCTCCCTCCGGTCTCAGTCTAAAGGCCACCTTCTCTGGGAAGCCTTCCCTGACTCCCTAGACAGGGTCTGTGCTTTCTACTTATACTGCCTCCAGCACCCTGTGATTCTTCTTACCCCTCAGGAGAAACACAGGAAACCACTGCGTGCTGCGTACGTAATGCTCGGCCCCCGCCCGCCCCACCCCCCCACCACGCCGGACGCTCAGTTCCACGCGGGACAGACGCAGTCCGTCCCCCGGGGCATCCTGGGTGCTTTCACAATGCCTGGCTTTCACGGTCCTTAAATGGAGCCCCCCTCTCCCCGCCCCTTGCGATCCAGAACGTGTCATTCCGGAGGCTTCCACCAGGGGGCGAGAGGCAGCCAGTTTGTGCTCTGCGAGGCTCCGGAAGGGGCCCCAGGGGAGAAATCCCATCCTCTAGTTCTTTCACTGGCCACACGTTTATTGAACCTCTGCTACGTGCTAACGTTTGGGGGGGCGTCCCTCAAGGACCAAGACAGGTGGTCACAAGCCCCTACTCCAGTGCGAAAACAGTCGATGGAAAGTGGGACCCTGTCTGGGCTGAGGAGGGTGGTCCCCGGGGTGGGGAGATGAGGTTTCAGCAAAGACCTGCAGGGTTGGAGTAGCTGGGTGAAGAGTAGGCGATTGGAGGAGCCCCGGGGGCGGTGGAGGAGCTGAGAGGTGCTCTGTAAAGTGGGAGTCGAGAGGAGAAACCCATTTATTAGAACGCAGAGAGGGGCCCCTCAGAGAGGGGACACCTTTCAATTTGCAGCTGGGAACGGTTCACCACGTGGAATGTTCTGGAAGGGACCAAAGCATGCTGGGTCAGGGATCCCAAGCCCTTCGACTCGGTTGCCGTGACGCCTGTGTTTTTAGGGGGAGGGCCCCCGGACGGCGGTGAGCAGGGATTTTAAACTGACCCCTGGTTTTCCTTTCTCTTTGTATTTTAGATATGACCTTTGACAACTCCCTGTTTGCCATCTCTGCGGTAGGTCACTTCATGTCTTGCTTCCGGTCTTCTGCTGACTGGCCTAACCTTACGAAGGCCGCCACCAGGCTGGGTCGACCAGATGTCCCTGAGCTTCGGGGATCCTGGGAAAAGCCCAGAATCACTGAGCAGGGCGGAGAGTTGGTTCGGACAAATCCCAGGGGACTGCAGGCAGCCTTGTGGGACAAAGGGCAGGGTCCCCCGGGGCTGGAGCTCTGGGACAAGAACAAGGCAAGGCCTCGAATTCTTTTATTTTATTTATTTATTTATTTATTTGTTTGTTTATTTATTTATTTATTTTTATTTTTAACATTTATTCAGTTTTGAGAGACAGAGAATGAGTGGGGAAGGGGCAGAGAGAGAGGGAGACACAGAATCCAAAACAGGCTCCAGGCTCTGAGCTCTCAGCACAGAGCCCGATGTGGGGCTCGAACCCACAAACCATGAGATCATGACCCGAGCTGAAGTCGGATGCTTAACCGACTGAGCCACCCAGGCGCCCCAAGGCCTCGAATTCTTCAGCGCTTCCTAATTTCTCTGGGCGGAGACAGACGATGCCACGTGGGGTAGGAGTGAGAGGGAAGCTCACTCCTTACTTAGGGGAGTTTCACTCCTTACTCATAGACAGGCGGCAAGCAGGGGGTGGCTATAGAAGATTGCTCCAGGCTCGGGACGCGTTCTTGGCCCGGTCCAGAATCACTGGAGTGGAGCCGAGTGAGGAGTCGAGGGGAGCCCCGCGGAGCACTTTCACTTTTTGCCCCAAGTGAAGTGGGAGCCATGGAGGGTTCAGAGCAGAGGAGGGAGGTGACCGGTACAGGTGCTCACAGGCGCCCTCTGCCGGGTGCAGGCAGGGCAGATTTGGGGGGCGGTGTGGACACGCCGGAATGCGGGCGGGGGTGGGGCACGGAGGCTGTGGGGGCGCCGAGGGAGACCAGAGACAGGCGACTGCACTGGTCCAGACTAAGTGATAGGTGACTTGGTCCAGCGTGCTGGCTGCAGAGGTGAAGAAGCGAACAGGTGCGGGTCAGTAGATTCCGGGGACAGGAAACGCGCGCTGATTTTGGATTGGGTGGTGGGCGGAGGGAGCAGGAGGAGGGGGGCGGGGGGAGCCCTGAGGCGCTGTAGGTTTGGAGGGACAAGGGACAGGCGACCTCTCCCAGCGGTGCCCACGGGCAGGTGGAGACGTGAATCTGGAGCTCTGCAGGGAGGGGCGTGGGAATTTCAACGGGCCGCCAGTCACAGCGGTCGGTCGCTGGTGTACGAGTGTGGCAGGCAAGGCAAGGGCCACCTCACCCCCCCCCCCCCCCGGAACAAATCCTGGGTGCTTAAGAGACAGCCGGCAGGCAGGGAGATTCTAAAACTTTGAGAAGACACGCAGCTCATTATCCGAAAGACATTTACAATGAAACAAGTGGAAACAGATGAAGACAAGGGGAAACATGTAAAAAGTATCTTAGTCCCGCGGCGCCTGACGGGCTCAGTGGAGTGGGTCGAGCATCCGATTTCATGATGTGACTGTTCACGAGTTCCAGCCCCGCATCGGGATCTCCGCGGTCCTCCCCACAGCCCGCTTCAGATCCTCCGTCTCCTTCGTTCTGCCCCTCCCCCCTCTCGAAATGAAATAAGCATAAAAGGGACGCCTGGGGGGCTCAGTTGGCTAAGCGTCAGACTTGGGCTCAGGTCATGATCTCAGGTTTGTGGGTTCGAGCCCCGCGTCGGGCTCTGTGCTAACAGCTCAGAGCCTGGAGCCTGTTTCGGATTCGGGTCTCCCTCTCTCTCTGCCCCTCCCCTGCTCATGCTGTCCCTCTCTCAGAAATAAATAAAACATTAAAAAAAGAAGAAATAAACATTAAAAACATAAAAAATGTTTTTAAAAATAAATAAATAGTTGGGGCCCCTGGGTGGCTCAGTCGGTTGAGCATTGGACCTCGGCTCAGGTTATGATCTCGCGTTTTGTGGGTTTGAGCCCCGCATCGGGCTCTGTGCTGACAGCCAGCTCAGAGCCTGGAGCCTGTTTCAGATTCTGTGTCTCCCTCTCTCTGACCCTCCCCTGCTCACGCTGTCTCTCTCTTTCAGAAATGAATAAAAACATTAAAAAATTAAAAAATAAATAAAATAAATAAATAGAAAGTATCTTAGTCCCAGGGCGCCTGGTGGGCTCAGTCAGTAGAGCATGCAACTCTTGATTTCAGGGCCATGAATTCTAGCCCCACATTGGGTGTGGAGCCTACTTAAAAAAAGAAAAAGGAAAGAAAAGAAAAGTGTCTTCGTTCTTGTGACTCTATAGTTTTTTTTTTTTTTAATTAAAAAATGTGGTGGGGTAGGGGTGGTGATTGGGTGGCTCCGTCAGTTAAGCGTCTGACTCTTGATTTTGATCATGATCTCATCGTTCCTGAGTTCAAGCCCAGAGTTGGGGTCTAGGAGGGCCGTGTGGAGCCTGTTTTAGATTCTCGCCTTCTCTCAAAACAAATAAACTTTAAAAAAGTTGGGGGCGCAACTCGCTGGCTCAGTTGGTACAGAGTGCAACTCTTAATCACAGGGGTGTGAGTTCAAGCCCCCACATTGGACATGGAGTCTACTTTAAAAATACATATTTTTAAAATATGAAATACATTCATATGTCAACCTTATATATGTAGTAAAGTATCCTTCTGTCACTAACCGCTGTCTACCCACTCATCTCCTCCACACGTACAGGTAACCACCTGTAGCAGCTTATTCGAGTACATGCAAGGAAAGGTAAAAATAGAGCATCTATATCCTCACCCTTTCTCTTCTCTTTAAAACATTTTTAAAATGTTTATTCACCTTTGAGAGAGATAAAGAGTGCAAGCAGGGAAGGGGCAGAGAGAGAGGGAGAGGGAGAGAGGGAGACACACAATCCCTAGCAGGCTCCAGGCTCTGAGCTGTCAGCGCAGAGCCAGACTCAGGGCTCGAACCCATCAACTGTGATATCGTGACCTGAGCCACTGACTGAGTCACCCAGGTGGCCCATCTTTTCTTTCTTTCTTTTTTTAAAAGTTTATTTATTTTGAGAGACAGAGAGAGAGAGAGAGAATGAGCAGGGGAGGGTCAGAGAGAGGAGAGAATCCCAAGCAGGCTCTGCGATATCAGATCCCATGAACCAATCCCACGACCCCGTGAGATCATGACCCAACCCACTGAGCCACCCAGGCACTTATCCTCACCCTTTCTAACACAAATGATAGCATGCTATCCACACTATCTTACTTCTTTTCCGGGGTTTAAATATTTTTCCCCAATTTTTTAAAGTTTATTTATTTATTTTGAGAGCGTGCGAGCAGGGGAGGGGCAGAGAGAGAGGGAGAGAATCCTAAGTAGGCTCTGTGCTTCCACCACAGAGCCTGACGTGGGTCTTGAACTCACAAACTGAGATCATGACCTACACTGAAACCAAGAGTTGGATGCTTAACTCATTGAGCCACCCAGATGCCCCTATCTTACTTCTTTTCCTTAACAGTAAATTCTAGTGAGATATTTTCTAGCTTTTTTTTTTTTCATCATGGTAAACTATACATAACATAAAATTTACCATTTTAACCATTTAAAAATATTATTTATTTATTTTGAGAGATAGAGAGAGAGAGAGAGAGAGAGAGAGAGAAAGGGGGAGGAGCAGAGAGAGAGGGAGACAGAGAATCAGAGCGGGCTCTGAGCTAACAGCAGAGAGCTGATGCGGGGCTCGAACCCACAAACTGTGAGATGGTGACCTGAGCGGGGGTCGGAAGCTTGACCAACTGAGCAACTCAGGCGCCCTGTACCATTTTAAGCATTTTTAAGTGTCCAGTTCAGTGGCATTAAGTACATTCATTGTGTGTAGCCCTCCCCCCGTACTTCTCCAGAACTTTGCCTTGCAAAAGTGAAACTCCTCCCCCACTGTCCGCCAATTTCTCATTCTTAACAAACCCCAGCCCCCGCCTCCCCCTTCCCCTCCCCTTCCCCAGCTACCATTCTACTTTCTGTCTCTGTAGATTTGCATATTCTGGACACTTTATATAGAAATGACATCATATAATGTTCATCCTGTTGCATCTGATTTCATTTAGCACAATGCCTCCAAGGTTCTTTCATGTTGTAACGTGTCAGAATTGTATTCTTCTTTTAAAGATTTTTTTAATGTTTTATTTCTTAGAGAGAGAGAGCGTGAGCAGGGGAGGGTCAGAGATAGAGACAGAATCTGAAGCAGACTCCAGGCTCTGAGCTAGCTGTCAGCACAATTCCTGATGCGGAGCTTGAACCCACAAACCATGAGATTATGACCTGAGCCAAAGTTGGACGCTTAACCGACTGAGCCATCCAGATGCCCCAGAATTGTATTCTTGTTAAAGTATAAACAAATCGGTTAATGGACACTTGCAGGGGGAGGGGGAGAGAGAGAGAATCCCAAGCAGGCTCCACACTCAGCTGGATTGGGGGCTGGATGGTGAGATCAGGATCTGAGCTGAAATCGAGATTCAGATGCTTACCAGTCTGAGCCACTCAGGCACCCTGAAAATTTTTTTAATGCTTATTTATTTTTGAGAGAGAAGGAGCGAGCGAGAGAGAGCACAAGCCAGGGAGGGACAGAGAGAGGGACATACAGAATCCGAAGCAGGCTCCAGACTCTGAGCAGACACTGACATGGGGCTCAAACCCACAAACCATGAGATCGTGACCTGAGCTGAAGTCAGACCCTCAACTGACTGAACCAGCCAGGCGCCCCCTAAAATTTTTTTTAAGTTTTTTTTTTTTTTAAGTTTACTTATTTTGAGGGGCACGTGGGTGGTGTGATATCATGTCCTGAGCTGAAACCAAAAGTCGGACACTTAAACCAAGAGTCAGCCCCAGTTCGTCTCTTCTTGACTGGCATTTGGGGTAGGAGCCTCCAAGGCGGAGGAGAGGGTAGACTTCGGAGGAAGGTTTTGTGGGAGCCCAGAGCAGGAGGGGAAGGGATGACATTAACAGCTTTGTTCACTTAACAGCTGGTGCTTGCCACGTGCCAGGCACTCTAGCTATTTTATCCCTTTCTGTTTTGCAGCAACTCTAGGATTATATGAGCCTTCTCCCCATTGCACAGAAGGAAAAAGTGTGGCACAGAGGGGTTACATTACTCCCCTGAAGTCATACTTTTAGGACAGGGTGCAGCTGGGGTTTGAACCCAGGCTGTCCCATTCCCTACCCAGCATACAGGAAGCCAGGAGGGCGGAAGGCAGGGTCCGGGCCCTAAAGCTCTGGGGGGGGGGGGGGGTGGCTGAAATGGGACCTGAGGAACTGGGGCAGTCTCAGTCTCAGAATGTAGGGAGACCCGAGATCCAGAAACCCCAAATCACGCTCTGCTCTGTTTTTCCTCCACGGACAAAGAAAATGAACCCAGAAGAGGATCCAACCACCCTGCATGCCTGCTCGGGCTCCGGCGAGACATCTGACAACTCCGGACCCCGGAAAAGGCCCACTTCCACATCCTCCTCGCCCGAGCCCCCCGAATTCAGCACCTTCCGGGCCTGCCAGTGAGGCTGAGGATCGGGGCTCCCTCTGTGTCTGTGCCCGAGGTCCCTGTAGCTGCTTTCGGTTTTCTGGCTGCTGCTTTCTCAGGGAACTGAACAGAGGAGATGACGGGAATCCTTGACCTTGGGACCTTCCTCAACAGAGGGGCAGGAGTGGCAGAGGGGTCGCCCACATTGTCCTGGAAGCTGGACGGAAAGCGGGGAGACTCCCTCCCACCCAGGAGGGAGATGTTAGGGTCCCTGTGGCCCCCAGCTGGACCGCACACCCTTCCGGTTTCTTCCTCCCCCTGCCGCATCTGACTTGACCAGCCCAGCTGGGTTTTTGGAGCACAGGGTACCTGGGGGTATGTTCTGTATGTCTGTCCTACTGGTATGCCTAAGTTATTAATTACAACACGTGTTGAGCTGTTCCCAAGGTCTCCATGGAGTGTAATCCTTCAAGCCCAGGATCTCTGGGTCTAATCACTGGATGTCTAGTGGGAGGAGGGGAGCAGTACCCCTCACGTGCATGCTGTCAAGGTATATGGTGAGGCCCACGGGGGTACAGGAAGGGGCCAGTGTCATGCGGGGCCTTTGCTAAAGTCCTTGCACTGCTGAGTACAGGGAGTGGAATGATGGGGGCATTGAGGAGCCCCGGAGAACTGTGGGAGCTGCCGAGGGTGGGAAGCCACCATAAGCGGTTTTGGACCCTCCAGAAGAGAGCAGTTAAGGGGGAACTTGGAAGACAGATGTGTGTGTGGGTGTGTGTCCCTGTGAAGAGGGGCACTTGACCCTGCTCTGCTGGATTCGTTCGCTAGTCATCGCTGGGGGAAAGGGAGGGGCTTAAGGGAGGGGCCCAGAGGAGGGATCCAAGAAATTTTTGTGGGGGAAGAGATGGCCAAGGATGGAGGAGGAGGGTGCTAGGGGAAGCGGGAGGAGGCGATGGGGAAGAGATTAGGAGCAGCTGAGCGCTGGGAGAAGGGACCTTCTCGCGGAGTCAGGTCGGGGGCGGAAGCTGAGTCCCACCGCACACCGATTCTCCCTTCTGGAGGGCTGGGGTGGGGCCACAGGCTGGGGGCGTGTCCCGGAGCCTGGCCCCGCCCCTCGCCCCGGCCCTCCGAGAGACCCAAGAGTCTCACAAAGCCACATCCAGTGGGAGGGAGCAGGACCGGTATAGGGGAGGGGCCTCGTCGTAGCTGCGCCCGGCCCCCCGCGTGCCTCCTCACAAAGCAGGGCAGGGCCGGGGGGCGGAGCTCGGCCGCGGAGGCGTGTCGAAGCGGACGGGCGTCAGACGCCCCCTCCACCGTTCCGGGCTGGGGAGCCGCCTCACAAAGCACGGCCGTTTGCGCGGGGAGGGGGTCACGGGCGTGTCCACGCGGCCAAGCACCGCCCCCCGACTCACGCTCCGCCCCCGCCGTTCCTGGACCGCCGAGCCACCTCACAAAGCCGCGACCTTACGCGCGGGGCGGGGCGGGGCAGCCCCGCCCCCCGGCGCCCTCTTCCCCCCTCCCTCCGTGTCCCAAGGCGGCCCAGCAGGGGGCGCTGCGCCACGGGGCCGGGCCGCGGCGGCAGTGGCGGCGAGGCGGAGCGTGGCCGGCAGGCGGCGCTGCCCGGCTCGGCCTCGGCCTCGGCCTGCGCGGCGGCGGCGGCGGCGGCGGCGGCAGCGGCGGCGGCAGCGGCGGCGGCGGCCTGGGCCCGGGCGCGGCGGCGGCGGCGGCGGCGGCGGCGGCGGGGCCTGGAGCCGGATCTAAGATGGCAGCGGCGGCGGCGGCGGCGGCGGCGGGGCCGGGCGCGGGCGGCGCAGGGGCGGCGGTCCCGAGCGGCGCGGGGCCCTGCGCGGCCGTGTCCGTGTTCCCCGGCGCCCGCCTCCTCACCATCGGCGACGCGAACGGCGAGATCCAGCGGCACGCGGAGCAGCAGGCGCTGCGCCTCGAGGTGCGCGCCGGCCCGGACGCGGCGGGCATCGCCCTCTACAGCCGTGAGTGCGGGGCCCCGGGGCTGGGCCGCGCGCGGGGGCTGCCCACGAGGCCGGCCGGGCGGGGGACCCGGGGCGGGAGGGACGCGGACGCGGCCAGGGGCCCGGGGCCCCGGAGGGTGAGGGGCCCTGAGCCGTGGGGGGCCTGGCGTGGGGTCCGTGGCGCCGGGGGCCGCGGGAGCTGGGAGTGGGGGCCCCCGAGCGAGGCGAGTGGAGGGACGATGTCAGGGGGCAGAGAGAAAAGAGGGCGTGCGTGGTGGCCAGAGGTGAGGTGCCCGGAGTGCGGTGGGAAGCGGGAAATGGGGGAGTGAGGGCCCTGAGATTGGGAGGGGGCGGGCAGGAAGCGGGGGGCCGAGCGGGGAAGGTGAATTCGCAACGTGCCGGGGGCGTGGGGGCAGGGTGGGAGGAAAGGGGGCCGGGGGTGTGGGAGAGGTGGGAGTCTCCGGGGGCGGGTGTGGCCGCTCTAGGGGAGGAGGGAGGGGTGCGGGCCGCCTTTGGCCATCTCTCGGCACTCCCTGGACTGCTAAGGACACTTGGAAAGTGGTGCCCGGCCTGGGGCGGCCTGGAGGACCCGGTTCCACCTACCGGGAGCGTTTTGGCGGTCTGGACCCCCGTGTGGGAAACTTCGAGACCTGGGGAGAGGGCCCACGCCAGGGCGGTGCGAGCCGCTGGATGTGCTCTTGGTGGAAACGTGGAAGGGTAGGGCCCCTTCTTGGTGTCCGGCTCCGAAGTGAGAGGTAACGCAGCCTCCTCCCTCGCCACGGTCCACTGATCGTTCTTTTTGGGGATGTGAGAAGCTGGTTACGTTTTCAGAAGCTAGTTTCAAAA
This sequence comes from Hyaena hyaena, assembly GCF_003009895.1. Lineage (NCBI taxonomy): Eukaryota > Metazoa > Chordata > Mammalia > Carnivora > Hyaenidae > Hyaena > Hyaena hyaena. Next base: position 1,065,323 of record NW_024081017.1, read on the forward strand.
ACTGACATTTCAGTGGAAAAAGAAAATCACGAATAAGTGTTTTGCCAAGGCCCCCGAGTCTTTGTGCTTCATCCTTTTCCTTTCTGTTACTCTTTTTTATCTGTTCTCTTTGATTCCTCATTTGCTTGTTCACATTTTGCTATTCTGTTTCATTCAGCTTTGTCTCGGGGTTTCTCGCTGGAGGCTCTTGGGAGCCACTCGGGAGGCCTCTGCTGGCTTTCCGCCGGTGCGAATTTTTTGCCACTTTGGGAAGAGGGGGATCCACAGGAAAGCTGGTAGAGCAGTTGGTTCACACGGGGGTCTTCGTGCACCTCTTATGCCCAGACTTATGCCCACCTCCCACGTGTCACACCTCTTTTTGCTGCGGCAGAGCTGGGTTTTCTGGGACCAGCTGAGAGGAGAGGCGAGAAAGGTGTCCCAGGAGGACATCGGAGCTCAGGACAGGCGCTTCTGCTCCATCCAGACTCGGCCGCTCATTTGGAGGGTATTGATAACGAATAAAGATGAGCCGGGGGGCGCCTGGGTGGCTCAGTCGGTTAAGCGTCTGACTTCGGCTCCGGTCATGATCTCATGGTTTGCGAGTTCAGGCCCCGCATCGGGTTCGCTGCTGTCGGTGGGGAGCCTGCTTCCGATCCTCAGTCTCCCCCTCTCTCTCTGCCCCTCCCCCCGCTCATGCTGTCTCTCTCTCAAAAATAAATAAAACATTTTTTAACAAATGGGGAAAAAAGAGAATAAAGATGAGCAGCGTTTCTCAAACTAGGGTCCTGAGGCGAATCCTGAAAGCAGTTCCAGGAGAGTTGGGTTTTTCTTTTGTAAATAAATATGTCTGGTTTTTGAACAGTCTTTGATTTATGGAAGTATTGGGGACATAGGACAGAGAGCGCCCTCATATACTCCACACCTGGTGTCTCCTATGCTCAGCACCATCCTCCAAGGAGGGTTTTTACATTTTATGCTTTTTGTTTTGATCTTGACCGTTGTTGTTACTCGTTACAAAGATAACATTCCCTTGTAGAGGTAATTTGTAACGGAAGCATTTGTAAAGAGGAGAAAGTCCATGCTTCTGAGATTCAGATCCTCAGGGATGATCTAGTCTTCCAGGGTCCGAAAGAATTTTTTTCCTCTTTAGGTTTAAGTCACATTGATGTGGGGGCTGAGAACATGGGTCAGCTGAACCGGGCTGTGTTAATTCCTCAGGGCTGCCGTGACAAACTTTTTTTTTTAAGTTTATATTTATTTTGACACAGAGAGAAAGCGCATGCACAAGTGGGGGAGAGGCAGAGAGAGCGCGCATGACCCGAGCCGAAGTCGGACGCTTACCCAGCTGAGCCATGCAGGCGCCCCTGCCATGACAAACTTGGTGACTTAAAACCAAAGGGATGTGTTCTTGTACAGTTCACGGCCAGAAGTGTGACAGGAGGGTGGTGGCCTCACCCTTGTGTCTCTGTGTCTTTTCCTATAAGGACACCTGTCATTGGATGCCGGGCTCACCCTAAACCCAGAATGATCTGCCCTTAATTACATCTGCCAAGACCCTTTCTCCCAGATGTGCCACTTGCTCATGTAAGGGAGTTAGGGCTTGGACGTATTTTTTTTAGGGCCTGCTACATGGACTAGATTGGTGCCCTGCCGGTATCTGTGAGTCTCTGTGCCTCAGTTTCCTTATTGGTAGAATGGGGGTCACGGCGCGACTTTGTGGCACATAGTGTGTTTGTTCCGCAAACTAGTACTTCTGTGTCGGGGCACCTGTTCCCGTAAGAGGCTGGGGTCGGCAGTGACCTCCGAGTGGGCTCGGTTCCCGCTCTGGCTCCTGAGCAGGGGTGGAGAGCAGGGAGCACAGGGAGGGATTGCCCTGGAGTGCGCCGAGTACCAGGCTGGGGTGGGGGTGGGGTTTGTGCTCCACCTCTGGAGCTGAGAGCGGCCCGGCCTGCCGGGTAGAGAGCGCAAGCCACCCGTGTCCTGGAGAGTCACAGATGATCCGGCCGCTGCAGGCACGTGCGGGCATGTGGCGGCTCGGCGGACCTGGGCACTCGGGGGGCCCCACTCGGAGCTTTTGGCCTTTTCCTGGGATGAACGTGCTTACCCGGCCTCAGCATTTCCCAATCTGGACCCTTCTGAAGCCTGATTGCTTTGGCCAGTTGAGAAGGTATCCGGAGCCCTGTTCTGCTCACCTGTCCTTCATGAGGCAGGGTTCTGCCAGCTGTGTGTGATTCCCACCCCTCCCCCACCCGGGATTCAGATCTGCGTGTGAGTACGGACAGGGCGGTCGGCCGGGACACGAACCTCCCCATGCCTCCCGTGGGAGGTGAGCCAGAGGTATGCGTGGGTGCTGGTGGGGGTTCTGACCGGGGGGTGGGGGTGGGGGGTGGGGTGTGTGTGTGTGTGTGTGTGTGTGTGTGTGTGTCGTTGGTGTGGGTCACCAGCTGTGCGGCCTTAAGCCGTTTCACCTCCCCTGAGGCTGCTGCCTCACCTCTAGTAACACGGCCTCAGTTTCCTCTTCTGCAATGGGAGTCATACCACTTGGGGCCCAGAAATGGGGGTGAAGTGGACCGTGGGAGTGTGGAGCAGGTGTCCGGGGGTAAGCTAAATATTTCAATAGATATTATTATTATTATTAAATGTTTTATTTGTTTCTGAGAGAGAGAGACAGCGTGAGCAGGGGAGGGTCAGAGAGAGAGGGAGACACAGAATCTGAAATGGGCTCCAGGCTCTGAGCTGTCAGCACAGAGCCTGATGTGGGGCTCGAACCCATGAACCTTGAGATCATGACCTGAGCCGAAGTCGGATGCTTAACCAACTGAGCCACCCAGGCGCCCCAATGGATATTATTTAAAATTTTTTTTAATGTTTATTTATTTTTGAGAGAGAGAGCATGTGCACACATAGACAGGGGAGGGTCAGAGAGAGAGAGAGCGAGCCACAGGATCCGAAACAGGCTCCAGACCCTGAGTCGTCAGCACAGAGCCCGAGGCGGGGCTCGAACTCACGGACTGTGAGATCATGACCTGGGCTGAAGTTGGATGCTTAACCAGCGGAGCCACCCAGGCGCCCCGATTTTTCTGTAGACGTTATTGACAATGTTGTGACTGGCGTGGAGGGATGAAGAGCTGGTCTTTCTAGGAGGGTGCCCCTTAACGCCGTGAGGCTGTCCGGCTGTCTCACACCCCCAGCAGACGTGGGAGGGACCCCTGGGCTGTGACTTCTGCCCCTGGCAGTGGGGCTGGGAGATGGGTGTGCGCAGCAGACATACATCTGCACCGTCCCCTGTGCGGAAGGTGGCAGCCGCAGAAGACCCTGTCCCTGTCACCCCGCGGAGAACGATACCCTCCCCACCGCTTCTTGCCATCCGAGGTCACCCTGGCCTGTGTCCACGGCATTGGCTAAATGGCAGGTACCAAGACCAGGCCGTTGTCCCCAGGCAGAGGTGAAGCAGAGGCTTCCCGGGCCTTGAAGCTTTGGCATGGCCTCTGCGCTTCTTGGACGCGGGGAGCCCTCCCTTTGAATGTTTTATTTTATTTCTAGGAGAGAGAGAGACAGCGTGAGCAGGGGAGGGTCAGAGAGAGAGGGAGTCACAGACTGAAACAGGCTCCAGGCTCTGAGCTGGCAGTCAGCACAGAGCCCGACACGGGGCTCGAACCCACGAACCGCGAGATCATGACCCGAGCGAAAGTCGAACGCTTAACCAACTAAGCCACCCGGGTGCCCCGGGAGCCCTCCCTTTGAAAGGAGGCAAGCAGCCTCCCGGCAAGCGCGCGGCGGGGCAGGCAAGGCGGGGAGCAGAACAGACTCTCAGTTCCTCAGGCCCACGGTGTCCTTTCTGGAGATGACTGTGTCACTTTTCTTTCTTGGTCAGCACGAGTCGGTTTGCCTGGTTCTGCGGACTCTCCCCGCCCCCTGGCGCTGACAGGGGCTAAACTGCAGTTTTGGGGGGCCACGCCGGGGTGCGGAAACCCCAGAGAAAAACCCTGTGTAGAAAGAAGGTGAAGAGCGGGCAGCTGCCGTTCAGAATGAGGAGCTCTTATGACTTCCTCTGGTCACGGTTCTGGTAGCCCCCTGGCAGCCGGGGGAGGGGCAGAGGGTACAGAAGTTTGTCACGTGCCCAGATGTTAGGGCATTCAATGTCAAGCTGGGGTGACAACCCAGAAGGTTAGTAACACCGGAAGGGCATTCATGTCACAGTGGTGCCTGTAAGTTGCGGCTGCCTGGTGTCATTTATTGAGCATTTACTGTATACCAGGCTCTGCATAAACCTATATGGACAGAGTCAAAATGTTTGACCCTGGGGACAACTGGGGAAAGGATAACGGTACAAATTAGGGCCTACGGGCAAACTGGTCCGTGAGCCAGATCAGGCGTGTGGCCTTTTTTCAAGCAGCTAAAGGGAGCCTCATATATCTTCGGAAGACCCGTTAGAAAAACCCAGCAACCGAAGTAAGAATATATAACTGACGCTCGTGTGTCTTGCAGAAACTAAAATACTTACTGCTGGCCCTTGACGGAAGAAGCCTGGGGACCCTGGGGATAAATGGATGGAGCAGGCAGGGGGAAGGGGGCCCTGGGGGAACCCTAGCCTGGGCTGCCACGGCTGCCACAGCTTTTAAGAGAAACTGAAAAGCCTTTCTTTGTGTGCGTCTGTTTATTTTGACTGTGAAGTGTCCTGATTACTCAGGCCAGATCGAGGACACTTTCTAGACCGTGCAGGCCAGTTAGCCTGACAGGTGTAGCCCAGGCTGTGTTACCGCTTAGAATATCCTGGGAGGTCAGGGACACCGTTCCCATCTTATTGGTGGAAACACAGAAAGGGCTCGAGCAGGTGACCTGGCTGGTGGGCAGGAGGGCGGGCTTTCTAACTCGCCGCCGGTGCACCTGCTCATGTTTTAGGGCAGAGTGGTTCGGTGGTGTCAGTGGGGGGGTGGTGTCAGAATTCAAATGTATTCAGGCATAACAGACACCCAGGGTGGCAGTGGCTCAAACGACATGGCATTTTATTTGTTGTGCCCTCGCGCTGAAGTCTGGAGGGTGAGTGACCAGAGGTAGCGTGGGGGCTTTGCTTCGGGAAGTCCTCGGACCCAGCTCCTGCTGGCTAACCCCCTCCCCGCCCCCCGCACCGTTCCTGGGGTGACATCCTGTCATCGTGGATCAACATGGTAGCTGGAGTCCAGCTGCTACCCCGGGTTCCAGACAGCAGGAGAAAGGAAGGGACAGAGGTGGGCCAGGTGTCTATCAAGGACAGTGTTCCCACAAGCTGGCTCAGACGCTTCTGTTTTAATTGCTGGCACCTCTAGCTGCAAGGGAGGCTGGGAAATGTAGTCTTTAATCTGTCTGGAGCGATCGGCTCGGCTAGGCCCATCTCAGGGTTTCTCTTCCTGTAGAAGAAAAGGAGGAACCGAACCGAGACTGGGGGGCGGTCAGTCGGTCACCTCGGCCACAGTAGGTAGGACGTGGACGTAGCCAGTGTTGGGAAGGATCCTCACGGTGGGGGGTGGGGGCAGCAGCCTGGTGTGGGGCAGAGGGGTCTCTCTGAAGAGAGCAGGAGCCGAAGGGAGGGTGACAGGGTTAGGTTAGGCTCATGTCACGTCTTACAAATGACAGAGCCTTTTCCTGTGATCGAGAGCTGCCCACCCTTTTCCACGCAGGCCCGCGTGATAAAATGTTATTATTCCTGAAGGCCGCTCCGGAGCAGGTTACCAGTGTAGTTGGGAGCAGGGAGTGAGGGCCCTGGGACCGGTGGAAGCTTCCAGACTAGAGAATGCACCAGGAATGTAACCGGAATACTTTCACCTCAACCTGCCCCAGAAGTGTGTCAGAGGCCCCAGAACTGGTGCTCTGGAGCAAAAGGTGAACTCTGCCCGGGGCAAAGGCCGTGACCCATCACCGGGGGTTGTGACCGACCTGCCCTCAGGTTTGCTCCACAGTGTGGTTAAAATAAAAGTAGACTCCCGAGATTGTTTTCATTGTGTGATTGCACGTCACGGTCTGCCTTTGGACTTCTGAAAACCTAGACGGGGCTGCTGGCCCCGGGCCTACGTGCCCCGAGGCCAAGCTGGGTAGCGGTGCTCCTTTGGGAAGGGGAACGATGCCCCAGTTGGCCAGAAGTCCCCTCCCGGCTCATCACCGCCCGGCGCAGAGGCTTCGTTGTGCTTCTACTTGCAGCAGTTCGTGTCTGAAAATAGGCGTGTGTCTGAACCCGGGCAGCCGTCAGGGGTGGGAAGCCGTCCCATCCCCTTGGCGGGCGCCCTCCTTCAGCCCCTGGCCTCTCCTTCGGCCCCTGAGCTGTTCCCTCTGGTCCTAAGCTGCTCTGGCTTCCGGTCCCAGATCCCACCCCCTGCCCTCCTCCCCGCCCCCCTGCGCCCTCTCTACCTGCACCTGTGCAGGCCCAAAGCGCCTCATGGGCAGTTTGGAGGCCCAGGAGTTCCGAAAGCCAGCTCGCTGCTCCTTTGACAGCAAAACCAACCTGGCCCAGACCTTTCATGTTGGCAAAACCCCATCGGGGCTGCCACGTGGGGCTTTTTCTAATCTGCCTGACCAATTTAGTCTGACTTTTCCCACCTTTCGGGGTGGCTGAGCCCCGTTATCGGAGATCGCGGGTGTGGAATGGCCAGCACCGTGAGTGGCAAGCAAGCGCCGAGGTTCCCCGTGGGGGTCTGGACGGGGTGGGCGAGCGGGGCCTGTGGACAGAGGGAGCACGGCGGGAACTCACGGGTGACCCGAGGTGCCCGGCCTCGGACCAGAGCGGGAGAGCCGTGGGAACCTTCCGTGGCACGTGCCGTTCCTTTCCCCGGGAGCTCGCTCTGCGTCTGGGATCTGCTCGCCCCCTGGGGAGGTGGTGGCTTTGCCAGGACAAATGGGGAAAGACATACCCATCCCAGAGGGGGCCGAATGGAAGCTTCTGACCTGGGACAGACTTGCTGCTCCCGGTGGAGAGTGGAGGCTGGGAGGGGCTTCAGGCAGCTCTGAGAGGGGTCTCTTAATCTGGAGTCCTCGGTGGTCCCTCGGGGTCCCATGATGCCCTGAAATTGTCTGCGGCTTTGCATAAGGATAGAGGGACAAGAGTCACTGGCTGTGACCTTGAATGAGCCTCCTTGAGAAAAAGGAGAGAGGGGGACAGTGGCACGTCTCTCGAGCGAACACGTGTAAATTCCTTGTTGCAAGTGTACCCAGTAAACTGAGGCCATGGCATGGCTCTTGGTTCTCTGTGCGTCTTTCCGGGGAAAGGCTCCCCGCTTTTGATCCCCCTCCGAGGGCTCTGTGACTCAGGAAAGGCTGCCGGTAGGAGGACCACACCGGATTGGCGAATGAATGGATGCCCCCCGGGGGCCCGAGAGCCCAGGGAGGGCCCTGGATTCCTGGTCGGGAGGGGCAGCCCCCTTGGAGCTGGGGGAAGGGGCCCGGCCAGATGGCAGGTGGGGGGGCCGGAGGGGGGAGGGGTGGGGGAGGCAGGGCTGACCTCACCCAGGCCCCTGGGGCCTGCCGACAGTTCTTTGAAGATGGAGAGACCTGACTTTCCATCCTGCAACCACAAACGTACTGTGGGAGACTGGCTGTCTTTTTATTGCCGTGGTTACCTTTCGTCTACCTGTAAGCAGCCGGCCAGACTTTCCTAAGCGTTTGCTCTGGGCCAGTTACTGTTTTAGAAACTGGGGATACGGTGACGCCCATGATAAGCACGCGGTCCCACACTTGCTGGCCTGGGGGTGGGGGGGTTGTGGGGAAGGCGCTAAGCCAGCCGCCGCCTAGACATGTCGTGCTTAGTGGTCGGGGTCCTGCCAAACGCGGTCCTGCCAAACGCGTACGGAGCAGAAGTCTGAAAATGCTGGGGGTTGGGGTGGGGTGGGCAGGGCGGGCCCGTGCTGGGGGCGCTAGAGCTTGTGGGAGAAGAGCAGGCGCGGTGGAAGGAGGACATGGGGGGGGGGCTAGTCCTGGCTGCCCACCTCTGCGGGCGTGACCTCTCTGTGCCTCTGTTTGCTCGACTGGAAAATGGGGACGCTGATGGCACCTACCGTGGAGGGCTGCTGGGAACCGTGAGCCAAACGGCGTTTACAGCGCTGCGTGCTGCCCGCCCGGCGGGGGTTGCCACTGCCGAGGGAGCTGTGGGCCTGGTGTGGCCAAGGGCAGCCAGCCACCAGCGTGGGGGGAGCCGCGTGCGCGGCGGGGGGGGGGCTCGTCAGAGGATCTGTGGCGTTGAGTCCAAGAGTTCCGGGGGAGGGAAGTGACACCTGTGGTTGTGTCTGGGCTCAAGCCCATTCTGTCCCCTGCACGATCTGTCCCCTGCGAATGACTCGTTCCTTTGTCGGTGGGGAGGCTTCACTGAGGGGCGGGGCTGGTGGCAGGTGGCTGAGGTGGAGGTGGCCATCTGCGTCCGGACGGTAGGCACAGCCCTGAGCACGCCAGACACCATCCCCACCCCAGCGCACCCCCAGTCTGGGGGAGCGGAGAGAAAGCAGACAAAACCCCATCTCCCAGCCGCGGGGGCCGTGGCCCGGGAGTCAGCCTGAGTGGCAGCCGAGGAGCTCAGCGTGGGGGCAGGAGGCCCCTGGCCTGACCCGGGTGGAAAGGAGGGAGCTCCTGGGGACAGGGGGCAAGTGGCTCAGCTGGGGTGGAGTCTCCGGGCCAGCCCTGCTGCGGTCTCTGCGTTCCCTGGTTGGAATTCCCTTCTCCCTCCCCCGTCTGGGACTAGAGGGTCGGAAGCTGCTGGAGGCCATGATTAGCATAGGCTGTGCAGCCTTACCTTGATTTGACCTTGTGACTCTGGCGCAGGTGATCTCCCTTCAGCTTCCGTCTCCTCCTGGAAGGTGCAGGCCAGTGAGAGGGGTGGTGTTAGCCTGGCACGCGCGGCAGGGGACTGACACTGGGTTATAGGTCGCTGGTCTAAGCCTGCCACATTGTCTGCAAGGGACGATGTGTCCCAGGTGTGGGCAGCCAGGTGCCCGGTGATCATAAAGCCCTGAGACGGACTTGAGATCCTGCCCGGCCCCCTCCTGGCCCCTCACGACTCAGGAGGGAGTCCCTGCCCCTTGGTCCTTCACCCTCCCGCTTTCTCCCTTCAGGGACTTGCTTTGGAGGATTCAGGGTCAGGGTCGCAGGCGTGGTGCAGGGTGGGGCCGTTGGCGCCCTCCACACCTGCCCAGAGCAACCACGCCCACCTGTCCCCGAGCTTGAACAGAGTACAGCAGCCCTGACTGGGTTGAAGAATCTGGAGTTCCCGACTTTCCCCGCCCCCACTCCCTTTGTTTCCCGAAAACCAGTTCTATGAAGGAAATTGAGACCAGGCTTTCCCCTGGCCTGCAGGGCTTGGACGGGGAGAGTCCGTGGCCTCGTGTGAGTCTTTGGGTGACTTCCTTATTTTCATTGTTGTGTGGGCAGCGCCCGCAGATGCCCGGGCTTCAAGGTGCCCTGTCCGGTGCGTCCGACAGCTGTGTCCACCACGAAACTGCCACTCAAAGCCAGGCCTCGAACTTGTCCCCCAGCCTCCGAGTGGCTTTTGTTCCGTCAGGCGGGGCATTCTTGAAAACAGTCCAGGCTGGTTTGGGGGAGGGGGCTCTGCCTCCCCACCCCCCACTCCTTGCACCGAGAATGAGAGAGAGAGAGAGCGAACCCCCTTTTATTCCCTCTTTTTGTCTCTTTCAAACGATTCATCACCCACAGCTTTGGCAGGAATGAGTCTGGGCTGTTTTTCTTTAAGATTGTTGGCGGATTTGCCTCCCCGCTAATTGTGTCTGTGCGGCTGGGGGTTCGTGTTCGCTGGGTACATTACACATGTCAGAGCAGAACGGTGTCACGGGTGGAAACCTGCCTCACCACACGGGCGGGGGTCAGATTCCAGGCGAGGATGGTGGAGGAGACCCTGGCCGATAGGTGCTTAATGAGAAAGGGGCGCTCTCATGATCCCCTCCCGGGGACACGTAGCGAAGTCATCAAAGACAGGTTTGGGCCAGGGGGCGGCAGGGGGTGTCTCTTGTAGACCCAAGAGGGACATTCCAGAAAATTGGCCACATTCTTCCTTGAGCTGAAGGGGATGGCAGCGGCCACCTGGAGTTTCCAGACCTGTGCCATGTACCCTGGGGGACCCCTCCGCGGAACTCAGCTCTGCCCTGAGCCTCTGATTTGCCAGAGGTTGGAGTCCCCAAGTGCTTGGTGCACCCCCCGGGAGGGTGCCTGGCTCTGACTCCCCTGACCTCCTCTGCCCCCGTGCCCGGCATGTCTCATGTGCTGAGCCCCAGCTGAACCTGTGCCAGGCAGGCACTGAGCCAGGCCCTTGTTCACTGATTCTCCTAACCATCTGAGCAGCCCCGGAGGACTGGCTGGTCACCGCTGGCCACCGTGGACAGTTGGCACGGGTGTGTGGGTGGAGGCACAAATGGGGGTGAAACCCACCCATTCTCTGCTCCCTAAGCCATGTATGCTCTGCAGGGGTCAGAAGCCACAGCCCCTTCCTCTGGTTTATAAACGAGGAGACTGAGGCATTCGATGGTAGGTAGCGGCCAGAATGCCAACCCACCCTTGGCTCTGGCACCTCCACTTAGCCATGTCGCCTTTCAGGCAATTGGTGACGAGTCCGTGCCGCGAAGGAGAGGCGCCACTCCTCTGCCCCTTTGCCCTTGTCCCGTGTCACAGAAGTAGCCCTGGAGGACTCTTCTGGAGCCCAGAGTCCATCTTGCTTCGTTCCTGCCTCATTGCTGATTCCATTATGGGGTGAGACGGCCTCTGTCCCCTCTCGCCTGTGCGCATCTGGAGTCGCATCTGGTGAGGAGCCTGAGGGCAGTGCGGAGAGGGGGACACGCAGGGAGGGTCCTCCTAATTTTCATCTTGTACTCCGGGCGCCTGGCAGCGGGGGCCTGGCGGACGCCCTCCGAGCAGCGGCGAGCTCCAGGACATCTTGTGTCACCTCTCGGCCAGCGTTCAGGGTTCCCTTCTAAGCTGGGCCTGAGGCGGACCCCAAGTCGCGCAGCCCCTGGGCTGCAGTTTCCTCTGACTGCCCTTTTCTGCTGCCCCGGCCCCGTTCTCCGGCCTCTTCCTGTCGGCTGGTTGAGGCCCCTCCGCTGGCCCCAGGGCAGAACCCCCGGGAACCATAGTCACATTCCTCAGCTGTGACTGCTTCACTTCCGGTGCGGCCGGGGAAGGGGCAGGGGCCACACTGTGTGGGGTACTCACCTTAGGGGTCAGGCTCCCCCACAGCCCAGGGTCCTCCTGCTGCCCCTTGACGTGCCTCGTTCCGGCCCTGCCTTCCAGGCCTCCCTGTGTGTCCCCCGTGCGAGGGCCTCCCGTGCCCACCTCGGTCCTTAGAGAGCACCGCCCACCCAGCTGCTGCTGTCATGGGTGCTGGAGCGCCGCGGTGACCCTCGCAGCCCTAGGAGGCAAGCTCCATCGCCTCCGCGTAGGGATGGCTCAGGGGTGGCACCGGTCGTCAGCCAGACGGGCCCGGTTCTCCAGGCCCCAGAGCCCACGTCCTTCCCCGTGGGTGCTGGGGTGTGTGTGTGGGGTGGCTCTTTCACAAGAGGCTGAGTCCCCAGGCCCAGCCGCCGGACCATGTCATCTCTGTGCCTCGGTTTCCTCTCTTGAAAGGAGACAGTTGGGAGCAGTAACTGAGGCACCCCAAGGCGTTAGGCGCTTGCCCAGTGTCGGGCACGTCACCGCTTCAGAGTTGGGGCCAGAGAATGGCCGGCCCCGTGCGCAGAGCAGAGGGCTGCGTCGTCGCTCTGAGCCCCCAGCCCCCAATTACCCGCTAAGCCCCTGCGCTTTCAGGGCCAGGGAACCCGGGCGCACATCTGCTGTCCCTTTTGTAGCTCACAAAGGCTGGGCTGCGCAGCTGATTAGCAGGACGGGGGAGACATTCGCACGTCATAGGCGGCAGCTAATAGCCTGTCGTGGATGAGGGAGACATTTGCATGTAATCGCCCCGCCAGTCGGTGCCCCTAGTACTTTTTTCAGAAAAGCCCGGCCCTTTCTTTGTGTGTTTTCTTGGGGTTGCCCTTCCGCACACCCCACAATTAGGCTCCTCTTCAGGCTCCCCTAGACCAGTCCTGTAGGGCCCGGCGGACCCAGCCGCGGGCAGGCCCTCCGAGAGGAGTCTCCTGTCCCCTCTGACCCCATGGAGCTGTCGCTGGCCGTGAGGGTGGCTGGGTATGTCCCCGGGGGCAGAGCAGCTCTTCGGTGCTCCTGGTTCAGACCCAGCGGCGGCCGGGGAGGCCTGTGGCCCGCGGGCCGAGGGGGCCGCGCTTCCCCTTAACACAACAGGAAACCCTGGGGGGAGTCCTGCCCTCCCCCCACCCATGGTGGCCTCCCAGACCAGGAACCTCTTCCGTTCTCCGTCCTGCCTGAGCTCCTCCCCAGCGTCTCGCCACCCTGTTGCTGGGAGGTTCTGGAAACTTCCTCCTCAGGGCCCCTCCTGAAGTAGACTCACCTTTTGGATTCTTCAAGCTGCCCCATAAATTGCCGACCTGCCACCAACGCGAGCCTTGTCGCGCTCCCAGAGGTGACTTGCCGTTGAGTTTCTGTGAATATTGTCAGAGGATCAAAGGGTGAGACGTTAAACACGCGCCGCATCCCCGTAAAGTGCTGCCGCTAGAACCGAGCCCCCCCCCCGCCCCCGTCCGGGAGGTAACCCGGAAGGAGGAACGTTCCACCCACTTGGTGTCCCTGTGGAAGGGGCCCTTTTGAGCAGCCTCAGGACCCATCCGGGAGCTTGTGGGGCCCAAAGTGAAGATGTTCCCAAGCGCCGTGTGAAGCTGGTCGCTCTCTCCAGATGGCTGCTCCCATCTGTGTCCCCGAGAAGTGCTCCGTCGAGCTGGTCCCCTGGTCTGGGGGCCAGAAGGGCCCCGGGAGCCAAGGCCGGAGCTCTCTCCAGAACTCCTCTCTGCCCTTTGCCTCCGGCCAGAATGCCCTGGGGACGTGGTGACCAAGGTGGGTGGTTTGGGCCCCAGACTGGACACAGACGCTCCCCAGCGGTGCGATACTTGAGCTTCCTAGACACCAAAGTGAAGGCTTGCAGGGGTGGGGGGTTCGGGGGTGGAGGTGAGGCTCCAGGTGGCAGAGCCCAGGTTCAGACCCGGGCGTGAAGTGCGCCGGAGCTCCGGGAAAGGTGCTTCGCCCTCTGGTGCAGGGAGAAGGGCCTCCCCGGCCGGCGGCCCCTGGCCCGGACCCGAGTCTGCAGGGGACCTGCCCCTCCTCCCTCGCGCCAGGAGGGGTGTGAGCAGGGAGCTGGTCCAGTAGCGAGTCCGTGGTGCGAAGGCGACACTGTCCATTCCTACCTAAGAAGGCCCCTCCGCTCAGGCCGCGCTTGCAGCACCCCTGCCTCCAGCAGGCTGAGGGACGTTGCTGGTCACGCCGGCTCACTCCGGGGAGGACGCAGATGTCGAGTGGCCGCCAGGCCTCCCCTGCTGTCATGATCGCCTTCTGTCTAGTTACCTCTTGTGTTCGGGGTAGAAATTCAAACCGCGCAGGAGGGTGGAACATGAAAAGCCCTCGTCTTCCGCCCGCCTGGGCCTGGCCTGTCCCCCCCACGGCGCCGCTGGAGTTTTAGGCACATCCAGGCACGCGTGCCCAAGTGTCTCGCGGGGATCCCACCACCCCGGAAGGTCTCAGTGCTTAGCTGGTGGGAGAGGAGGGTGCCCGACACAAAGAGGCGGCCGCCGAAGTCCCGTTGTCAGTGTTTCTTTCCAGAGAAGCCCCAGGCAGGCAGCACTCTGGGTCCCTCTCTCTCTCTCCACCCTCCGTCTTCTACCTGTGGCTCACAGACCTTACAGCCCTGTCCCTGCCTGGGGGCTGGGCCAGCCTAGCAAGCCAGCGGCCGCCACTTGTCACTGGCTACACCTTCACTGGGCACTTTGCTTCCCAGCCGCTGTGGACGCCGGGTCGGGGTTTATCTCCGCAGACACTGGCAGAATGAATTACAGGATAAGACCCCCAAAGGGCGGCCGGGGGTGTCTCTGACAGATTCTCTTGGGGAGAGATGTGCGGTCGAGGGCCGCCTCCGGGCTTGGCGCCCCCGGTGCCTGTGGGGAGGGCTGGGATCGCCCCCCCTCCCCCCGGCCTGGCTGGGCCACAGGAACCCGGGGTGACCTCACGGTCCCCAGACACCCCGGGGCTGGGCAGCTGCGTGGAGCGTCCCCCGGGGCAGCACGGGAGAACAGGGCTTAGGCTACTTGGCTGAGAGGGAGGCCAGGCCAGGGGAGGCTTCCCGGGGTTGGAGTTTTTCCTGGCACCGATCTGATGACGGGTGAAGCGGCCACTCTGGTGACCGAGCACCTAAGTACACTTACCACGGCCCACATTTTCTCACGGAATCTTCGCGGCGGGTGTGTGTGTGGGGGGGTGGTTATTTTCTTTTTATCCCCATTTCTCAGATAAGGCTCCTGAGTTTGGGGGCGCAGGCAGCTGGGGGAGGGGCGCCTGTCAGGCCCTCCACGTGGGTCGTCCTGAGCGCTGTGTCATTACCACTCTGATGGATGGGGAAACAAAGGCCCACGGTCACACGGCTGGAGAGCAACACGTTTGGTCCCGAACCCTGGTCTCCCATGATGCTCGGTATTTAACCGGTGCCGTTGTTGGCCTGCCCTGCTGGAGGGGCCGGCACTGCCCCCTTCCCTCTCCTGGCCACAGGGGTGCACACCACGCAGGAACAGGGGGAGCTTCTGGGAGCACCTGTCTGGAAACTCGGTTAACTGCCACCAGGCACTGAGGGAGATGAGAGGCCCTTCCAGGAAGGCGAGCCCCGAGCAGAGGGTTGCCCTTCCGGTGGGCCAAGGAAAGCGCCTTGCCTTTCCCGTGCCTCAGCCTCCATTTCTCCGACCTTCCTTGACGATGGAGTATTTCCCCCCGGAAGGTGCACAGCCTGTGTTGTGTTTGGCGGCAGCAGGTGATTTAGCAAAAGACCTCACATTTGGGCAAGCGGTTCTGCCTACCCCCAGCCCCCTACGCCCCAAGTCGGCCAAGATAAATAGCTTTAATTAGTTCTCGTTTGGTGGCTCTGGTGGTTCCCCTGCTCGAGAGGCAAGGACTTGGAATGGAGCCCCCTTCCTCCTGAGCTGGGGGCCACCTTCCTGCCCCATCCCTCACCTCTCTCCAGCGGTAGCTCCCCTCCTCTTGTGTGAAGATGGAAGGTTCTCGGGGGCAGGGTGTACCTCCAGGCATTCGTCCTTGTTCCCCTGGGTCCGACCCGGGTCTGACCAGCCTGAAGGACCCAGTGACCCTCTGCGTCTTCCATTACTGCTTGCTCCAGGGGACGGAGGGCAGGAAGGTCACTGTGTGGCTGCCCCGTGCCCGGTGTCACACTGTCAGGGCCTGGGCATCCGGACTCTCGCACCGTGTGCTTCTTGCACTTAAGAAAGGGGCCTGGGCTTCCGGACCCCATGCTTCTGGCCAGCTTGCCTCCCGAGTGCCCACTAGGTCTGGGCGTGCTAGCCCCGCGCGGAGCCCTGGGTCTGTGCGTCCCTGGGTCATCCGTTGGGGAGCACGGGGGGTTAAATAAGGAGTTGCCATGCGATGGGGGCTTGTCCAGGAGGAGGTGACAGGGACACAGGACAAGGGGGAGAGGGTGTTCTGGATCTCAGGAGCCATGGAGGCCAGCGAGAGGTCTGGCCCATGGTCTAGGGGTGGTGAAGGCCCACATGGCTCGACTAGGGACACGGATGAGGCTCGAGAGCCCTGTAAGGAGTTTGTACTTGTTCCAGAAGGCTCTGGGAGGCCATGGAGAGGTCTAAGCAGGAGAATGACCACAGCAGATTGGCTCCTCAGCTCATGAGCCACTGGCTTCTCCGCTTTCCTTGTCTCCCGCTTGGCCTGCAGCCCCCCCAGCCCTGTGCCCGTGCCCGTGCCCGTCCCCCAGCGAGGCGCTCAGTCCTTCCAGGTGCTTCCACGGCTGTGGGAGCAGCTGGGCCCCTGAGCCCCTTGAGACCCAAATCCGCCTGTCCAGCCTGGAGTCTGTCTTGGCAGCCTCTTTCCCCTCATTCTCTCAACTGCCACCCTCCGAGGACAAGTATGTCCTGCCCTACTCTTGGTGCTGGTACTGAACGCTTATTTCTTTATTTTCCTTATAAAGATTATTTCTTTTGAGAGGGAGAGAGAGAGAAAGAGAGTGGGTGAGGGGCAGAGAGAGGGAGAAGGAGAGACAGAGGACCCCAAGCAGGCTCTACACGGTCATCGCAGAGCCCGATGCAGGGCTCAAACTTCCAAACTGTGCGATCATGACCCGAACCGAAATCAAGAGTCGGACGCTCAACCCCGAGACTGAAGACTTGTGATGACCGCCTCCCCACGCCAGCTGCGTGGCCCGCAGTCCGCTCCATTCTGTCGCCGCCTGCCTGGGGAGAGTGTCCCAGCCCACAGTGTAAGGGCTTAGCCCCACCAGCCTGTGGTCCTCCGCCCCCACCGCCAGTCACAAGCCCGGGTTGTCACCAGTGCGTCTCACCCCCTGGCTGTAGATCTGAGGTCCCCATGACCCCCCTCCACGGCTTCGATGAATTTGCTAGAGCGGCTCACAGCTCAGGGGAAGACAGTTCACTCACTAGATCAGTAGCTGATGGAAGAGGATACAACCCAGGAAGAGCCCGATGGAGGGGCCGCGCGGGGCAGGGGTGTGGGGACCCGGGCTTCGGTGCCCTCTCCAGGCGCCCCTCCCAGCTCCTCCGCGTATTCACCGGCGGGAAGCTCTCTGCTGCCCCGCCTTCGGGATTTATGTCTATGGAGACTTTGTTATGCTGCATGATTGATTAAGTCATTGGCTATTTGGAGGCTTAGGGCGACTGAAAGTTCCAGCCCTCTAATTGCTTGGCCCCCCTGGCAACCCAGCTGCAGCTTAGGGGCTTTTGGACAGTGACGTCACTGACCGAAACTCTGAGTGGTCAGAGGAGGCTTTGAACGAACCGCGGAAGACGCCTTCTATCGTTCTCCTCACTTAGGGTTTCAGGCGCTTTGTGCCAGACAGCTGTTGTTTTGCTTTGTTTTAGTTTATTTATTTTTGAGACAGCCTGCATGAGCGGGAGAGGGACAGAGAGGGAGACTGAGGGACAGAAGCGGGCTCTATGCTGAGAGCAGAGAGCCCCACGGCGGGGCTTGAACTCAGGAACTGTGAGATCATGCCTGGAGCTGAACCGACCGAGCCACCCAGGCGCCCCTGCCAGATGGCTGTTGACTATGAATCACAGCGTCACACACACGGCCTCCTTTTCTCTCCGCGTTCCCATGTGCCTTTTTCCCTTTTGCCGGAGAGTTGGCTCCCAGTCCCTCTCCCGGCCTGGCTTGGGCGCTGTCCCCAGGCTCCCGCAGCGCCTCTGCCCCCCCCCCCCCGCATCGGTGCCCATTACGTGGGGAGCCTCCTCACTCTGTCCGCATCCCCTCCACGGCGGGGAGGGCATCTCCTCTTCTCCATGTCCGGAGACATGCGGGACGTGCATGTCCATGCAGACGAGCAAGTGGGTGGGAGGGGGCCCGGCGCCCCGCCTCTCTGACCCGTAGTTCTGGGCACAGCTGCTGGCTTCGTCGTAAAGTTTTGTTGGACGCAGTCGCGCTCACTCGCTGGTGCCTGCTCCGGGCAGAGTGGAGTCGTGGGAGCAGAGACTGCGCACCCACGAAGCCAAAAATACTCACTCCCCCTGCTCCTTCACGGGGAAGGTTGGCTGACGCCTCCTCTCGGAAGCGCAGGGATGTCCGGCTGCACTTTGCTTAGGAGCCCAGACCCTGGAGCCAGTCAGCTCTGCTGCTCGCTTGCTGTGTGACCTTGAGCAAGATACTAAACCTGTCTGAGCCCTGCTGCCTCATCTGAGTGGAACAGTAGGGAGCCCCAGGGGCGCTCGGAGGGGTCTGTGTAGGAGCAGAGCTTGGCTCCCGGAAAGCGTTGGTGCAGCGTGACGTCCCTGTCCTGTCCCAGCCTCAGCAGGGCGGGCGCCGTGCCTGCCTCCCGGGGGCACTCGGTATTTGTGCCCCGGATTTACAGGGGGCCTGCCTTCCTGCGGAGCAAGACGGGGGTCAGGGGTGGGGGGTGGTTCCTGCCCCGGAGTTTTCTCCGGCACACCCTGAGCACGCTTGCCCTGTGCTTGTCCCTGGATACTCTGGGCCCTCGTCCCCTCCGCTGGACATCCCGCAGCAGGTGGGAGGCGGTGCCAGGCCGGGTCCAGGAGCCGGGCAGACACGTTCGTGGCGCAATTAATCCAACCGAGCCCGGGTTGGTTTCCTGCACACCCCTGCGTTTAGACCCCGCCTTGGGAGCACTTTCTGGAGAAGGCGGCCCGGTGAGGGGGGCCAGTCCCAGCTCCGTCGCCCTGTCGCCCAATTGTATTACTGCAGGGAAGAGACCCTGGCTCTGCTGACCTCGGTCGGCAGGAACCCTGCACAGCCTCCCACCAGCAGCCTTCTCTGTGGTCACCTCCACTTAAACCATCACGGCAGCCTGCCATGCCTCCTCCCGCCTCCCGTCCCCCGCCTCCCTCGGCCGTATGCACATGGCCCCCGGATCCGTCCCCGTCCCCGGATCCGCCGGCCAGTGTGACGAGAGCAGCTTCGTTCTCTGGGCTGCTCTCTGGAGGCGCAGGGCACAGCCCCTCCCGCCAATGCCGTGACTCACCCGGTGAGGCTGGGTCAAGGGGTGACTTGCGACGAAGGTGCCAGCCTTCAAGCGTAGCAGGAGGTTTCCTGGTGATCGGAGCCACCCCTGCGTGTGGGGGCAGGGAGGGGACCCCTTGTCGCCACTGCTGGGTCCAGGCCCTGGACCTCTTTCCTGGGGGAGGGGGCGGAGAAGCTTTCTCCCAGCACCACCCCCACTACCGTGGAGCCGGCCAGGAGGCCCCAGCCCCATCCGGGCAGGGGTGACCCCGGGCAGTGAGAAAGCCAGAGCCCTGAGTGGGCTGCCCACCGGGAGCCACCCCACCGTGTCCTGGGGGCCCATCCTAGTGGGGAGGGGGAGCGGCAAAGGGGGAAAGGTGCGTCTAAAGGCCAGGAGCTGGTCCACTGATGGATGAGGGGTACAGCTCCTGCGGGGCCTCCCAAGAGCTGGGGTTTCTGAATCTTTTAAATACACGGAAGTATAGGATCCAGCTTTTTTTTTTTTTTTTTTGATATGTCAAATATTTACTGAACACGTCCCGTGCGCCAGGGACTGGCCTGTGGGATGGGCTGTCAGAGAAGACTGACTCCGTGGGCTGTGGTTGCCTCTGCCCTGATGGGACAGGTCGGGTTGCCCTCTGCCCGGCCTCCATTGGCCACAGGGCCCCGTGGTCGCCTGCCCGGTGCCGGGTTGCGGGAGCGCCCAGGGCAGCTGGTCAAGTTACCAGGCCGCTCGGTAAACAGAGGCCTTCCTTGGTGTGCCTGCTGTTGCCCTGGCACAGCCAGCAGATCGGCCTTATCTCCTGCCCCAGGAGGGACATGGGTGATGGCACCAGGCCAGGGTCCCTTCCTGGGACCCACTTGCAGCCAGATCTGGAAGCCCCTTGTCTGGGGCGGTGGCCTGCTGGTACGTTCTCCTCTTCCGCCTGTGTTCTGGAGGCGTGAGGTGGTCTGGCAGAGCCCAGACCGTGGCCCCAGGAGGCCTCCGGGTTCCCCGCCCCCGATCAGAGTATACAAGGTGAGAGCAGGGGGACCGGTGAGCACCCATAGGCCCCTCACACCTGCATCTGTGCGTTGGAAGTGGTTTTCTTTTTCTATTGAGATGAAGTCCACATAATATAAAAGAAACCACTTTGGGGGTGCCTGGGTGGCTCAGTTGGTTAAGGGCCTGGGTGTAAACTCGATTTTGGCTCAGATCATGCTCTCACGGTTCATGAGTTCAAGCCCTGCATCAGGGTCTGTGCTGACAGCCTGCTTGGGATTCTCTCTCTCCCTCTCTCTCTCTGCCCCTCCCTGCTCTTGCGCACGTGCTCGCACTCTCTCTGTCAAAATAAATAAATGAACTTATAATAAAGTATGTAATCCAGTGGCATTTAATGCATTCACAATGGTGTGACTGCTACCTCTGTCTAATTACAAAGCATTTCGTCACCCCAGAAGGAAACCTTGAATCCATTAAGCGGTCACTCTGCAGGCTCGCTCCTCCGAGCCCCCGAGAGCCACCCGTCTGCTCTCCGCCCCTGTGGATCAACTGATTGTGAATGTTTCATACACTTGGAGTCACTTGTACGTGACCTTTGGTGTCTGGTGTCTTTCACTCAGCGTAACGTTTCTCAAGTTCATCCACGTTGCAGTGCGTGTCGGGACTTCACTTTTTTTTTTTTTTTAACTTTTTTTAATGTTTTATTTATTTTNTTTTTTTTTTTTTTTTTTTTTTTTTTTTTTTTTTTTTTTAGAGTTTTATTTTTTTTTTATTTTTTATTTTTTTTACAAATAGTTTATTGTCAAATTAGTTTCCACAAGTTTTATTTATTTCTGAGAGAGAGAGAGAAAGAGAGAGAGACAGCGTGAGCAGCGGAGGGTCAGAGAGAGAGGGAGACACAGAATTTGAAACAGTCTCTAGGCTCTGAGCTAGCGGTCAGCACAGAGCCTGACGCGGGGCTCAAACCCATGAACTGTGAGATCATGACCTGAGCCGAAGTTGGTCGCTCAGCTGACTGAGCCACCCAGGCGCCTCTTCACTTTTTTTTGAAGTTTACTTATTTTTGGACTCTGCACTCAACTTGGGGCTTGAGCCCGTGACTCCGAGATCAAGAGTTGCGCCCTCTCCTGACCGAGCCAGCCGGGTGCCCCAGAACTTGATTCCTTTTTATTGGAAGAATAAACGTCATGGCCTGGATCCCCCACGTTTTGCGTGTCCATCCATCAGTGGACGGGCATCTGCATCGCGTCCACTTTCGGGTTCTTGCGACTAGCACTACTTTGAATGTTTGCATACAGGTATTCATTTGACTCCTTCTTTCCGTTCCTTTGCGTGGACCCGTAGGAGTGAGAATGCTGAGTCAAATGGTGATTTGATGTGTAACTTTTGGAAAGACCACCAGCCCCTGTCCCCCGGCAGCCGCGTCGTTTCGCGTTCCCACGCCCCTCCCAGGCTGTGACGGTTCCCGTTTTTCCACGTGCCTGCCAGCACTTGTGATCTTCCCCCGTCTGTCCTACCTTCCAGCCGCCCGGGGGGGTGTGAAGCGGTGCCTCCTTGTGGTCTGATTTGCATGTCCTCATGCATGACTCATGGTTCGAGCCTCTCTCTTCATGTGCTTGTGAGCCAGGCCTCTGTCGTCTTCGGAGAAATGTCCATTCAGGTCCTTTGCCCATTTTTGAATTGGGTTGTTTTCCTTTTCGCTGAATGATTCTTTATATGTTACAGACACAGGGTCCTTATCAGGCATGGTCTGTGCATAATTCCCCCCAATTCTGTAGGTCGTCTTCACTTTCTTAATTTTTTAAATTAAAACAATTTTTTATACCTTTATTTTTGAGAGAGAGACAGAGACAGAGTGCGAGCGGGAGAGGAGCAGACAGAGAGGGAGACACAGAATCTGAAGAAGGCTCCAGGCCCTGAGCTGTCAGCGCAGAGCCCGACATGGGACTTGAACTCATGTTCGAACCGTAAGATCACGACCTGAGGCACCCAGGCACCCCTAATTTAAAAAATTTTAAATTAAATTTAAAAACAATTTTTAACGCTTATTTATTTTTGAGAGAGACAGAGAGACAGCATGAGCAGGGGAGGGGCAGAGAGAGAGAGAGACATAGAATCCGAAACAGGCTCCAGACTCTGAGCTGTCAGCACAGAGTCCAAGGCAGAGCTCGACCCCACGAACCGTGAGATCTTGACCTGAGCCAAAGTCAGACGCTCAACCGACTGAGCCACCCATGCGCCCCTTTACTTTCTTTTTCTTTTTTTTTTTTTATATTTTTTATTTATTTCTAGGAGAGAGAGAGAGAGACAGGCAGCGTGAGCAGGGGAGGGTCAGAGAGAGAGGGAGTCACAGACTCTGAAACAGGCTCCAGGCTCTGAGCTGGCAGTCAGCACAGAGCCCGACGCGGGGCTCGAACCCACGAACCACGAGATCATGACCTAAGCGAAAGTAGGACGCTTAACCGACTAAGCCACCCAGGCGCCCCGCCCCTTCACTTTCTTGATAGTGTCCTATGGATGCGTCAGAGTTTTCAATTCTGATGAAGTTCAGTGTGTCTAGGTTTGTTTTTGATACTCTTGCTTTTGATGTCACCTCGAGGACTCTCTGCCAAATCCAAGGTCAGGAAGAATTTACCGCTGTGTTCCCTTCTAGGAGTTTTACGGTTTTTAGCTCTTGTATTTATTTAGGTCATTGATCTTGTACTTAGGCTTTACGTGTGGTGTGAGGTGAGGCTCCAGCTCCATTCTCTTGCGTGTGAATATCCACTTGTCCTTGTACCATTTGCTGAGGAGCCGTCTTCTCCCCCATTGGATGCTCTCCCACCCTTGTTGAAAGACAGGGGCACGCCTTGGGGCACCTGGGTGGCTTAGTCGGTTAAGCGTCCGACTTTCGCTTAGGTCATGATCTCACGGTTCGTGGGTTCGAGCCCCGCGTCGGGCTCTGTGCTGACTGCCAGCTCAGAGCCTGGAGCCTGTTTCAGAGTCTGTGACTCCCTCTCTCTCTGACCCTCCCCTGCTCACGCTGCCTGTCTCTCTCTCTCTCTCCTAGAAATAAATAAAACATTAAAAAAAAAAGAAAAGACAGGGGCGCCTGGCTCGCTCAACTGGAAGAACATGTGACTCTTAAACCCGGGGTCGTGAGTGTGAGCCCCACTTTGGGTATAGAGATTACTAAGAAAAATAAACTAAAAAAAGTCAGTTGACTATACACATAAGAGGTTAATTTGACTCTGATTCTATTGCATTCGTCTCCCCTTTCCCAATACTGTTCCATTTTGATGACTGTACCTTCGCAGTAGGTTTGAGATTGGGGTGTGAGTGTTTCCACTTTGTTCTTTTTCGAGATGGTTTTGGCTTTCTGGGGTGACGGGGGCCCTTGGCCACATTGGTACTCACGCTGCTCTCTACCCGCGTGGTTTGTCGTCTATCGGATGAGCTACTCCCAGGCAAGTTGCAGACGTGACGAGAAGTCACTCAGTGTTTCTCACTTCCTAGAAGAACGAGGGCATTACTCTACAGAACCACATGCTGTTGTCACACGTGTGTCATTTAAAGTCATCACACCCGTGGTCCACGCTGGGAGATCCCCAGTTGTCCTTGATGGCTCGCGAGAAGGTTTTCGTCAGGCTCTAGGTGGGGCACCCATGGGTTTTGGGTCCCGTCTTCATTCTCCCGCAGCCTGGAAAGGTGCCCTGAAATTTTCCTCTTTGGTGCCATTGCTGCTTTGAGAGGGGGAGCAGGCGGGCTGTCTAGAGGGCCGGGGTGGCCGCTTGTGCCGGGAACGTGACGCAGATGCCGTTTCTGTCCTGCGCAGCACACCAGGGCCTCGCGGGGGGGTTGGTTTGGCCTCGTTCTGGTGACCATTTGGCTGAGGAGGGCGAAGGGTGCCGTGCTCTCTGTGTGCCGGGCCCTGTGCCTGCCCCACCCTTAGCCCCAGTTGGCAGATAAGAAAACTGAGGCTCAGAGAGTCTAGGTGGCCTGCGCGAAGCACACACCGAGTGGTGCGGGTGGGGCACAAACCGGGCCATCCGGGGCTGTCCCCTCTTAGAATCACTAAGCCACGTAATATAAGAGGGAAGCACTCAGGGGAGGGAAGCCGAGGCACCCCTGGGAATCATTCCCTGGGTGATCCCCCCCCGTGTGACATGGGGGTTTGGGGGGAAAACTGGTGAATTAATGCCAGACTCTCTCAGCCGGGTCCCGTAGCCCCCTGACCCTGCCAGTGGCCCTTCTCCCGGCCCTCTTCCCCCTCAGCGCCCACTGGGCGAGCGGGGGGCCTGGGCACAACGAGGTGCTCCCTGAGGGAGAGGCGCCCCCGCGGCCCCGGGGCCTCGCTTGGCCCCGCAACACCTGGCCACCCCCTCCCCGCACCGAACCCCCCTCTCAGCCTTGGTCCCGCTGTGGACAGCGGTCCTCTCCGCTGGACACGCGTCGTCCCTGCTCCCCGGCCGGCCGTCCCCTCTTCCCCGGCACGGGCGGAACTGGGGGCAGTGAGGAGGGCGCGGCGGTGGCAGGGACGTGGCCTGAACGGGCTTGGCGGACGGGGAGCCTCGCTCGGCCCCTCCCGGTCCCGCGGGCTCACGCCCCACCCCCCTGTCCTCTCGCAGACGAAGATGTGTGTGTGTTTAAGTGCTCGGTGTCCCGAGAGACGGAGTGCAGCCGCGTGGGCAAGCAGTCCTTCATCGTCACGCTGGGCTGCAGCAGCGTCCTCATCCAGTTCGCCACGCCCACCGGTACGTGCCCCTCCCGGCCCGGCGGCCACGGCCGGGCACCTGGAGCCAGCTTCCGTCACAGTCCGTCCGTCTGCCCCCGGGAGCCATCAGAAATTACCCCCGTCGGAGATACGTTCGTGGGACGAGCGTGTTCTCCTGCCTGGGATACGTCTCCCCAGGCCCTCCCTTGCAGCGCCACCTGGGGTCCTCCTGGGCTCCATCCTCGCCTGCAAGAGGCCCGTGGCGGCCACCTGGCCTGGAGCCCGGTGGCGAGTCTGGGGGCAGCGGAGGGTGGCGGCGAGACGGAACTGGGGCGGGCGGGGCTCTGTCCCGAGCGCGTGGAGAAGCAGCCGGAGGGGTCCGTGCGCACCCCCGGGCTCAGGGACCCCAGGGGGCGCAGGTGCTTTCCCAGGAGGGGTATCAGAGCCCCAGGCCACTGCTGGTGGTGACTGTGGGGTCAGCAGCGGAGGTGGTGGGCGCCTGGGGCTGGAGACCGCTTAACGGTGCCGCAGTGGGCCTGGTCACTGCAAGTGACGGTAGTGGGCCTGGTGGCCGGGGCGGAGGGGGGTCCAGCTCCCTGGGGACCCCCCCCACCCCCCCGCAGTGGTCCCAGCGCCCCTGGTGGAGGAAGCCCGACGGGGTGGGAGGAGACAGGTGACCCACCCCCTCCCGCGGGAGTCCCACACTCCCTTTCCTTCTTTACTTACATAAATGCCCCGAAACGTCCGCGTTTAAAACCACCCCAGGGGCGAGCTGTAAGGGCTGGTGCAGATCTAGTCTTTTTCAACTCTATGAATATTTACAGTTGACTTTTTGCCCTTTTCATTCTGTCAGTTTTTTAAATGGAGGTAAAGTACACATGACAGACATTTACCATCTTAACCCTTTCTGGGTGCAGCGCGCTCACTTGGCCATCCGCCTCTGGGACGTTTTCAGCAGATTTTTTAAAAAATATTTTATTTATTTTTGAGAGAGAGAGAGAGAGACAGTATGAGTGGGGGAGGGTCAGAGAGAGAGGGAGACACAGAATCTGAAGCAGGCTCCAGGCTCTGAGCTAGTTGTCAGCACAGAGCCCGATGTGGGGCTCAAACCCACAAACCGTGAGATCATGACCTGAGCCGTTTTCAGCAGATTTTAACTGTTTTAGAGCTTGACTTAGAAATGCTGCGCCGCTTCAAAAGTGCCGCATTAAAATACACACGATAGGGAGCACCTGGATGGCTCAGTCGGTTAAGCGTCCGACTTCGGCTCAGGTCATGATCTCACGTGGGTTCGAGCCCCACGTCGGGCTCTGTGCTGACAGCTCAGAGCCTGGAGCCTGTTTCAGATTCTGTCTCCCTCTCTCTCTGACCCTCCCCTGCTCACGCTGTCTCTCTCTCTTTCTCTCTCAGAAATAAATAAATTAAAAAAAAATACACACGATAGAATTTACCCTCCTCACCATTTTTAGGCACATGGTTCAAGTTATTAAATACTTTTGCTGCCAGGCAGCTGCCCACACGCGCCCCAGCTGTCCCACGCGGACCCCGAAGTGAGCCGCCGCGCGGGGTAGGGGGTGCTCATGGTTCCCGGGCTCGGGCAAGTCCGTGGGGTTTGACCCTGGCTCAGCGGGCCTGTGTCCTCCTGACGCTTTGGCGAAGCCGTCCCCACCGGCCACGCAGAGTGCACGTACATGCACGCGCGCGTGCACACACACACACACACACACACACACACACACACACGGCCAAGACCGCAGAACCCCCGTGCCGGCCACCAGTGGCAGGTTTGGCTGCCCTTCTTCATGAATTCCAACACTGGTTTGGGGAGAAAGAGATTGCCAGCACGCATGCCAAAACTAGACGAGTCGGGGTGTGCACCTAGGTGGAACCCCATCCCCACCCGGAGATGCCCACCCCTGACCTGGCCTCCCCCTTCCAGATTTCTGTTCCTTCTATAACATCCTGAAAACTTGTCGGGGCCACACCCTGGAGCGGTCGGTGTTCAGTGAGCGCACAGAGGAGTCCTCCGCCGTGCAGTATTTCCAGGTGGGTACGCGTCACCCTCCCCACTCCCACCCCACCCCTGCCCTGGCCAGGCTGCTGCCACCGGGTGGCCCCTGGGAGGCCACATAGCAAAGGGCAGGCCCACCTGGGTTCTCGTCCAGGCTCTGCCCCTTACTAGCCGCGTAGCCTCAGGCAGATCTCCTTCGCCTGCTGGGCCTCAGTTTCCCCATCTGTGAAACAGAGATGCCAGGGCCTTTCTAGGAGGGTTGCTGGAGGAATTGAGTGCAGGTGACGCTCAGTACCACAGGCGTTTTGTGTAACAATAGCACAGTTATCACGCACCAAGCAGGCATCAGTCTGAGCGCTTTTACACCTACAGATGCGCTTGACCCTCCCGACAACCCTAGGAGGTAAGTACTATTATTGTCCCCATTTTACAGATGAGAAAACTGAGGCTCAGAGAGGTTAAGTGACTTGCTCCAAGTCACACAGCTATTATGCAACAGAGCCAAGATGGGAAGCCAGGTCTGCCTGATGCCAAAGCCTGCCCCCGCCCAGGTGCCACGCTGCCTCCCAACTGCCCGTTGTCTTACAGAGAGACCCCGCAGCACCTCACCTGCCTGGCGCTCTGAGTTCTAGGGTTCTGTCTGTTCTGCGCCTCTGCTTCACTGGGGACCCTAAGTTGGGGCAGGCGCCCCCCCCGCCCCCACCCCAGTCACAGAATGCCTCCTGGGTGGCATCCAGGCCCAGGCAGCATCCGGCTGCATCAGGTGGCCACGGTGATGGTGGCGGTGACCCTCCTGGGGGCTGCCTCTGGCTTCCCACTCCCTTTCCTGGAGCGGCCGGCAGCTGCCAGCGGGGTCTGGGTCAGTAGAGGGGGCGCAGCCTCCCACGGGAGATCTGTGCCCACAGCGGGCCCCCCGGGGCCTCGGCCGTCTGTGCTGCCACGTGCCCTGTGCCACCGGCGTGTCTCTGTTCCAGTTTTACGGCTACCTGTCCCAGCAGCAGAACATGATGCAGGACTACGTGCGGACAGGCACCTACCAGCGCGCCATCCTGCAGAACCACACGGACTTCAAGGACAAGGTGAGCGGGCCTGGCCGCGGCCGCCCCCCTGCTTTCCTCCCCACCGCCCCCTTGCCCCTCCGCCCCCGCTGCAGCCCCCATGCTTCCCCCCCCCATCAGCCCCCCTGGCTCCAGCCCCCCTGCTTTTCTCCCCTCCACCCACCGTGCCCCTCCGCCCCCGCTCCAGTCCCCATGCTTTCCTCCCCTCTCCTCCCTCCCCCCGATGCCCCTCCGCCCCAGCTCCAGCCCCACCGCACTCTGTCTGTCGGTCATCAAGTTTTTGCAGATTACGAAAGCGTAATCTACTTTTTGTAAAAACCCAGCATGTGTAATGTCATTCACCTCCAGAATTGACAGTAAGGGTTTTTTTTTTTTTTTTCCCCAGGTTTTTCTATATAATTCAGTTAGTTAATTAACAAATTTACAAAATAGGATCTCAGTCCGTACACTCTGCCTGCAGAATAGCTTTTCCCCCGTCATGGCAGGTCTTGGGACAGGCCAGTAAGTCATGTGGATGCGTTGTAATTTGTCTAGTTATTTTCTTAGTCTCTTAAAATCTTCTTACTATTGGGGCACCTGGGTGGCTCAGTTGGTTAAGTGTCCGACTTCAATGATCTCACAGTTCATGGGTTCGAGCCCCGTGTCGGGCTGTGTGCTGACAGCTCAGAGCCTGGAGCCTGTTTCAGATTCTGTGTCTCCCTCTTTCTCTGACCCTCCCCTGCTCATGCTGTCTCTCTCTCAGACATAAATAAAACATTAAAAAAAAATTTTTTTTTAATCTTTTTACTATTACCAAGTAGCATATACCCGTGATTAAAAAGAAAGCGGGGCTCCTGGCTGGACCCCAAAGTATCCTTAGTGAGTGCTCATCCCCAGAGAAGCTATAGGCGTGCCTGGAGTCCACCACTCTGTGTAGACCAGTCTGTAGCCCAAACGATTCCTTTTTGAACCTGCCCTCAGAGTGTGTAATGGTCTTCACATCCTCATAGTCTTCAGAAATCCCGTTCGGCCACCTTCAGATTCCAGCTGGGGGCGCCCACATGCTCCAGGCGGCTCTCAGGAACCAGCCCGGGGGGCAGCGGGTCTCGATGCTGGGGTGCGGGCGCGGAAGGGCACAGAGCCCCCTCAGCAGGGAGGGCCCGGCAGGGAGGGAGCGCCAAGGGACGCGCACATCCGTTCGGATCACCGTCACTTCACTAGTGTCTTGTTTCCGCTGCCCCCATCCTCCTCCAGATCGTCCTGGACGTGGGCTGTGGCTCTGGCATCCTCTCGTTCTTCGCCGCCCAGGCTGGAGCGAGGAAGATCTACGCGGTGGAGGCCAGCACCATGGCCCAGCACGCGGAGGTGAGCGGCGCCCAGGGAGCCCAGCCGGTCCCCGTCCGTCCTCGAGCCCCATTCCGGCCTGGGGAGCGCCCCCCCCCCCCCGCCTCCGGGGGCCCTGGGCGCAGCTCTCCTCTGTTTCGGTCTCTCATCCCCCAAACCTGCTGGTCGGTGGGCTTGCCGGACCGGAGGGGCTGTGCCCTCCATGACGGGGTCGGGGCCGGGTTCGTGTCTTCAGAGGGCGGGTGGCCTCTTGCTTCAGGGGGTAGCCTGCGCAGTCACACAGACGCGAGGTGGGGGGATCGTGGCCCTGCTCTGAGCCCCGCTGCCCACGTCTGTGGAGTCAGGGTGACAGACTTTCCTTTCGTTTATGCCGTCATTTTCTTGTTTTGTTTTCCGCGCACTGAAACCTCCATTCGCAAGGTTCAGAACCAAAAAATTGCAGAGGGTAAACTGTGAGGCGCCCTCCCTTCCCCACTACTGCCCGGCCCCCCGCACCCGCATGGGGGCTCTCAGGGCCTCCTCTGACCGCACACCGCCTCGTCGCCGTGCTCTGCCCCCTGCGCCGGGTTCTGTCCCCACATAAGGAGCTCCCTCCCCATCTCGAGTGGCTGCAGGGCATCCCTTTGCCCAGGGGACTGCTGTTTGTTTAGATGCGGTTAGGCCATCATGGACCTTTGGGCCGCTTCGGTCTTTGTAGTACAAACGCACGCTGTGCTGAACCCCACCACGTGTCCCCTCTCACGTGCGGTGACGTCTGTGGGACACGATCTTAGCACTGGAGTCGCCGGACTAGAGGGTGTGTCCAAGTTTAGCTTTGGTGGCTGTAGCAAAGCCTCCTCGTCTCCTCCCATCAGCTGTTGTCCTCAAAGGGTGGAGGTAACCTCAGGGGACCGGGGAGCCACCGCAGGAAAGGTCCTGAGAGAGGACCAAGGTTGCAGTGAGCTGTTAATGGGCCGTGGCTGGCGATGGCTCTGGCTGGGATGCCGTCGAGAGGCGGGGGGATTTGGTGGCCATGCGTGGGTGGGAGCCCACCCCTGAGAGGAAGGGTCTGGTGGTGACTCCCGGTGCGGCTGGGTGCAGGGCCCCCCATGACGCCTCTGGGCACCCCCCACGCGCCCACAGGTCTTGGTGAAGAGTAACAACCTCACCGAGCGCATCGTGGTCATCCCCGGGAAGGTGGAGGAAGTCTCGCTCCCCG
Organism: Hyaena hyaena; assembly: GCF_003009895.1. Classification (NCBI taxonomy): domain Eukaryota; kingdom Metazoa; phylum Chordata; class Mammalia; order Carnivora; family Hyaenidae; genus Hyaena; species Hyaena hyaena. The sequence continues at coordinate 1,095,122 of NW_024081017.1, forward strand.
AGCAGGTGGACATCATCATCTCGGAGCCCATGGGCTACATGCTCTTCAACGAGCGCATGCTCGAGAGCTACCTCCACGCCAAGAAGTACCTGAGGCCGGGGGGTGAGTGTCCTCGCCGGCGTGGGGGTCCCGCCGCAGAGCTCAGGTGGGACAATCGTGGTTCTGCTACCCGCCTGCCTGCGTCGGCGGCCTGAGGTCCGGGGTGGGGGTGGGGGCATCACGGCCTTCGCCCCCCAGTCCCCTCCCCACCCCGGCCGGCTGTGGCTTCCCGGGTGTGGGGGCCGGACCTCTACCTGCCCTGCCCCCAGAGAGCCTCCGGGCCGCCTCTGCCGTGGGGACGGTGCCCAGTGGGAGTGGGGGTCGCGGCAGGGGCTGTGCGGTGGGCACTTCCCAAGGGGCCGGCCTTGTCTCCACTCCCGGCACCCGCAGACCTCATCCTAGGGGGACAGGCCCCCGGGCCCCTCCGGAGCCAGGGAGACAGAGGAGGGAGTTGGCGTGTGTGAGAGGGTGGGCCGGGGGTTCTCGAGTGTCAGGGAGCCACTGTCTGGCCTGCCCTTCTGTGGCCTCCTGTCCGTGTCACTGTGCCTGCCTGTCCACGCACCTGCGTCGCAGGCTGTTCATACCTACTTGTGCGTGTGTCTGGGGTTCACGTGCTCCGCCCAGAAGGTCTGCTGGTGTGGCCGTTTCTGTGCTCGGTGCGGGGTTTGTGTATGTTTCTTGAGTATTTCTGTGCAGGCAAGGGGCTGTGTGCGTGTGCGTGTGTGTGTGCGCGTGCGTGCGTGTGTACGTGCGGCACAGGAGGGCCCCAGCCAGCGCCGCAGCCGTGGGCGGAACACGGAAGCCAGCGGGCTGGTGGCCGCGTGGGGGCCGGGGGATGGTGGTTCTGTGCGGGAACAGGGGCTTTGGTCCTCTGGCCTCCCCGCAGCTGTGGGCTGTGTCACGGGCGTGCGTGTGCGAGGCCAGCTGCCGGGGGGAGGGGGAGTGCGTGTGTGTCCTGGACCCCGTCTCCTCCCTTTCTATCCTGTAGGTAGACGAAGCTGGCCGGGGCGGGGGGGGCGCCCCCGAGAATGGGCTCCTCCTTACGGAGCCTGAGCACAGAGGGGAGTCAGGCTCTGGCAGGCCGCCCGCCCTGCCACCCTGCCCCCAGCCTGCGTGCGTGCGTGTCTTTGTCCCCTGCCAACATGATCTTTGTGGACTGAAGGGAATCCTCTCCCCAGCCACGGACCTTTAGGTGCCTTCAGAGCAGGGGCGCTTTCCCATGACGCCCTTGAAGACTGGCCGTTTACTCCTGGCCAGGTGGCCTGGAGTGTGGTTTCCGAACCAGAGTCCGGCATCTCCCCCGCCCCATCTCAGTGGCTGTAGCTGAGCCTTCTAGCTGATTCTTCCCAGTGCCTCAGGGCCCCCTCTCCTGCATGGAAGGAGGGAGGGAGGCCCACATCTGGAGGCCAGGTGATCTGGGGCCCTAGACCACCGGAGGCGAGCGGGGCCTCCCAAGCTCTAGCGCTCTCTGCCACTGGCTGGGACTCATCTGTCTGTTCATTGAGTCACACAGAGGGAGGACCCTGGCCACCCCCCCTTCCCATTTCTGGCCATGTACCAGACTAGGGTGGCCAAGTGGCCCACCTGTTTGCCAGACCCTGCAATTCAGCTGACCCCCCACCCCAGCCTCCAGCCTCATCTGAGGTGCTGACAGCGAGGCCTAGGGCTCACCTTCGCTCCATGCGGAGAGCTTTGCTTCGCTTTCCCTGGCTGCACACCTGTCTGTGGACAACAGCATGTCCCTGGCTGGCCGAGCAAGGACCCGGAGGCCTCGCTGCACCCCAGGCACCGCTTGCTTACCCCCTCAGGCTTTGGCAGGTGCCTTCCCACCTCCCAGCCCTAGTAACGGAACATGAGGACAGGCCTTCCTGCTTCCCTGGCTGGCCGTCCACGTTTCATGAGACAGTGCGTGTCAAGTGCTCATCTTGGCCAGTGGCAGAGATGACGCTTAGTACCTTTGTGTCGCACAGATGTGCAAACGAATGAATGAGAGGCTGGGAAGTCCCCGGCCGGGGGTCCTGGGGCCATTTGGAAGCTCTGCCAGGAGCTTTGGGATGTCCCACCCTGACGCCAGCACCCCTCCCTGCCCCCCACTCCCAGGAAACATGTTCCCCACCATTGGTGACGTCCATCTCGCACCCTTCACGGATGAACAGCTCTACATGGAGCAGTTCACCAAGGCCAACTTCTGGTGAGTGTGACCTGGGTGTCCTGCCTTCTCAGGGACGGCCCCGCTTCTCTTTTTCTCCACATCCTCAGTAGGACCCGAGAGACTTGGGCTGGATGAGGGCCAGCTGGGAGAGAAGGCAGCCCACCCCACCTGTCTTTCCTGCTACTAGTGACCTTGCTGTGGGGGTGGGGGCTTTCTGCAGGTACCAGCCATCCTTCCACGGAGTGGACCTGTCAGCCCTCCGAGGCGCTGCAGTGGACGAGTATTTCCGGCAGCCAGTGGTGGTGAGTGGGGCACTCAAGGCACTGTGCCAGTTAGCGCTAGGCATGGCCCTCCTCTGGGGTGACAGGAGGGGGACATGGGCTTTCCTGTTAGGCCTTGTGCAAGCTGTGCAGCCCTAGGAAAGCCACTGCCCATCTCTGAGCTCTTGCTTTTGCTGCTACACAGAGCTCGCACAGGGGTTGTTGGGAATAAAGTGGCAGTGCATGTAGAGTGCTTTAACACACAGTAGGCACGCAATATATGCAACTGCTGATAGATTAAGTGATTCTTGGTGAACTGATTTTGATTTTTAATTGAGATTATTTGAGATTTTTGAACTGATATATAGACCCCTGGTTCAAAAATCACAAAAGAATAAAACTGAAAGCCTACTGGCAAACAGTATTTCTTGTATATCTTTTCAGAAGCTTTGTATCTAAATGTGCATATACAAATACATACACACACACACACAAATATATAATCTTTTTTTCCTCTCAAAATATAGCATAATCAAACTATTTTTCTTTCTGTGATCAGAGAACATGCACTGTATGATTTCAGTCCTTTGAAATTTATTGACAGTTGCTTCGTGCCCACTATGTGATCCCTTTTGGATACTGTTCTGTCTCTACTTGAGAAAAAAATATATTTATCCATTGAGAAGAATGCTCTATCGTCAATTAGGTCACAATAGTTAATCATGTTGGTCAAATCTTGCCTGTCTCTACTGATTTGGGGAGGTGGGGGAAGTTGGGATCTGCTTTTCCTATCACTGTAGATTTCTTTTTCCATTTCTGAGTTGGCTTTATGTTTTTTGACATGTTATTAGGTGCATATAGATTTATGACTGTTGTATCTTCCTGTTGGATTGATCCTTGTATCATTGTAAAAGGGGTTCCTTTTTTCTCCCCCCTGAAGTGGTACATGTTGCCCTACAGTCCTTTTTTTGTTTTGTTTTTTTCCCTAGTAATAGTTCAACTATTCTGGCTTTCTTTTGGTTAATCTTTGTACAGTATGTTTTATCATCTTTCTACTTTCAACCTTTTTGTGTCCTTACTACTTAAGGTTTGTCTCATGTAAGCAGCATATATTTGGGATTTGATTTTTAATCAGACTGACTTTTTTTTTTTTTTTTGGTCTTTTACTTACAACATTGAGACCATTTTGCATTTAATGTAATTATTATCTTTGTGGGTCTGAATTTGTCATCTTTTTTCTCTTTACCCTGAATATTGTTTTGTTATCTTTTGTATTACTAAGATTATATTGTTTTCCCCTACTTGATGTCTTTCACTAGTTTTTGGGAGACTCTTGGGCACTATCTCTTTAGAGACTACCCCTGCCTCATTCTTTTTCTCCTTCCATCCTTTTTTCTCGTTTCCTTCATTTTCACATTTCCTACAGATTCATCTTCCAGTTCCAACCTTCTCTTTGCTGTTTACACTGATTTTCTTATTCTTTCTTTTTAAAAATTATTTATTTATTTATTTATATTTATTATTTTTGAGAGAGAGAGAGAGAGAGTGTGAGCAGGGGAGGGTCAGAGAGAGAGGGCGACACAGAATCTGAAACAGGCTCCAGGCTCTGAGCTAGCTGTCAGCACAGAGCCTGACGCGGGGCTCAAACCCACTCACCGTGAAATTATGACCTGAGCCCAAGTCGGACACTTAACTAACTGAGCCACCCAGGTGCCCCTGAATTTCTAATTCTTAATTTCTGTATCAGATCTTATTTTGTTTACTTTTTTTAGTTCTCTGAAATACACGTTTTTCTACGCTTTCTTTCTTGTACATACTCTAAATCTGTGGTCACTTTTACTACTTGGGTGTTTAGTGTATTTGATTTTTTGTTTATTCTCTTAGTTTTTGGCTCTCATTCTTTTGTTCTGTCTCTTGGTATGTCTGGTCATTGGATGCCAGAATGAAAAATTATAGAGGCTCTGGATGATGTTTTTCCTTCCTCCTTCAGGCAATTAGCCACATATAGATAGATCACCTTGGTCCTATACGGCACTTGATATATTTAGAAGCTACTTTTCAGACTTGACTTTGTTGGTCTATTTCTTGGCTTCCTTGTAAGACAGTCAGTGGTTTTCAAGCATTTTGGTCTCAGATGACCTGTTTACATTCTTAAAAGTGGAGGATCCCAAACAATTTTTGTTAGTGTTTTAGCTATTGGTACACTGCCAATATCTCTTGATATTAATTAAGCCCAATATATTAAAAAAAATATATTTTTAAATGATAACAAGCTCAAGGTCGCCATAAACAACATTTTAAAAAACCATTTATTTATTTTTGAGGGACAGAGAGGGCGTGAGCAGGGGAGGGGCAGAGAGACAGAATCTGAAACAGGCTCCAGGCTCCAAGCTGTCAGCACAGAGCCCGACGCGGGGCTTGAACTCACGAACTGTGAGATCGTGACCTGAGCGGAAGTTGGCCGCTTAACCAACTGAGCCCCCCAGGCACCCCTAAATAGCATTTTCACAGAAAGAAAAAAACGTATTCTCCGAAACTATTCAGCGAGAACAGTTGGCATTTTTAATTTGCGAATCTCTTTAATGTCTGGCTTCATGGAAGACAGTTGGATTCTGCTTCTGTGTCCAGTCGGTTGTGTTTATCACAGGTGAGTGACCTCAAAGGCAGAAAACATCTTAGCATTATCATAAAAGTAGCTTTGACCTCGGGAGCGCGCTGGAAGAGACTACATTTGGAGAGTTTTGCTTTAGGCGCCTGCAGTGGTCTCAGTGTAAGCATGGTGGGGGTCCCACGGGGGACCCCCTGTCCCAGCCTCCCAGCACCCCTATGCAGCTGAGCCTTTTTTTTTACTTTTTCAGTGTCTTATAGTGGGTTCCTGCTTGGTTTCTTTGCCTCTAAAGCCCACCCCGCAACATAGCTCAGGAACTGACAAACGCCACCGAGTGAAACTACACGTAGAACGTCCATCTCATGTTTCCACATTTCCCTTTTGTTTCATATCTTCACCTTGAATCCTAGCTGACTTGGTAACCCTGAGCCCCCGTTCTGCTTTCCCCATCCAGGGAGGCTGAAAGGTCCTACCCCAAAGGGGAAAGGCACAGGCCAAAACCCACCTCCCCTCTCTCTAGGTTGTGGGCTTTCAAAGCCATGGCTGCTCTGGTCACTCTTCCGTGCTTTCAAACTAGGGCTGCAGGCTTCCTGTGTATATTATTCAGCTCATACAGTTCTTCACAGGAGTGTTAGTCTGATGAAAAGCCTTCGTCATAGCTGGGTGTGGACGTCAGCACTCAGCTCTCCAGCTTGCTTTTTAACCTAACAGTTCATCTCGGAGATCTTTCCCTGTCTATTCACAAAGAGCCTCTTCGTTCTTTCTCAGTCGTTTATGGATGGCACATTGGTGGTTTAATGAGATGGTTTCCAGAGTGTGTGTCTGCTCTAGACGACCTAATTACGCGTGTAAACTTGCAAATGTGCACGTGGATCTGGAGGTTAAATTCCCAGCAGCGGAGCCGCCAAGCCTTTAATGCCCGTGAATGATGCTTATTTTGAGAGTCGTCACCCCCCTGCCCTCCACAGTGGTGTGCCATTTCGTCCGCCCCCGGCACATCTGAGTAGGGAAGGTGAAGTGGTTTTAGCTGAACGGCCTCAAGGCCATGGGCAGACAGGGAGCGGGACAGAGCTCTCCCCTTCCTGCCTGGCCTCTGCGCCTGAAGCCAAGTCATGCTGTGGTCTCTCCCAGGATACGTTTGACATCCGGATCCTGATGGCCAAGTCTGTCAAGTACACAGTGAACTTCTTAGAAGCCAAAGAAGGAGATTTGCACAGGTACTGGTACCCGGGCCCCTCTTCCTGAGCCCTGCTCCTTCTGGAATCTAGGGCCACCGCAGTCGCCCGCAGGAGGCACGCAAGGGCCCCCGGACACTGCACCCAGCCACCCTCTCTGTCGGCAACCCGTTTGGCTTCCCCAGCCATCATTGCCCTTTGCCTTCCAGGATAGAAATCCCATTCAAATTCCACATGCTGCATTCCGGGCTAGTTCACGGTCTGGCCTTCTGGTTTGACGTCGCCTTCATCGGCTCCATGTGAGTCCAACAGAGCCCAGAGCACGCCGTGTGCTCCCCGCTGCCCCGGCCCCCAGACTCCCCAGGCCTGGCCAGCTCGGAAGGCTGCCGGAGGGCTGGGAGGAAGGCTAGGATTCCCCTAGCTCCCGGAGCCCTCCGAAAGGCAGCGAGGGCTCACTTCTGAGCCAGAGACTGCTGTGGGAGGGGTCCTCTACCCTGCACTCAGTGGCTGTCCCCCGTGGGACCTGCGTCTCTTGGCGCAGATGTCAGGGTGAGTGCCCCCACCCCCCCATGCCCGTGGACCTGTGTGTGCGTGCAGGCCCGTGCCTGGGACGCCGGGGCAGCCAGCCTGTCTCGGCTCCAGGACCCCAGAGGACCCGTCAGAGATGCTTGGGTAGAGCTCAGGGTGCACAGGGTGGCGGCTCCAGCCTGGTCAAGCGTATGCCTGTCCTTGCAGAATGACAGTGTGGCTGTCCACGGCCCCAACGGAGCCCCTGACCCACTGGTACCAGGTCCGGTGCCTGTTCCAGTCACCACTGTTCGCCAAGGCCGGGGACACGCTCTCAGGGACATGTCTGCTTATCGCCAACAAAAGGTGTGAGCTGTGACCTGGGGCTGGGGGAGGCAGGGGTCCGTCGACCCAGCCGGCTCACGGCTGTCCCTCCCCTTGCCCTCTCTGCAGACAGAGCTATGACATCAGTATTGTGGCCCAGGTAGACCAGACGGGCTCCAAATCCAGTAACCTCCTGGATCTGAAAAACCCCTTCTTCAGGTAGGATCGGCCCTCGGCCTGAACGCGGGGTGGCCCTCCCAGCCTGCAGCCTCTCACCCCCCCCCCCCCCCCCCCCCCCCCCCCCCCCCCCCCCCCCCCCCCCCCCCCCCCCCCCCCCCGCCCGCGTCTGTCCGCTGCAGATACACGGGCACGACGCCGTCGCCCCCGCCCGGCTCGCACTACACGTCCCCCTCGGAGAACATGTGGAACACGGGCAGCACCTACAACCTCAGCAGCGGGATGGCCGTGGCTGGTGAGCGGCCCTGCGGGGGCGAGGCGGGGGGCGGGGGCTCCCCGGGGCCGGGCCGCGGGCTCCCAGCCCCTGACCTCTCCCCCTCCGCGCGCAGGGATGCCGACCGCCTACGACCTGAGCAGTGTTATCGCCGGCGGCTCCAGCGTGGGCCACAACAACCTGATTCCTCTAGGTGAGTGGCCCCTGGGGTCCGGGAGCGGCGCGGGCGGCGGCCAGGAGCGGCTGTGCGCTCGGCCTTTCTGCGCCGCGGTGTCTCCACGTCACCTTCTCCTCTTCCTGGGGCTCCCGGTGGAGGCCCCGTTCCGCTCCTCTCTGCCTCGCTCTGCAGCCGCCGCACCCACCCTCCCCACACCCTAGCGACGGGGGTGTGGGGGGGCCGGGCCGGGGGCGGTGACGCCGTCTCCCTTCCTTCCTTCCTCCCTCCCGCCCGCTGCGCAGCCAACACGGGGATTGTCAATCACACCCACTCCCGGATGGGCTCCATAATGAGCACGGGCATTGTCCAAGGTAACGGCGGGCGGCGGGAGCGGGGTCCCGCGGGGGCGCGTGCGTGCCGAGCCCCGGGCCACCCGCCTGCCCTCCCGCCTGCGCGCGCTCTCTCTGACTCTGCTGCGGGTCTGGGCGGGCGAGGGGGCCGAGCTGGCCACTCAGTGCCCGCCCCCGCCCCACAGGCTCCTCAGGCGCCCAGGGCGGCGGCGGCGGCGGCTCCAGCGCCCACTACGCGGTCAACAGCCAGTTCACCATGGGCGGCCCTGCCATCTCGATGGCCTCCCCCATGTCCATCCCGACCAACACCATGCACTACGGGAGCTAGGCGCCGCCGGCCTGGAACAGACTGACAGCACCAGGAAACCAAATGAAGACCCTGCCCACCCACCCCTGCCTGGGCGGCTTTCACCCTGTACCGGAGGAGCCCAAACATCCGGTCACAGCCCTCTTTGCTATGGGAACTCAGACACTTTTTTACACACCATCGCCGCCGCCGCCCCCCTCCACCGCCCTCCCCCCACACATCTTGGCCCCGAGTGTGTGTCGCTGCCGTATTTTACACAAGATCATGTCGTGGGAGCCCCACTTCCCTCTCCTGCCCTCTACCCTGACCTGGGTTTGACATCTTCTGTAACAGGCGTGTCTGGGCCTGACAGCTGCGGGCCGGGGGTGGGGGGTGGGCAGCAGCTGCCAGCCCCCCCCCCCAGGTCCCTCGGCACCGGCCCCCCCGGTGCCTGTCTCCAGGGGGAAGGCCATCTGGGCCGGGCGGGGCCTCCCCTTCAATACCAGGCCTTGGTCACAACGGGCGTGACATGCTGCTTTTTTTAATTTTATTTTTTTACGAGAAGAACCAGTGTCAAATCCACAAACCCTCTGAGGACCCAGGCCGGCCGGGCCGAGCCAGCAGCCCCTCGCCCCAGCTCAGAGGCACAGGGGTGAGGGGCAGCCCGGCTGCGGCTTTGGGATAGGGGCGGGGCCAGGCCTCTAGAGAACCGAGGCTCCCCCTCCCCCCCAAAGGGTTCACCTCACACTTGAATGTACAACCCACCCGGCTGTCGGGAAGGCCCTCCCTCCATCCTCGGCCCCCTGCCTCTTGCTGCTGTCCTGCCCCTGAGCCCCTGCAGGTCCCCTCCCCCACCCCTGCCAAGAGCTAGAGCAGGTGGCCCCTGTGGGCCTAGAGGGAAGGGCCACTGGCAGCCGCTGGGGGCAGACCTGAGCGACCTCAAGGCTCTGTCGTGAACGGCGTCCTTCTCCCTTGTAGCTCATATTGGCCTGTGTGCTTCCCTCCACGTTTGTAGACGCTCCAGTCCCTATGACTATGATGGCATTGCGGTCCCTCCCCAGCTGGGGAAGGGGCCTTGCAGGGACCTCTCCCCACCCTTACCCCCGAAAAAACAAAAATAAACGAGGAAATGTATGTTTCAGCACAGGCCATTTTCTTCTACTTCTGCCCCCCCCACCCCCTTTTCTAACAGCCCCAAACTTGGCCGTGGGGGAGCTCAGGCAAGGAGGCCCCAGGACCTGCGCACCGGGCACCCCGGGAAGGGCAGGCGCAGCGGAGGTGGGGGTGGCCCCTTTGCCCTCCCGACCGTCCCCCCAGGGAACACAGAGGCCTAGCAGGCAGCCTGGGGGGGGGGGGGAGGGCGGCCATGGCCACACCGGAAGCTCCCCGCTTGGCTGCCCCTTTCCCTCCTTTATATAAATTCTCTGAATCACCTTTGCATAGAAAATAAAAGTGTTTGCTTTGTAAGAAAAGTCTGGAACGTAGCAGAGCAATCTCAAGGGGTCAAGGGAGCCTTCAGTCCTCGTGTGAGGGGCGGGGCAGGCGGAGGCGTCCCCTCGGTTGGGCCTGAAAGAGAGACACTCCTGGGAGCCGCCAGCCCTTCGAGGCCTCAGTCGAGGAGCAAAGGCAGGAAGACCCCCAGTCATGGCCTGAAACCGTCCCTTACCTGCGGCTCGGGCCTTCCTAGGTCACCTGGGACCTCGGGGTGGGCGGCAGCAGCAGGTGTGGGGGCAGAGACGTGGCCTGGAGCGGAGGTGCCAGGGGCAGCGGCTGGAAGAAGTAAAACTGAACGGAAGCCCCCCAGGGTCAGCGCTGGTGGGGGCCGGTGACTCCCCGTCCCCAGGCCCGGCCTCCCCACCCCCACCCCCACCCCATACCTTACAGCCCGTGGCCAGAAGGGCGTGGAGCAGCACGACGGTGGAGAGCAGCACGGCGGCCACCAAGCGAGTGTCCTCTCGGACAACAGGCCAGAGGGTGAACACCAGGCTGGCGGCCGACAGGGCCAGGGCCAGCGCCCCAAACAGCCACTGCAGCCACGGGACAGGGATGAGCCACAGGACCTGGGGGCGACACGGGCAGCTAGCTACAGGGCCATCCCCACGGTGCCTGCTGCCCCAGCCCCGGGCCCCACTTACCACGGTGGGGATGAAGACGAAGAGCGAGTAGCCGTAGACACACACGGTCTCCAGGAAGGTGTAAGGCCCCACACGCTCCCGGACACACTTCCGCCACCGCAGGAAGCCCCACAGCGCCAGCGGCACCAGCCAGACATAGCAGTAGATGGTGACGCTGGCCACAGTCACTGTGGGGCGGGGCCGGCAGTCACCCACCTGGCTCCGTGGCGCTCCCAGCTCTGCCCGGGGCTGGGCCTCACCCTCCACTTACCCTTATGGAACTGGGGACTGTAGTGGATGGAGGGGTCCCTCCTCTGGGCCAGCACCAGTGTCAGGTTGCCAGTGACAGCCAGGACGAAGGCCAGCGTGGCACAGATCCAGAAGGGGCCTGGGGGCAGGGCACGGTGAGCGCCCAGGGCTTCCGGGACAGGTGATTTGTCCCGTGGCCACTGTGCTGGGACCCAAACTTCTTTCCAAGCCCTGAGCCACCTCCACCCCCACCGCTCCATCAACCCGACTCTTCCCCGGGTCACCAGCGATGACCAGCGGTGGCTGGATCTACTTCTGGCTCAGTTCCTTCTCTTTCTTGGCCTCCTGGCAGCTGATCTCTCCCTTCTAGAAACACTCCTCTGCATGTGCTTTCTAGTATGACTCCATGCTGTTTCTGTGTCACCTCCCTGGCAATTCCTCAACCTCTTTAACTCCCTGATCCCTTTAATGACAGAGACCCCTGGGGCCATCCCACACCCGGACCACGGCACCCACTGCCCTCCTGTCACCTGCCCCGGCCCTTCTCCCCCCACCCCCCACAGTGGCCAGAGGGAGCCCAAGAGCGCTTCTCAGAGATCCCTTCTCGCTACGGCCTACGAAGCCTGCGAGGTCTGTCCTGTCGCCCCTGTGGCCTCGCCCAGCTCGCTCTGCTCCAGTGAGGATACTGCCCTGCAGTTCTAGCAGGTTCCCACCACAAGGCTTATGTCCCCTTCTGGAATGTTCTTCCCCTAGGTCTCCTGACCCCAACCAAGGCCCATTCTCTCGTCCCTCTCAGAGGGGCCCTTCCTGACTGAACTATGCAAGACAGCGACGCTCGTGCTCTAGCCGGCCCGCTGTCGTCCCGAGCCCCACTGCCCCAGGCAACCTTCCGTGTGTCTGTCTCCCCGCACAGAATGTGTGTCCCCCGCTCTCCGGGAGCACCTCCGCCCGCCTCTGGGCTGCATGCCGGGGTCTGGGGCTCAGGCCACGTGCGCTGATGGGATTACTGAGCTGAATGCGCGCCACCACTCACCGTACAAGTCCGGCCGATTCCGCAGATGATGCCGTACAAAGTTGTGGCCAGGCCGGGGCAGCAGCGAGCCTTTGATTCGGTCCAGGACCTAGGGACGGGGTGGGGCGCAGAATGGAAGCCTGCCCGGGGCCCTTACCCCCAACCAAAGGGCCTAACTCCCGCCCTGCCCTTAGAGACTCTTTCCAGGCCGACTTCGCAGCTCCTCGGCCTGAAAGGGCTCAGATGGTCCCCCCTGGGTTCGACGGGCTGCAGCCCCTTCCCCAGGCCAGCCCCCAGCCCCCAGCCCCCGGCGCGCTGCCACTGCGAGCGACTCTGCTGGGCCTCCCCTCCCAGCCCTGGGGCACGAGTTCTTAGCCTCCTCCTGCCTCCATCTCCCTCCACTCCGTCCCCTGCTCTGCACCCCGGATTTATTCTCTCCCTCCCCGGCGCCTCCGACCCACCTTCTTTGCACCCCGTCTGTTTCCTCTTCTGCTCTAAACCTTTCCCCGGTTCCCCGCACCCTCAGCGTAAAACGCGCGCTCCTCAGCACAGCCCACGGGCCCTGCCTGCCTGTCCCCCACCTCCCACTCTCCAACCAGATCAAGTGACAGGTAGCTCCTGGGACAGTTCGTGCCTTCCCTCGCCTTTGGTCCCCTGCATCTGCTGTTCCCCGTGCCTAGGACACAGGCTTCCCATCTCTCTGTCCAGCTGAGTCTTCCTTCTCCTTTAGGCCTTAGCCCCTTCCTCGCTTCCTCCAGGGGGCCCTCCGCTACCCGCCAGAGCACGTGCATCTGTGTTCCCCTGAGCCCCGGTCACCCCCTAACCCTTATGGCGCCCCACGTTACCGCTACCAGCGGGGGCGGGGGGGCGGGGCACCTAGGCCCGCCCACCCGGGCAGCACCAGCACTCTGCGCACAGGGAGGTCTCAGTGAATAGGGACGGGGTGGGACCCCATTGTGACTCCAAGCCCCAGGCCACCAGCTTGCAGGACCTGACCTGGGATGTGTCCACGTCGAAGAAACTCTGATAGTAGCCAAATGTCCAGAGTCCCGGCTGCGGCTTCTCCTGCAGGAGCTTCACGGCAAGGGCTCTGAGGGGCTGCGCTCTCAGCCGGGCGGGGGCGGGGGCGGGGGCAGCGGGCAGGCGGGGGTGGGTGGGCGGGGGGGGGGGCAGGGGCACTTCCGTGACTCACCGCTGTCCTGTCGCTCTCCTCCCCCTCTTCCTCGGCTCCATAGCTCCCACCAGAGTCCACAGCCACAGCCACGTGCCCCTGGGGGCTCAGCTGACCGCTCCCACTGGTAGTGGCCGCATCTGGGGTCTCAGCCAGCAGACTAGAGGCTTCCTCGAACTCTGTCGAGAAGGAATAGGAGCCACAGGCAAGTCTGGGGAGTCGGGACAGGCTGGTTTGGCCCCTTGCTCATCTGGGGGCCAAGACTCCCCACCCGGGGCCACCTAACCCTTCTCTCCAACTCCCTAAGTTTGGGGGGAGGTGGAGGGTGGGTTCTCCCACTCCTACAATTTAAGGCTGGTGCTGGGATGGGGTCAGGTCAGGGAGAGAGGCTCTGGCTTGACATCTGAGCTCAGGGTTGGTGCGGGGTTCGTGTCACGAACGGGTGTCGTGCCTGGGTCGGGGTGAGGGCTCAGGGCGGGCTGGGGATTCAGGTAACACGGGAATTGGAACCCGGGTGGGAGGTTCAGGCCGCCGGGACCTGGCCAGGTCGAGGCCGCACTTACCGTGGAAGGCCAGCTCGTCGGCCGCTGCCATGGTCACCCAGGGGCGTCACTGCATCCCGCTCTGAGGACAGAAGCCAATGACACCCGCCCCCACCCCTATTCGGTGCCCACCACCTCCCCGAGGTCTGCTCCTCAGGAGAGCCCAGCGCGGCAGCTAAGAGCACCGAGCCGGGCCTGAATCCGCCGCCCCCGCCCCCCAGGTGCACCCCGCCCCCCTCACCTGAGGCTCCCTCCGGCGGCGTGGCCCAGACTCTCTGCGCCTGCGCGGCCCGCCTACCCGCCACCGAAGACCCCGCTCAGACCAGACAGCAACATCCGGCGCCGGGTCCGGATTCCATCCTCTTCCGACGAGAAGCCACTTCCGGCGCTCTTGACGCTTGCGCAGGAGAGCCGCCCGGGCCGTTTCCTCCGCCTTCCGGGCGTTTCTCTTCGGACACGGACGCTGGGCCGGAAGAGGATGGCGGCGGCCGCTCTGAAGAGGTTTTGGTCCCGAAACCGTGAAACTCCCGCGGGCCCGGCGGCCGCGAAGCTTGGCGTGTGGGCGCGGTTGGGTGAGTAGCGGCGGGAGGCGGCCGGGCGGGGTGGCCGCCGCGGCCCGGCGTCCGTCACCGCTTCTCTCCCCGCAGGCTCCTGGGCCCGCGTGCTGCTCCGAGACTACGCCGAGGCCTGCGGGGACGCGGCGGCGGCGGCGCGGGCCCGGCCCGGGCGGGCGGCCGCGTACGTGGGGCTGCTGGGCGGCGCGGCGGCCTGCTGCGCGCTGGCGCCGGGCGAGGCGGCTTTCGAGGCGGCGCTGCTCGACGCGTCGGGGACGCTCCTGCTGCTGGCGCCGGCCACGCGCAGCCGCGCCGCCGAGGCGCACGTGCAGCGGCTGCTGTGGCTGCGGGGCCGCGGCCGCCTCCGCCACGTGAGCCTGGGCCTGTGCTCGCTCGTGTACGAGGCGCCCGTGGACGCGCAGGCCAGCCTCTACCAGGCCCGCTGCCGCCACCTGCAGCCCCGCTGGGCCGACTTCCCGGCCCGCGTCCTGGACGTGGGCTTCGCCGGTCGCTGGTGGGTGCTGGCCGCGCGCATGCACGACTGCGACGTTAACGACGACGAGTTCCTCCACCTGCCGGCCCACTTGCGCGTCGTCGGGCCGCAGCAGCTGCGCTCCGAGGCCAACGAGCGGCTCTTCGACGAGAAGTACAGGCCCGTGGTGCTCACCGACGACCAGGTGGACCAGGCGCTGTGGGAGGAGCAGGTCTTGCAGAAGGAGAAGAAGGACAGGCTCGCCCTGAGCCAGGCTGACTCCCTGGTGCGGCCCGAGGCGCCCCGCTGAACACCGCCCCCGCCCCAATCAGGGTCGGGTCTGGGCTCTGAGCCCCCCACCCGCTGACGGACTCGTGACTCGTGTGCCCTGTCCGCCGCTGCAAGGGGAGTAAGTGACATGCAGGGCGCTCCCTGGGCTCTCGGCACCTGTCTGGCCGCTCCCCGTCCCTACCCCCCCCCGCCCTTGTTCCTTGTCAGAGCGCACGGAAGGACACTGCCAGCCTTGGCAATGAGCCCCGCGTGTCAATGAGCTTTTCTCGCGGAGCCTCACCGCCCCTCGACGGAGCGGTCCTATTTATTAGGTGTTTTCAGTGCTCTCCGAAGAGTATTCAGATTTTTAAGTTCGGCCATATTCGCCCTTGTTTCATGTTCATGATTCGCGTTTTTAATTATTTGAAGTTAAAGTTAAAAAGTTGATAGTCTCAGACGAAAGTGGAGAAACACCCCAGGCATCCTGGGTACCCTTCCCCCAGCGGAGCCCAAATGGAGCTTCCAGGAGGAGGACTACAGACTTTACGGGGCAGCTTTTTGCAATAAACAACCTGCTTTTACAACCAGGGACAGTGCTGGCAAAGTGACCCGGAAGGGGAAGACATTTAGAATTATCCATAGGTCCTGTTTGTATTTCAGAAACCCTGAAAACCCAGCGTCCTATGGAACGGGAGGTGTTAGGGTACAAAGCGGGTACTTAGGTTACGAAAATTCTGCTTTAAAAACTAATAGAGGAACGAGACTACCTCTGTCACCTAAGTGGCCTGTGGCTAGGGTAATAAAACTGTGAGATGAAACAATCATCTTTGTTATGTTTGTGTTAATGTGTTCTGCCATTTAGTTCTGGTACTTCTAAACCTTCCATTCACACTCGGTGTCCTTATTTTTGGCACAGTGGAGCATCTTGTAAGTCAACAGAAAAAGCGATGTTCAAAAAGCTGAATCTTTTTCTGGGCCACCTGGGTGGCTCAGTCGGTTAAGCACCTGACCAGCTCAGGTCATGACCTCATGGTTTGTGGGTTCAAGCCCCATGTTGGGCTCTGTGCTGTCACCTCAGAGCCTGGAGCCTGCTTCGGGTTCTGTGTCTCCTCTCTGCCCCAACTCTGTTCGCTGTCCATCTCAAAAATACATTTAGGGGCGCCTGGGTGGCTTAGTCGGTTAAGCGTCCGACTTTCGCTTAGGTCATGATCTCGAGGTTCGTGGGTTAGAGCCCCGCATCGGGCTCTGTGCTGACTGCCAGCTCAGAGCCTGGAGCCTATTTTAGAGTCTGTATCTCCCTCTCTCTCTGACCCTCCCCTGCTCACGCTGTCTCTCTCTCTCCTAGAAATAAATTATTTAAAAAAAAATTAAAATTTTTTTTAAAAAAATTTTCCCCCCCAAGAAAAACATCTTGGGAGAGCCAAGATTCAAACTGCAACTCCCAACCCTGTGCCTTAATCCTCAAACCTGGGATATTATTCTTCAATCCTAACATTCTGCCAGAAATTACTAATCTGCTATCACTAGCCATAGATAAAACTTGGATACGGAAATAGAAGTTTTACATGCAGGGGGCGCCTGGGTGGCTCAAGTCGGTTAAGCGTCCGACTTCGGCTCAGGTCATGATCTCATGGTTCGTGGGTTCGAGGCCCGCGTCAGGGCTCTGTGCTGACAGCTAGCTCAGAGCCTGGCACCTGTTTCAGATTCTGTATCTCCCTCTCTCTCAAATAAAACATTAAAAAAAAGTTTTTTTTAAAGAAATTCTACGTGCAAGATATAAAATACAGAAATTTTAAGTGAATATAAAAAAATACAAGGGCAAAAGGCAAAGGATACTGAATTATAATTCAATAAGGTTACCTGCCGAAGGCTCTGGGTCTAAATCCTGAAGTCTTCGTTAAAGAGATACTAACCAACTTCAAGGAAAGGGTTAAGACACACTGGCATCCAAGGGAGATGTGTTCCTCAGTGTGATCAGAAGTACTGGAAGTACAAAGCTTCATTGCTTGAGGTGGTTATTAAATGCCACTGCAGGGGCGCTTGGGTGGCTCAGTTAAGCGCCTAGCTTCTCAGGTCATGATCTCACAGTTTGTGGGTTTGAGCCCTGGGTCGAGCTCTGCTGACAGCTCAGCCTGGAGCCTGCTTCGGATTCTGTCTCTCTCTCTACCTCTGTTCTGCTCACGCATTCTCTTTCTCTCATAAACACACATTAAAAAAAAAAAAATAGTGCCTCTTGTGACATTTAGCCAGGATGTCTATTCCATGCAGACACCCGATAGCTGCGCAGCTTGGGGCAGTGGTTGGCAACAAACTAAACTCTCGGTGTTCTTGGGAATGTAAGGGCTTCGTATAGGCCTACAGTCTGTGTGGCTTTGTCTTTGGTTAGAGGGCTGACCTAGCTCACAGGATCCCTACCAGATTTTTGCTCCACTCTCCAATATCTCTTGCCTCTTGAGTTCTAAGGCTTGTGGGCTGGAACGGTCAGACAAGGGGACGGGGTGTTGGGGTATACACCCAAAGCCTGGGTCTAGGTCTCCTTGTTCGCTGCAGAGCCCCCAACACCCAAAGTGCTCAGGACAGCGTGGGCCACAGCAAATGCTGAAGGAGTTAGTCCACTGTGACTAAGAGTTGGTACGGTTCTGCTGGGGGGGGGGGTGTGAGTGGGGAGGGAAGCGGTGCAGGGCTGGCTCTCCACCTTGGGTCAGCCCAAAGGAAGCCCAGGCCCAGCACCAGAAACTGAAGTGCACAAACGGTTTCCACTGTTTCTATAAGGGCAGTAGGGTCTGGGGAAGAGGTGGCACTTAAACTAGGGTTTGGGGGCACTTGGGTGGCTCAATCAGTTAAGCATCCGACTTCGGTCAGGATCTCACGGTTTGGGAGTTCGAGGCCAGTGTCGGGCTTTGCTGACAGCTCACAGCCTGGAGCCTGCCTCAGATTCTAGGTCTCCCTTTCTCTCTCGAACCCTCCTCCAGTCATGCTCTGTTGGTGTCGCTCTCTCGGTCTCTCTCAAAAAACAAACACTTTAAAAAAAAAATAATAGTTTGAATCTCAGCTTTCATACTAGTTTTGTAGTTGACAAGGGCTAGAACAATTACATAAAAAGAAAAGGCAAACATTGTAAAGGAAAATGGATACTACTTGCAGACAATGTATTATATATAGAAACCTCTAAAGACCCCCGGAAAAAACTGATAGAAGAAAGGAATTCACTGATGTTGAAGGATACAAAATACAAAGTCTGTTGTATTTCTATACACTAATAAAGTAACAAAGAAAACAATCTAATTTACAATTGCATCAAAAAGAACACCTAGGAATAAATTTAACCAAGCAGATGAAAAACCTGTACATTGAAAACTTTAAGGCACTGATGAAAGCAAAACTGAAGACACAGATGTAAAGGTACACGGTGCTCATGGATGGGAATATTGTCAAAATGTCCGTATTCCCCAGGCACCTGGGTGGCTCAGGTTTGTGGATTTGAGCCCCACATCGCTGGTTGCTGTCCGTGCAGGGATCCTCTGTCCACCCCGCTCTCTGTCCCCCTCCCATTCTCCCTCTCTCTCAAAAAACAAACATTTAAAGTCCATATTCCCCCAAACAGTCTTCAACCCTACCAAAATTCCAATGACATTTCACAGGAAAAAAAAAAATTCCTGACATTTATAGGGAACCACAGAAGACCCTGAATAGCCAAAGTAATCTCAGGGAAGAGCAAACTGGAGGGATCATGCTTCCTGATGAAGTATATTACCAGGGTATAGTATTTGAAACAGTACGGTAGCAGGATCAGATCAATGGAACAAGATAGCCCAGAAATAAACCTATGAACATATGGTCAACTTATAACAAAGGAGCCAAGAACATACAATGGGTAGAGAGCAGTCTCTTCAATAAATGGTGTTGGGGAAACTGGACAACCACATTCAAAAGAAGGAAACGGGGCCACTATATTATACTACGTACAAAAATAATTGAAAATGGGTTAAAGAACAGAAGACCTGAAACCATAAAACTCTTAAAACAGAAGCAAGGAATCTCCTGGACATCAGTCTTGGTGATGATTTTTTGTATTTGGCACCAAAAGCACCGTCGACAAAGACAAAAGCAAGCAGAACCACAGCAAACTAAAAAGCTTCCACACGGCAAAGGGAACCATCAACAAAATGAAAAGGCAACCTACCCAAATGGGAGAAAATATTCCTAACTCCTACATCTGATAAGTGGTTACTATCCGAAATATATAAAAAGCTCAGACAATTCAATCACAAAAAGACAATCTGATTTAGAAATGGGCAGTGGATGTGAACAGACATTTGTCCAAAGAAGACATGCAGATGGCCAGCAGGTACATGAAAAAGATCCTCAACATAGCTAATCGTTGGGGAAGTGCAAATCAAAACCACAAGGAGGGATCACCTTGTAGCTGTGAGAATGCCTGTTGTCAGAAAGACAAGAAAGAAGTGTTGGCGAGGACGTGGGGAAAAGATAAGTCTTGTGCACGGTTGGTGGGAATGTAAACTGGTGCAGCCACTGTAGAAAACACTATGGCAGTTCCTCAAAAAATTAAAACTAGAACTACCCTATGAACCATTAATTCTACTCCTGGATATTTATCCAAACAAAAAAACTAAAGAAGATATATGTTCCCCTCTGTTCACTGCAGCATTATTTACAGTAGCCAAGATATGGAAACTCAGTGGATGATCGAATAAGGACGGTGTGATATACGATAGACTATTACTGAGCCATAAAAAGAAGGAAACCTTGCCGTTTTCAACAACATGGATGGACCTTGAGGACACTATGTTCAATGAAATAAGGGAACCAAAGACCAATGCTAAGGGAACTCACTCACATGTGGAATCTAACAACAACAACAAAAAAAGAACAACAAAGAAAAAACTGAGCTCACGGATACAGAAAGTCATGGGGATGTAATATATAGCATGGTGACTATGGTTAACAATATGCTATGTTTTGGGGGCACCTGGGTGGCTCCGTTGGTTGAGCCTCCAACTTTTTTTTTTTTTAAACGTTTTATTCTAGGAGAGAGAGAGAGAGACAGCGTGAGCAGGGGAGGGTCAGAGAGAGGGAGTCACAGACTGAAACATTTTTTAATGTTTATTTAAATCGAGAGAGAGACAGAGACAGAATCTGAACCAGGCTCCAGGCTCTGAGCTGTCAGCCACATTGGGCTCAAACTCACAGTGAGATCATGACCTGAGCCAAAGGTAGTCTTTGCCACCCAGGTGTCCCTCTATTTGGTTGTTTTAACTGCTGCTTAATCTAGAGAAGTCTCCCCCCCATAGCTTTGACCTGTTGTGAAAATGAATTTAACCATCTTGATTTCCCACATATGGATTTGTCACCTTGTTAGCTGGGTCCCAGGCAGCTCCATCCATCCATCCATCCATCCATCCATCCACCCATCCACCCATCCACCCATTCATCCATAGACAGATTTTTTTTTTAAATTTATTTATTTATTTAGAGGGAGAGAGTGAATCCCAAGCAGGTTCCGCACCATCAGCACAGAGCCCAACACCAGGCTCGAATTAACAAACTGTGAGATCATGACCTGAGCTAAAATCAAGTCAGATGCTTAACCGACTAAGCTACCCAGGCGCTCGTGGCCACAAGTTAAATCTCCCCAGGTGATGTCAATAAACAACCAAGCCTGCAGCCACTAGTCGGGAGGTTCTCCCACACCTCTTCCACGTGGGTACTTTGGCTTAGTCCCGCATCACGTGTTGGGAGGCACACCGTGACTGCCTGGCTCAGTCAGGGCCCTACACTGTTAGGTTTCCTTTCTGCCTTTCATCAAAGAATTTTTATATTTTTATTTTATTTTTTTTTAATTTTTTTAAATGTTTTATTTATTTCTAGGAGAGAGAGACAGCGTGAGCAGGGGAGGGTCAGAGAGAGAGGGAGTCACAGACTGAAACAGGCTCCAGGCTCCGAGCTGGCAGTCAGCACAGGGCCCGACGCGGGGCTCGAACCCACGAACCGCGAGATCATGACCTAAGCGAAAGTCGGACGCTTAACCGACTAAGCCACCCAGGCGCCCCAAAGAATTTTTATATTTTTAAATTAAAAAAATTTTTTAATGTTTATTTTTGAAAGAGAGAGTGAGTGGGGGAGGGGGAGAGAGAGAGAGGAGACAGAGAATCCAAAGCAGGCTCCAGGCTCTGAGCCGTCAGCACAGAGCCTGACATGGGGCTTG
Organism: Hyaena hyaena; assembly: GCF_003009895.1. Classification (NCBI taxonomy): domain Eukaryota; kingdom Metazoa; phylum Chordata; class Mammalia; order Carnivora; family Hyaenidae; genus Hyaena; species Hyaena hyaena. The sequence continues at coordinate 1,116,041 of NW_024081017.1, forward strand.
AACTCATGAACCGTGAGATACCGAACCTGATCCAAAGTCTGATCCTTATCCAACTGAGCCACCCAAGCACCCCAGGATTTTTTTCTTAAGATTTTATTTAAAAAAATTTTTTTTAATGTTTTATTTCTAGGAGAGAGAGAGAGAGAGACAGCGTGAGCAGGGGAGGGTCAGAGAGAGAGGGAGTTACAGACTCCGAAACAGGCTCCAGGCTCTGAGCTGGCAGTCAGCACAGAGCCTGATGCGGGGCTCGAACCCACAAACCGTGAGATCATGACCTAAGCGAAAGTTGGGACGCTTAACCGACTAAGCCACCCAGGCGCCCCTTAAGATTTTATTTTTAAAGTAATCTCTACACCCAACATGGGGCTCAGACTCACAACTCTAAGATCAAGAGTCCTATGCTCTACCAACTGAGCCAGCCGAGGGCCCCTTGTCTAAAGATTTCTGATCAATCCTTGAATGGATGGTGTCACTCGGGCTTCAAAATACAGCTCAATACTTTTGTTCTTTGTTTGTTCCTTTATTTATTTTAAGAAAAGGACAGAGAGTGTTGGGAGGGGCAGAGAGCGAGGGAGAAAATACCAGGCAGGCTCTGCGCCAAGAGCGCAGGGCCCAACATGGGGCTTGATCTCATGAAACAAGAGATTACAACCTGAGTCGAAATCAAGAGTCAGATGCTTAACCGACTGGGCCATGCAGGCGCCCCAAATACATTTGTTCTTGTAACCACATTTGGGGCTCATGAGACTCCAGCATCCCACATATACTGTCATTGAATCGTTGTGACCTACCAGATGGAGCTTCTGGAGAATTCGCTGCCATCTCCTAGGACAAATGCTGGACTTGCCCTTTTAAGATTTCCCTGAGGGCCGCTGGAGGCATCGGTCCTGTCCCCACCTCACAGCTGCTCCGAGTGGCCGCCCATTGTTACGAACAACACCTGCAAAGCCAGCTGAGCCCAGAACAAGGCAGGGACCAGGACCTACCCCGGCCTCAGCTGGACCCAGAAGGCCCCTAGTGCGCTGCAAACAACCTCAGCAGCCCCGGAGGGTCCCCCCAAAGTCGAAGCCGTTTCCTTAGAGCCGCTGCACTTGTCAGAGATGTCCCAGGCCTTCCACACACACCCCCACCCCTCTCTCTTACGTGACTTGCTTTGACTAAGGAAAAAATTGCTAGCGTACTTGGCTCTGGGAAGGCTCCAAGTGTGTAAGCTGTTTATTTTTCATTGTACTGAGGTGAAATCCACATAACACCAAATTTGCCACTTCAAGGTGTACAACTCAGTGGTATGTAGATCATTCACGCTGTCATAGGACCAGTGATGTGGGAAACAAAGGCAGAGAGATGCTGGTACCCCAAGAACCAACCCCGTGAGATGAACATTTTACTCAAGTAATCAGTCTTCTACTGGGTTTAAGAATATCATGCTATTGAAAGGATCAGTCAAGTCAGAAAGACTTACATTCAAAAGCAATAAAACGGGGGCACCGGGGGGCTCAGTGGGTTAAGCGTCCGACTTCAGCTCAGGTCATGATCTCGCAGTTCCTGAGTTCAAGCCCCGCGTCAGGCTCTGTGCTGACAGCTTGGAGGCTGGAGCCTGCTTAGGATTCTACAGCTCCGTCTCTCTCTGCCCCTTCCCCACTCATATTCTGTCTCTGTTGCTCTCAAAAATAAACATGAAAAATAAAATTAAAAAAGCAATAAAATCGAAAAGCCTGTAAAACCCTCTTCCCTGTAATGACACAAAGGCGTGCAAGAACAAGTTCAACGCGAGGTTTAGAGCCGTCTCTGTCTCTAGTGGGGCCCAAGGCAGAAAAGGGGGAGGGACACGCTGGGGACTTCTCTGTACACAAAGTGAGGAGGTGGGTTTGTGACTGTCTGCTATATTCACCTTTCTATGTTTTGTTATCTCTGAAATGCTGCAGAGCAAAATGTAGAGCATCAAACATAACTGGGGGAAGGTCAAGGGAAGGACAGCTGAGGAGCTGGCTCGACTTAACATTTTTCAGGGAATGAGATCAGCCGCTGCCTCCTCAACACTGCCCAAGTTCAGGGTCCCTGGGGAGTCACGGTTTGCGTTCAAGATGAGCGGGAAACTACCTTTATGCCGGTTAAATAACAAAATTCAACCGAGTAAATTTTAAAGCTCTAGCAGGTTTTATTAATTGATTCACGAATCAGGTAGCATCCCGTCTAGCAAGTAGAGGGGAGCTCTAAAGGGCTTACGGAAAAGGGAAGGCTTTTTATTTTAAATTTATTTATTTTGAGAGAGAGAGAGAGAGAGAGAGAGAGAATGCAAGCAGGGGAGGGGCAGAGAGAGGAAGAGAGAGAATCCTAAGGAAGCTCTGTGCTGTCCGCGCAGAGCCCAATGCGGGGCTCGATCCCACGAACTGTGAGATCATGATCTGAGCCGAAATTAAGAGTTAGACACTTAACCAAATGAACTGCCTCAGTGCCCCCAAAAGGAAAAGTTTTTAAAGATAGAGAGGGAATAGCAAAAAATGAAAATATCAGCAAAGAATCCATTGTTTTAGGCAAAGTCCCCCTCCTAAGGGGGATGGAAAGAGACTATCAGTCAGGTTCCAGGCTGACCAGAAAGTGGCTGGAAGCGACACTTCTCAGGAGCTGAACTGCAGTCACGTCAGGTATCGAGTCTCGCTCTGCTGTCGCAGGGCCTTAACCTAAGCGACGCCATTTGGGGCCTGGGGTTTTCTTCTTTTTTTTTTTTTTTAATATTTTTTATTTATTTCTAGGAGAGAGAGGGAGAGAGAGACAGCGTGAGCAGGGGAGGGTCAGAGAGAGGGAGACTCTGAAATGGGCTCCAGGCTCTGAGCTGGCAGTCAGCACAGAGCCTGACGCGGGGCTCAAACCCACGAACCGCGAGATCATGACCCAAGTCGGACGTTTAACCAACTAAGCCACCCAGGCGCCCCTGTGGTTTTCTTCTTAATGCCTCCTTGGCAGGAAGGCGAAGTGGAAATCCGGGTCCAGGCACCGAAGCTCTTCTGTTTCGGACGAGACAATCTTCAGAGGCCAAGTTACTATGCCAGAGCTCTCACGGGACCGCGGTTTGAGAGCACAGAGCCCACAAACTCCAGCCTGTTAGCGGTGCTCAGCAAACTGAAGAGCTAAAGCTGGATTTTTGGAAGCAGGTTTTAAGGACTGTATTCCTTGGAGTATCTCCTTTAAGCGTGTATTTGCTGCAGGGCGGCAGCGTTTACAAACTGAAACCAGTATCACTGTACACGTGGACACAACAGTTAGCCCCAAGTCCATTCTTCATATGCAACACCACAGTCATTAACAAGAGGGTAAGATCTACAGACACCAACATGGACGGACGTCCAGGATGTGCAGTGAACTAGCAAAAGCAAGTTTCAGAAGAGGCGGAGATAAACTCCCCAAAGTTGAACTGCTGGGTTCAAGGATGTGTGCATTGTGGGTTCACGCCCATTAGGGTGGCTCTAATAATAACAACACTCGGAAAATAACAAGTGTTAGCAAGGGCGTGGAGAAATTGGAACTCTGTGGCCTATTGTTGGGAATGTAAAATAGTGGAACCGCTGTGGAAACAATTTGGTGGGTCCTCAAAAAGTTTAGAACAGCCACATGGCGCAGAAATTCCCCTTCTGTGTATATAACTGAAGGAACTGAAAGCAGGGAGGGGCATTTGGATGGCTCAGTCAGTTGAGCGTTGGACTTCGGCTCAGGTCATGATCTCACAGCGTGGGAGTTCGAGCCCCGCGTCGGGCTCTGTGCTGACAGCTTGGAGCCTGGAGCCTGCTTTGGATTCTGTGTCTCCCTCTCTCTCTGCCCCTCCCCTGCCTGCGCTCTGTCTCCCCCCCCCTCAAAAAATAAACATTAAAAAATAAAATTTAAACAGAGTTGAAAGCATGGACTCAGGGCACCTGTGTTTATAGCAGCATTGTTCACAACGGCCAGAGACAGAAGCAATGTCCATCTGCAGAGACATGGATAAATAAGCTGGTGTCTAGCCACACAATGGAATATTATTCAGCCGTGCAAAGGAAGGAACCCGACACTTCCTACAACACGGATGAACCTTGAGGACATCACGCAGAGTGAAATAAGCCCTTGAGTTTGGGAAGATTAAGAGCTTTGGAGACAGGTGGTGGGGATGGCAGTACAATGTGAGTGCTTGATACTGCTGATCTGGATGCTTAAAAAATGGCTAAGATGGGACACCTGGGTAGCATAGTCGGTTAAGCGTCCGACTTCGGCTCAGGTCATGATCTCGTGGTTCGTGGGTTCGAGCCCTGCGTCGGGCTCTGTGCTGACAGCTCAGAGCCTGGAGCCTGCTTCAGATTCTGTGTCTCCCTCTCTCTCTGCCCCTCCCCTGCTCATGGTCTGTGTCTCTCTATTTTTGAATTTAGAAAGTTTTTTTTAAAATGGCTAAGATAGTAAGTTTTATGTGATACTTATTTCCCATTTGTCATTTTGGTCAATACTGTCATTTGCAGTTCCCCCCACTGATGCTGTGTGCAGCTGCCTGGTTCCCCACAGCGTCTGCCATGGAGCGAGGGATCAAGCTTCTGAATTTCACCAAATCGATGGGTGAAACACGGTGACTCACTGCAGTTTTTAATTTGTATTTCTTTTATAAGTGACATTGAGCATCTTGTCACGGGTTGAAAAGCCATTTTTATTTGGGACTTGGGTTAGTTTGGCTTTTTCTGAAGTGACTAATCACACCCTTTGCTCCCTTTCCCCTTCGGTAGCTAATTTCTATTCATTCATTAGATATCTTCACATTAGCACACCAGGCCTTTCCCTTGGGTCAGAGGTTTAAGTACTTTTCCTGGATAGTTTTTCACTTTGGACACAAAAAAGTATTTTTATGTGGTTGAATTCATCAATATTTAAGCTTGTAGCTTTAGAGCCATAGTTAGAAAGGTTTTTCACATACTAAGTTTAGAAAGTCTTCAAATGATAATACAATTTTTTTCTCTTCTGTAAGCATTTTCCATTTTCCAAACGATTGTGGTGTGGTACACATCACATAAAATTTACCATCTTAGCCATTTTATTGTATTATTTTATTAAAACAATTTTTTAATGTTTATTGATTTTTGAGAGGCAGAGAGAAAGAGAGAGAGACAGAACACGAGCAGGGGAGGGGCAGAGAGAGAGGGAGACACAGAATCTGAAGCAGGCTCCGGGCTCCGAGCTGTCAGCACAGAGCCCGATGCCGGGCCTTGAACTCATGAACCGTGAGATCATGACCTGAGCCAAAGTCAGATGCTTAACCGACTGAGCCACCCAGGCGCCCCCAAAAAGTTTTTATTTTTAAGAGAGAGAGAGAGAGCAGGGGAGGGGGATGTGCAGAGAGGGGAGGCAGAGGATCCGAACAAAGCACAGAGCCCAATGCAGGGCCTGAACTCAAGAACCAGGATATCTTGACCTGAGCTGAAGTCAGACACTTAAACAACTGGGCCACCCAGGCGCCCCTTGATACATTATTATTAACTAAAGTCCACAGTTCACATTAGGGTTCACTCCGGGTGTTGTACATTCTACGGGCTTTGCCAAAGGCATAAAGTCCTGGGTCCGTTACAGCACGGGCACAGAATAGTTTCCCTGTCTCAAAACTCAGCGCGCTCCACTTACCCATCCCTCCCCGCACCCCCTCATCTTTTCACGGTCTCTACAGATTCTCTATATAGCTGTAGATCTGATTATTTGGATGGCCGCAGTTTTATTTATTCACCTATTGAAGGACACGCCAGTGACTTCAGAGATAACCTGGCGGGTGATGGCCATGAGCAGTGCCGCGGATGAGTGTGTGGCGCGTGGTGACCACCAGAGGGAGCCAGATCCCCCCTTTTCTCCCTCACCAGGGCGGCCATCCATTCCCAGTTTGTTCCGGTCCACCGTTCCCTGCACTGGAGCTGAACCACACCTGCACTCTATAGCCTCATGCCCCACTTTGCCTTTCTTACTAGTACTCACTGATGTCTTCTCTGCCCAGCCCGCACCCCCCTCCGCTCCCCCCTCCCCCGCCCTGCCTGCCGCCACTGCTGAATGAAGGTCTGAGTGAAGCGGGAATCTGTCTCTTCTTGTTAACTACCATTTCTCCGGTGCCTGGCATGTAGCACACACTCAGTCAAGGTTATGAGCTGAATGCTAGTGTCCCTTAAAAATTCCTATGTTGAGATCCTAAGCCCTATGGTGATGGCATTAGGAGGTCGGGCTTTTGGAAGGTGATTGGCTCTCGAGGGGAGAGCCCCATGAACGGGATGTTTACCCCAGGGAGCTCTCTCTTGCTCTTCCTGCACCGTGTGAGGACACCATACTACTTTTACAGGCAAGGAGGCAAACCCTCATCAGGCATCAGATCTGCCGATGCCTTGATCTTCTATTTTCCAGCCTCCAGGACCTGCAGAGAAATCTCTGTTGGTTTTAAGGCATCCAGTCTACAATATTCAGTGAGTGCAGGCTGCATAGACTACGATCGTCATTAATGAATGAATGAATTTACATCCTGCAGCTTATGTTCTGTAGAGAGGGCTTTGAGGTGACCTCAAATGACAGCCTCAGCTCTGCAAACGCGAAGCCCTGCCCGTTCACTGAGCAATGACTGGCACTTACTGGATCCCGGCCATTAGATTCTCCATTAGATTCTGGTGGCCATGGCTTCTATTTAGCACTCACTGGATTCCGGCCATTAGATTCTCCATTAGATTCTGGTGGCCATGGCTTCTATTTAGATTTCTTGCCATCATAATGCTACTTTTGTCCTTTACTTTTTAAAAAATTTTTAATGTTTATTTATTTTGAGAGAGAGAGAGCATGAGTGGAGGAGAGGCAGAGAGAGAGGGAGGCACAGAATCTGAAGCAGGCTCCAGGCTCCGAGCTGTCAGCACAGAGCCTGACGCGGGGCTCGAACCCACAAACCATGAGATCATGACCCGAGCCGAAGTCAGATGCTTAACCCACTGAACCACCCAGGCGCCCTTGTGCTACTTTTCCCTGAAGAGTATGATTTCTAATAGCCTCTATGCTTGAGGCCACACCTGAATTCTGTTCTACTTCGTCACGTCATGGGGGCAGGTCCCTCTGCCTGTAGAACTGGGGCCGTTGCTCTGTGATGCTCTGCTTTAAAATGCTGCCTGATAAAAACAAAGCCCATGATGAGCCTTTCTGCTCTGAAACATTGTTAACTTGATCTACAGAGATGCAAACTGTTTAAGGGGAGATTGAAAATCCACTGGTATCTTTTCCCCTCCTGGCTCTACCTTGGTCTCTGTGCAACCGTGTTCTTGGCGGGCTGAAGGTGACATTGATATGGTAGAACGTTACTATGGAGACAGCCGGGACTGGCTCTATTAGCTGCACTCTTGCTAAGCTATTATCCTGGCAGAAAGGGTGTGAAGAAATTAATATGTCAGCAGCTCCTCGCACGTGTGACTGCTACAGGGTCCATGTTAATCTGTGTTTTTAATGACGGACAACCAAAGATCTGGAAACATCGTGAAAATGGTGCATGCAAAATCATCAGCAAGAAATGTCAGAAAAATCTCGCAGTCCACACCCCCCTCCCCCGTTGAAGGTTTGTTCCAGATCAATCGCAGGAGAAAGCAGAACTGTGTATATCCTTAGCAAAAGAAAAACAACAACAACAACAAACGAAAACAAAGAACAAAGAAAGCTCTCCTTGGAAATTCACATTCAGCCTCCAAGAGGACCTGAAGCCACGTGGGAGCACTGGGGGTATGACTGCCCCCCCAGACTGCAGCAGACTTTCAGCTTTATTTCAGCGGTCTCACTGTTTCACCTAGTGATGAAATTTTCTGTAACCGTACGTGGCGGCCAGCGCCACTTGCTCTAATTAGAAGAGAACGGTAAAAACAGACGTGATAATGGCCTCTGTGGAAAACAGTGTGGCGGCTCCTGGAAGAATTCAAAACAGAATTTCTGTGTGACCCAAGAATCCCCTGCTGGGTTTTTCCCCAAGAGAAGGGAAAGAAAGGTCTGGAAGAGATGACGGCACACCCATGTTCATAGCATCATGATCCACAGTAGCCCAAAGGTGGAAACAACCCATCAACGGAGGAATGAATAAACAAAACGTGGTCCATCCATACAACGGGATCTTATTCAGACTTGAAAAAGAAGGACATTCTGGGGCGCCTGGGGAGCTTGGTCGGTGGAGCGTCCGACTTCAGCTCAGGTCATGATCTCACAGCTCATGAGTTCGAGCCCCGCGTCGGGCTCTGTGCTGACAGCTAGCTCAGAGCCTGGAGCCTGCTTTGGATTCTGTGTCTCCCTCTCTCTCTGCCCCTCCCCCGCTCATGCTCTGTCTCTCTCTCAAAAAAACAAAGCTTAAAAAAAAAATTTAAAAATTAGGAAAACACTCTGAGACTTGGGTGCACTTCCCTGGTCGGCGTGTCTGGTCACGCATCGATGTGCTGGGGGGATGGTGCATCCCCGGGGACGATGGAAACTTCTGGATGCTAAATCTCCAGTGTCTGGCCGCGGTCAAGGTTGTTGGAGAAACGTTTGCTGACAGACATACTGGACTACTTTCGTACATCTTCTATCTGCTTCGTTCCTTATGTCCCCCGTCACTGCTTTCTTTGCATTTGATGGACTTTCTCCTCGTGTCCGTCTGGACTCCATCCTCGTTTCCTTTCACGCTTTTGAGTCTGTTGCTTGTCCCCTTCTGCCATCCCTTGTCCCAGATGGCTGAGGGGAGCAGAGGTCTTTACAGCCTTTGACAGATGCCGCCCGGGCAAGTGCCCCAGCCCTGGGGCTGTGTCACTCTGAGGGCGGTGACGAGAAAGCAGAGCCCGTGTGCTAGGCCCGTGGTGGGGGTGGGGGCCGAGGGCAGGTCAAAACGGACCACAGTTTTCTGAGAACGAGATCCATTTTGCTCCCCACACCCCACCTTCAGACGGCACCAGGTCCCACAGGTCAAGGGCTCCGTCCCACAAGACTGCCTCCCTGCCCCTTCGTTGCCCGTCACAAACCCAGCTTGTCTCCTGCGCTTCTGATGGACTGGCCTGAAATCACAGGTTCCCACGACCGTCTCCCCAGGCTCGAGCAGATCACAGGACTCAGACTCAGTTTACTACCTAGATTACCCGTTTGTTACAAAGGGTAAGAAAGGATACGAATCAACAGCCAGAGGCAGAGACGCATAGGGTGGGGTCCAGGTCCCCGGCACAGGAGCGCCTGTTCGGGCAGACTCGGGGCTCCGCACGCAAGTGCATCTGATTCACCAACCCGGAAGCTCTCGGAACCCATCCCTTTTGGGTTTTTAAGGAGGCTTCAGGAGATAGGCGTGTTTGATGGAATCACGGACCACTGGCAGTAGATGCAATCTCCAGCCCCTCGACGCTCCCCGGAGGCTGGGGTGAGGAGGGACTGAATGTTCTAGCTCTCCAGTCACATCACTGGTTCCTTGGACAACCAGCCCCCATCCTTCCGTGCTTTCCAAAAGTCACCCCATTAAAAAAATTTTTTTTAATATGTATGTTTTTGAGAGAGACAGAGACAGACATGGGGGTGGGGGGTGGGGAAGAAGGGCAGAGAGAGACACACACACACAGAATCCAAAGCAGGCTCCAGGCTCCGAGCTGTCAGCACAGAGCCCAACGCGGGGCTCGAAGTCACGAACAGCGAGATCGTGACCTGAGCCAAAGCTGGCCGCTCAGCCAACTGAGCCACCCAGGCGCCCCAAAAGTCACCTCATTAATACAAACTCAGGTGTGGTTGAAAGGAGCTTATGATTAATACCAAGACACTTTTATCGCTTTTTTTTTGGTAAGATTTTATTTTTAAGCAATCTTTCCACCCAACGTGGGGCTCGAACTCAAGACCCCAAGACCAAGAGTCACATGTTGTACTGACTGAGCCAGCTAGGCATGCCAACACTTTTACCACTCTTACCATTTGTGACATCCCAAGAGTTTTAGCGCTGTGCTGGAAATAGAACAAAGCCAAATATATATTTCTTATTATAAATCACAGTATCACAAAACAGAACCATTAGAAATTGCCAGGGAAACTGGATGTGGGGGTGAGAGACACTGGGCTTGAGCCCCCAGAGGGACGAAGCTGCTGCTGACTGACCCCCACGTTTGCTACTATGTTTTAAAATATATATACTCTGGTTAAAATATATATTACTCAGATCGTATAAGTCTTTCGCCTTTTATTTATTTTTTTTTCCAATGTATTTATTTAATATATTCGTCACAAGGGCTCAACCAGAGACTTAATTTAAAAAACATAAACAAAACAAAAATGACACCACAGTTTACGATACACAGTCCAAGGCAGAACTGAAGGAAAGGACAGACCATCTAAGGAGAAAATAAAACGACAACACAAGAAGAGAGGCTGGCCAGTCAGGGTTCTTGGCTGGAGACCTGCCTTGAGTAGGTTTCTTGCAGATACTTCTTAAATGCTGTGGGGTTTTCCAGAGCTCAGCGGCACGTGTGTTCAAAGGGCTATCGATGTTAGGTTCTCCTAGCAGGCTCTGGATGGACAGCAGGATGGTCCTGACATCATACAGGGCAGGCCACTTGTCCTTCAGGATGTCCAGGCAGATGTTACCCTGGGTGTCCACGCTGGGGTGGTAGCAGGGCGTGAGGAACTTGACCGTGGCGCGTTGTAAGGGTAGCCACTGGGGAACTCCAGGGAGAGCTTATACCTCAGATCCTCGGATACTGCGCTGGCTGCTCCATGATGGTCCCCACCCATTTGAAAAGGTTGTCTGGGGCGCCTGGGTGGCTTAGTCGGTTAAGCGTCCGACTTTCGCTTAGGTCATGATCTCGCGGTTCGTGGGTTCGGGCCCCGCGTCGGGCTCTGTGCTGGCTGCCAGCTCAGAGCCTGGAGCCTGTTTCAGAGTCTGTGTCTCCCTCTCTCTCTGACCCTCCCCTGCTCGCACTGTCTCTCTCTCTCTCCTAGAAATAAATAAAACATTAAAAAAAAAAAAAAAAGAAAAGGTTGTCTGATTCAGGGAAGGCAGTAATTCCTTTGTCACCAGACATCACAAGGGTCATCAGCTCCTGCTGTAGCCTCTTGCCCACGGGGCCCTCGGCAGAGCCCCCGCTGGGCTCGGCTCCTTTGAGGGCGGCGGCGATGCTGGCGGTGGCTGGGTTGCGGTTCTGGGAGGCCATCTGGGTGGCGCGGGCACGGCGACAGGTACTAGGAGAGCCCAACTCCAGCTGCCAAATCTTTCACCTTTTAAAGTACAGTGTACTAACTTCAAAACAACCACAAATCATTCCCAGTCTGGGACGCCTTCCTGGCCACTGAACACCTTGCAACTTCTAATACAAGGTGTCATATTGGTGGCACGGGTGAATTCATTTATTTGACTAGTGTGTACTGAGCGCGGACTACACACCGGCGATATTACTGACACGTGGGCTACGCTGAGGAACAGAAAGAAGACCCCACATTCCCATGGGGCTCTAACGCTAGTGGGAAAGTCACACGAGGGCCGCGGGCGACAGATGATTGGGTGGCACATAAGTAAGTCAGAGAGAGTGTTAAAGGGAAAGTGTGCCCTATAGAAAGGGAAAAGTGGAAAGGGAGCCGGGAGAGCTGGGTGCTGAGGGAGCCGCTGTAATACAAAATAGAGGCATTAGAGAAGCTGGGATTGGAGCAAAAGTCTGGGAGAGCGGAGGGATGGGGGAGAGGGGCCCTGGGCGGAAAGACAGCAGAAGCAAAGGCCCTGCGGCAGGAGCGTGCCTTGCAGCCTGTTAGAACAGTGAGGCGGCCAGTGTGGCTGGCGTGCGCCAGTGAGTGGGGACCTGGAGAGGTGAGGGCAGGGGCCTTGCGGGGCAGGGTAAGGACTTCAGCTTAGGTCAGTGCAGCCACTGGTCCAGTCCTTTAGCTTAAGAAGATTCTAGAGGCTGATTTCAGAAGAAATGCTATTCTTCACCTTGCATTAGAAACATAATCCCTGGCCTGGGGCCCCGGGGTGGCTCAATCAGTTTAGCGTCCGACTTCAGCTCAGGTCATGATCACAGAGTTTGTGGGTTCGAGCCCCGCGTCAGGCTCTGTGCTGACAGCTCAGAGCCCGGAGCCTGCTTCAGATTCTGTGTCTCCCTCTCTCTCTCTGCGTCTCCCCTGCTCACGCTCTGTCTCTCTCTCAACAATAGATAAACATTAAAAAAAAAAAAAGAAAGAAACATAATCCCTGGCCTCTTCTACTTTTTTTGGAAATTTTAAATATGAAGGGAAAAAACCTAAGTCTGGGCATCTAGCAGTGTCCGGGACAGCACCGCAGGCCACTTTGTCGTGTCTGATTAATGTCAGCGCAGAGGGGCCAGCGCATGATCGTCAAAGAGGAAGACCAGGCATTGAGCCACTGGGAGAGGGGCTTTTCTTCCTCCCTCGTCTGCGAGGACGTCAGCGAGGCCCCTGGGCAGGAACGACCAGGGTGGGTGCGAGCTGACCCAGGGCCCCGCGGGCACTCTCCTAATTCCATCCTGCCTGTGGGCCGAGCCACTGATCTCAGGAGGGCCGATGACAACAGCTTCATGAGGAGGACCTCCACACCCCCCTCCATAAATAGAGCTGTCGCGATCCTGCCCAGGGGGAGCAGCCTTCCCATCCCCCAGCCAGCTCCTGGGGTGGGTCGGAGGAGGTTGGCTGGGTGGCATGGACTTATTGCTGCTTCTGAGGATTATTCCAGATTGAGGCAAAGTATGCAAACCATAAGATCTACACTTTATTTATTTATTTATTTTTGAGAGAGAGAGTGACAGAGTGAGAGCAGGGAAGGACAGAGAGAAAGGGAGACACAGAATCTGAAACAGGCTCCAGGCTCCAAGCTGTCAGCACAGCACCCGACGCGGGGCTCGAACCCACGAACTGTGAGATCACGACCTGAGTTGAAGTTGGATGCTTAACTCACTGAGCCACCCAGGCGCCCCCAATTACCGCTTTATTCTTAAGTGTCCGGTTCAGGGGGATTATGCACCTTCACAATGTCATGCGGCCATCACCGCCACCCATCTCCAGAACCTTCTGTGTTGAAAAACTGAAACTCAGTCCCCATAAAACACTAAACCCTCATACCCCTCCCCCAGCTCCTGGTCCCCACCTTTTCCCTCTATAATTCGCTTTTCCCAGGGACCCCATATAAAAGGAATCGTACGGCATTTGTCCTTTTGTGTCTGGCTTCTTGCACTTAACATAATGTCCTCGAGGTCCAGCTACGTTGTAGCATGTGACAATGCCCTTCCTTTTTAAGTCTGCATGTCACTCATACTTGGTATTTATTCATCCGTCGATGGGCGCTGGGATTGTTCCCATTGTTCGGCTATCGTGATGAATAATGGTGCTTTGAACGTGGATGTACAAACATCTCCGAGACCCTGCTTTCAGTGTTTTCGGTTCTAAAGCCTGAAGTGGAATTGCTGGGTCATATGGTCATTCTATTTCTGATTTTCTGAGGAACTGCCACACTGTTTCCCACCAACAGGGTACAGGGCTCCGATTTCTCCACATCCTCGCCAGCACTTGTCATTTAATTTTTTAATGTTCACTCACTTAGTTTGTGAGAGGGACACACACGTGGGAGACAGGCAGAGAGAGAGAGAGCCCCATCCCGAACAGGCTCCATGCTGTCCGCACAGAGCTGGACTCGGAAATCGATCTCACAAACCATGACGGCATGACCTGAGCCGAATAAAACAGTCAGACGCTTAATGGCATGAGCCACCCAGGCGCCCCTGTTTTCTGTTTTCTTGACAGCAGCCATTCGCGGGGGTGTGCGGCGGTGTCACTTTCAAGTGCTAAGGGGCTGCTTCTGTCCTCATAGAACCGTCTTGGGTTAACAAAGTCAGTAGATGAGAGGCGCCTGCGTAGCTCAGTCGGTTAAGCGTCCGACTTAGGCTTGGGCCATGATCTCGAGATTCACGAGTTCGAGCCCCGCATCGGGCTCTGTGCTGACAGCTCAGAGCCTGGAGCCTGCTTCGGATTCTGTGTCTCCCTCTCTCTCTGCCCCTTCCCTGCTCGTGGTCTGTCTCTTTCTCTCACAAATAAATAAGCACATTAAAAAAAGTCAATAGATGAAACAGTGAGCAGCCCCAGCGAGAAGCAGCAGCCAGGCAAACCCAAGACAGTGAACCCCTTCTCCGGGGAGAATCGGAGGCACTGAGGCCCCGCCCCCTGATCCTTTCCCAGGGTCGCCGTGCGAGCGCATGTGCAGGTGATGCCCTGGGATCACGGGCTTGGGCAGGGACAGGCTCTCCTTTCCCCAGTCCAGGGCCGGACAACCTGCTCTGCCACAATCTCACGGACGCCACGCCCAGGCCTAATTCGCACCGCAGAATGAGGTCAGTGAAAGACAGAAGGCGCAGGAGAGGCAATGAGGAGGCGGACGGACAGGGGCCAGGTGGGAGCGGCAACTGGCTCTGGCACACCCTCCCCCGCAGCAGGGTCCTCTGGGTGTATCCACACACACTCCAGGGCCGGGGGGTGACCAGTCATTCCTACTACGGCTCTCCAGGAACTAGCAAAGGAAATAGGATGGTTAGAAGCTACTTTATTTTATTTATTTTTTTAAAAATATTTTTATTTAGGGGCGTCTGGGTGGCTTAGTCGGTTAGGCGTCCGACTTTCGCTTAGGTCATGATCTTGCGGTTGGTGGGTTCGAGCCCCGCGTCGGGCTCTGTGCTGACAGCCAGCTCAGAGCCTGGAGCCTGTTTCAGAGTCTGTGTCTCCCTCTCTCTCTGACCCTCCCCTGCTCACGCTGTCTCTCTCTCTCTCTCTCCTAGAAATAAATAAAAATATTAAAAAAAAAAAAAGAACAGATAAATAGGAAAATCTGCCCCACCCACTGGGGTTGGAACTCCATCACAGACACTGCAGGGAGGGTGTCCCTTTTTTTTTTTTTTTTTTTTTTTTAAAACAAGTCGCATACATATGGAATACTTTGTAGTTGTGGATCAGGGTCAAATACTGGTGGTGGACGTGCGGTGACTCAATTGGTCTTGTAGGTGGAAGGGTCTGAACATGCAGTGTGTAGAGTCAGCCCTGCCCATCCCTGCCCCTGCTTCCGTATACAGACACCACAAGTGGTAGGGGCTCCCCAGCCTAGAACCTGGGCCCAAGGAAAGGGGGAGACGGGGTAGGGGCCCAGAGCAGACCCTTCTGAAGGGCTGTCCCTGACTCTGTGGCCCCGCGGGTCTGGAGGGACTTGCTCGGAGCGAGTCTGCCACCACCCTTCTGACCCTTGTTTATTTGTTTCGTTTTTCTGTAGGAGTATTTTCCTTTTTTGATTTCTTTTTTTTTTTTTAATTTTTTAAACTTATTTTTTTAATATTTTTTATTTATTTCTAGGAGAGAGAGACAGAGAGACAGCGTGAGCAGGGGAGGGTCAGAGAGAGAGGGAGTCACAGACCGAAAGAGGCTCCAGGCTCTGAGCGGGCAGTCAGCACAGAGCCCGACGTGGGGCTCGAACCCACGAACCGCGAGATCATGACCTAAGCAAAAGTCGGACGCTTAACTGACTAAGCCACCCAGGCGCCCCTCCTTTTTTGATTTCTTTTAAAAAATTGAGATCCAGGGCGCCTGCGTGGCTTAGCCAGTTAAATGTCTGACTTCAGCCGAGGTTATGATCTCACAGTTTGTGGGTTCGAGCCCTGCATTGGGTTCCTTGATAACAGTGTGGATCTTGCTTGGGGTTCTCTCTCTCTCTCTCTCTCCTTCCCTGACTCACATTTTCTCTCTCAAAGTCCTAAATAAACTTAAAAAAAAAAAAAAAAAGAGGTATAACTGGAGTGTGCCTGGCTGGCTCAGTCAGAAGAGCATGCAACTCTTTTTTTTTTTTTTTTAATGTTTTTTATTTATTTCTGAGAGAGAGAGAGAGAGACCAGGGGAGGGTCAGAGAGGGAGACACAGAATCTGAAGCAGGATCCAGGCTCTGAGCTAGCTGTCAGCACAGAGCCCAACGTGGGTCACGAACCCATGAACCGTGAGATCATGACCTGAGCCAAAGTCGGACGCTCCACCGACTGAGCCACCCAGGCGCCCCGTGACTTTTTTTAATTAAAAAAAAAAAGTTTATTTGAGAGAGAGACAGAGACAGAGACAGAGAGTGAGTGGGGGAGGGGCAGACAGAGACAGAATTTGAGACAGGCTCTAGGATCCGAGCTGTCAGCACAGAGCCCAACTCAGGGCCCAAACCCATGAGTCATGAGATCATGACCTGAGTGAAGTCAGACGGCCAACCGACTAAGCCACCCAGGTGTCCCTATTTTTTTATTTTTTTAAGTTTATTTATTTTTTGAGAGAGACCAAGATGGTGTGAGTGGGAGAGGGGCAGAGAGAGAGAGAGACAGAGAATCCCAATCAGGCTCCGCAAAGCCAGTGAAGAGCCTAAGTCAGGGCCTGGACCCACAAAACCGAGAGATCAGGACCTGAGTGGAAACCAAGAGTCAGATACTTAACCGACTGAGCCACACAGGTGTCCCCAGACATATGGTTTTTAAATGAACGGATTTTATATTCTTTTTTTTTAATGTTCTATTTATTTATTTATTTATTTATTTTATGTTTTATTTATTTCTAGGAGAGAGAAAGACAGCGTGAGCAGGGGAGGGTCAGAGAGAGAGGGAGTCACAGACTGAAACAGGCTCCAGGCTCTGAGCTGGCAGTCAGCACAGAGCCCGACACGGGGCTCGAACCCACGAACCGCAAGATCATGACCTAAGCGAAAGTCGAATGCTTAACCGACTAAGCCACCCAGGCGCCCCTAATGTCCTATTTATTTTTGAGAAAGAGAGAGAGCATGCAAGTGGGGTAGGGGCAGAGAGAGAGAGAGAGAATAAGTTTTAGGAAGTTCATCCCTTCTTTAAAAAAATTTTTTAAAGGTTGTTTTAAAAATAAGAGAGAGAGGGAGGGAGGGACAGAGAGAGAGGGGAACACAGAATCCGAAATAGGCTCCAGGCTCTGAGCTGTCAGCACAGAGCCTGACGCGGGGCTCGAACTCAGAAACTGTAAGATCATGACGTGAGCTGAAGTCAGAAGCTTAACTAACCTAGCCACCCAGACGTCCCCAAGATGGTAATTTTAATCATGTGGTCACAACAGCCGGAACTCCTCCTTTGGAAGTCCGCTGCCTTTCTCTGAGATTTGCCGAGCAGACAGTGTAAGTTGGGGAGTCTGTGGATTTGCACTGAAATCACTGATCGACTCAGGCGCCCCTATGTTGGGTACTTAAAAAAAAAAAAATCCAGGGGCAACTGGGTGGCTTAGTCGGTTAAGCGTCCGACTTTCGCTTAGGTCATGATCTCGCGGTTCGTGGGTTCGAGCCCCGCGTCGGGCTCTGTGCTGACTGCCAGCTCAGAGCCTGGAGCCTCTTTCGGTCTGTGACTCCCTCTCTCTCTGACCCTCCCCTGCTCACGCTGTCTCTCTCTCCTAGAAATAAATAAAACATTAAAAAAAATTAAAAAAAAAAATCCAGAGCCTCCCCTGAGAGGGTCTCAGCCTCCAGGAGCTTCTCAGCTGCGTTTTGAACAAGCCCCCTTGCCAGCGCATCTCCTTGGTGAAGGGAGGAAGCGCACACAGGCTATTCTTAGTTGATTTCCCTAGAATATCACCCCCTCCCTCAGGGCAGAGGAGCCTTGCGATACATGGGAATAAATCAAGTAACAAATCATTTTGGATGAATTGTCTTTTTTTTTTAATGTTTTTATTTATTTCTATGAGAGAGAGAGACAGCGTGAGCAGGGGAGGGTCAGAGAGAGAGGGAGTCACAGACTGAAACAGGCTCCAGGCTCTGAGCTGGCAGTCAGCACAGAGCCCGACGCGGGGCTCAAACCCACGAACCGCGAGATCATGACCTAAGCGAAAATCGGATGCTTAACCGACTAAGCCACCCAGGCGCCCCATGAATTGTCTTTTTTTTTTTAAAAAAGTTTATTTTTATTTATTTTGAGAGAGAGAGAGAGAGAGAGAAAGGGGGAGAGGGGCAGAGGGAGACAGACTCCCAAGCAGGCTCCGAGATGTCAGCGCAGAGCCTGACAAGGGGCTGGAACTCACAAACCTCCAGATCAGGACCTGAGCCGAAGTCAGACGCTTAACGGACAGAGCCACCCGGGCGCCCCTAATTTGAATTGTCTTGCTGCCCAATGTGACTGCAGCTCCCAGAGGGGAGGACCTCTTTCCTTTTTCCTTTTCTCCTAGCAGTTAAGTCAGGACTATAACTGGGAAGGCGCCTAGCAGGTCGCCCGAGGGCACCGCCAAGCAGATGCACCTACCAGCCTATTCACTGGCCCAGTCACATAAACCCTGACAGCAGGCAGTTAAGCAAGCCGACCTTATACACAGCTCGTGGCACAAAATCGGGGCAGTGAGGGCTCCAGACTGCACACCTCAAGGGAGCCTGATGGAGCCAGAGATCTATCAGGGAGGAGGGGATGCCAGGAGGGTGCATGTCTTGCCCAGACCCCAGTGCTGCCCTGCCGACTCTTCAGGGGCGAACCCCCAGAAAGGCCACAAGGAGTGTGATTTCACATGCGTGTGCTCACTCACAAGAGAGACCAACGTGCCCAACATGTAACAGAAAATTATCATTTGCAAGTTTATTTCTTTATTTTGAAAAAGAAAACAAGCAGGGGAGGGACAGAGAGAGAGAGAGAGAGAGAGAGAGAGAGAGTCGCAAGCAGGCTCCACGCAGTCAGTGCAGAGCCCAAAGTGGGGCTGGAACCCACAAACTGTGAGATTATGACCTGAGCCGAAATCCAGAGTTGGACACCTAAACGACTGAGCCACCCAGCTGCCCCTAAAATTTGCCATTTTATAGTTTTTTAAAATGTTTTTATTTATTTCTGAGAGAGAGAGATGGCATGAGCAGGGGAGGGGCAGAGAGAGAGGGACACACAGGATCCGAAGCAGGCTCCAGGCTCTGAGCTGTCAGCACAGAGCCCAACGCAGGGCTGGAACCCACGAACCCTGAGATCATGACCTGAGCCGAAGTCAGATGCTTAACCGACTGAGCGCCCAGGCGCCCCTCAAATTATTAAAAAATAGTTCAGGAGCACCTGGGTGGCTCAGTCAGTTAAGCGTCTGACTCTTGATCTCGGCTCAGGTCATGATCTTATGGTTTGTGAGTCTGAGCCCCACACCGGGCTCTGCATTGACAGTGTGGAGCCTGCTTCGGATTCTGTCTCTCCTTCTCTCTGCCCTTCACCTGCTTGTTCCCTCCCTCCCTCTCTCTCTCTCTCTCCAAATAAATGAATAAACTTAAAAAAAAATTGTTCAGACCCTTTTACTGCTGAGCAGTATTCCGCAGCATGGATTGATCAGGGTCTGGTCAGTCACTCACCCGTGTGAAGCACACCGGGGCTGATTCCAGTTTTCGTCGGTTACACAGAAACCTACTGCGGACATTCGTGGCAGGTTTCTGTGTTTTCCTTTCTTTAGGATAAACACCAGGAGTGCAATTACTGGGTCATGTGACACTTATCCGTTTAGTGTTTCTCTGAAGCTGCCAAACTCTTCCAGAAAGGCTGCACCGTCTTCCATCCCTACCTGCAATACGCTCCAGGGGCATTTGAGCGCGTTCTAGTGTTTCCACGTCCTCACCAGCGTTTGGTGGTGTTAGTAATTTTCATTTTAGCCATTCTGAGAGCTGATAGTGACTTCTCACTGTGGTTTTAATTTACATTTCCTTAATGGGTAATGATATCAACTAGACATCTTTTCACGTGTTTATTTGCCATCTGTATATCCTCTGTGGTGAAACGTCTAAATATTTCAAATGTACCCGAAATTTTATGTTTTATATATATACACACACAGACATATCGTATGTACACATACGTGAAACAGATTACTCTTGATGGAGGCCCAAACTGAAGTAATTCAAAAAAGTTTAATAAAGTCAACCTAAAATAAAACATTCTATAGCTAGAATAAAAACACCGATGGGGGCGCTTGGGTGGCTCAGTTGGTTGAGGTTCCGAGTTTGGCTTGGGTCATAACCTCATGGTTTGTGAGTTCAAGACCCACATCCTGCTCGCTGCTGTCAGCACAGAGCCCACATCGGATCCTCTGTCCCCCTCTCTCACCTGTGCTCTCTCTCTCTCTCTCTCAAAAATAAACCAAACATTTAAAAAAACAATAAAATTATGACAAATGGGTGTAGTTAGGTATCCACTGTCAGTGCCAGGCTGGTTATTGCCCAGTTAAAACCTGGGCTGCCGGCTGAACGAAATCTATTGTCCCAGGTTTGTACTTGGAAGGGCTGTTTCCTGTTTTCCACTCTACACATCTCACTGCTTGATCTGGGGAAACCGCTGTCTCGTGAGGCTTATTTTTCAGGCCAGTAGATCACGCTTGAGGAATAAATATGTTTAATAAATAAGCAACTTCATGTTCCAAGGAAGGTTTGAAGAGATGACTGAAAAATTACTCTTTGCAATCGCAACTGAAGAAGGTGCAGTTCACATTTTCACATGCCGGACTTCAGTCAGCTTTATACTTCAAGTCCTTGGTATTTCGTCAAAAGAAAGAGGCCCGTTTTTCTTGGCAACGGTTAATTTTATGTGTCGACTTGGCGAGGCCGTGCCTTCTAGTTGTTTGGTGAAACACTAGCCTCGATGTGGCTGTGGAGGTATTATTTTAGATGTAATTAACCTAAATTGGTCAACTTTGAGTAAAGTGGATGTGACCCTATACAATGTGGGTCCAAGCATCCATCAAGAAATGAATGGATAGGGGCGCCTGGGTGGCTTAGTCGGTTAAGCGTCCGACTTTCGCTTAGGTCATGATCTCGCAGTTTGTGGGTTCGAGCCCCGTGTCGGGCTCTGTGCTGACTGCCAGCTCAGAGCCTGGAGCCTGTTTCAGTCTGTGACTCCCTCTCTCCCTGACTCTCCCCTGCTCACGCTGTCTCTCTCTCTCTCTCTCTCTCCTAGAAATAAATAAAACATTAAAAAATTAAAAAAAAAATGAATGGATAATGTGATGTATACACAACAGATTAGATTGTCACTTGCCAGCCCATACAGTTATGTGGACAAATTCCTCCAAATGATTCTTACCCCCTTTCTCTGTCTCTGTTTTATACACACATACAGGCTCGCACACACAGGCGTATCTTGGCAATGCTGTGGGTTCTGTTCTAGGCCATTATGGCAAGGTGTCACAGTGGGGAAAACCAGACGAATTTTGTGGTTTCCTGGTACAAATAAAAGTATATTTACACTATAGTGTGGTCTGTTAAGTGTGTGATAAGATCATGTCTAAAAAAACAAACAATGTATGTACCTCAATTAATAAATACTTTATTGCAGTGGCTTAGTTCGTTAAGGGTCCGACTTTGGCTCAGGTCATGATTCGATGTTCGTGAGCTCAAGCCCCATGTTGGGCTCTGTGTTGACAGCTCGGAGCCTGGAGCCTGTTTCGGATTCGTGTCTCCCCCTCTCTCTGCCCCTCCCCCACGTGTACTCTGTTTCTCTCTCAAAAGTAAATAAACATTTAAAAAAATACTTTTGTTTGAAAGTACTATCATCTGAGTTTTCAGCGAGTCATAATCACTGACCACAGAACAAATATAAAAATAATGAAAAAGTCTGAAATGTGAGAATTACTGAAATACATGACACAGAGACAGAAAGTGAGCAAATGCTGTTGGAAAAATGATGCTGATGGACGCGCTCGATGCAGGGTTGCCACAAGTCTTTGATTTATAAAAATGTAGTACCTACAAAGTGCAATAAAATGAGGTGTGCCTGTGTGTGTATATAGCAAAATCCAGAGAACATGTATCTATGTACATATATATGCTTATGGACTATCCTCATCTCTGGAAAACCCTAACATATCCTCAGAGGCATGTGAAAAATGTGAGAAACTCCTATCGAATAAGCAACAGATTCGCAAAGATGTAGACATGACCATGCAGACTTTAAGGTTGCTAAAACCCACTGGGGATTTTATTTTTGCCATACAGGGAGTGATGCAGCAAACATTTTGTCTTTTTTTTTCTTAACTGTATCTTATTACTTTTTATTTAAGTAGGCTTCACTCCCTGAGCAGAGCCCATTGTGGGGCTTAAACTCATGACCCTGAGATCAAGATCTCAGTTGAGATCAAGAGTCAGATGCATAACTGACTGAGCCACTCTGATGCCCTTCTCTCTTTTCTTAAATCCATTTAAAAAAATATTTTATTTTATTTTATGTTTTTTTCTTTATTTTTGAGAGAGAGAGATAGCATGAGCAGGGGAGGGTCAGAGAGAGAGGGAGACACAGAATCTGAAGCAGGCTCCAGGCTCTGAGCTAGCTGTCAGCTCAGAGCCCGATGTGGGGCTCGAACCCACGAACCGTGGGATCATGACCTGAGCTGAAGTCGGACACTTAACCTACTGAGCCACACAGGTGCCCCCCAAAATATTTTATTTTTATTTTAGTTTTTTAATATTTACTTTTGGGAGAGCGTAAGTGGGGGAGGGGCAGGGGAGGTTAAGAGGATTCAAAGCAGGCTGACAGTATTGAGCCCGATGCGGGGCTGGAACTCAAGAACTGTGAGATCACGACCTGAGCCGAAGTCAGACGCTTAGCCGACTGAGCCACCCAGGCGCCCCTAAAGATTTTAAAGTAATCTCTACACCCAACATGGGGCTCAGACCTCCAACTCTGAGATCAGCTTTTGGTGTTGCGGGTTTCATGGGTTTGGGCAAATGTGTAATGGCATGTACCCACCGCTATACTGTCATACGAAGTAGTTTTGCTGCCCTGAAAATGCCCTGTGCTCCGCCTATTCATCCCTCCTATTCATCTCTATTCATCCCTGCTTCTGCTGCAATCTCTGGGATCCAATGACCTTTTCCCTGTTTCCAGTTCTTCCTTTTCCAGAAGGTCACAGAGTTGGAATCATACAGTATGTAGGCTTTTCAAACGGACTTCTTTAACTTTAGTAATGTGCATTTATGGTCCCTCCATGTCTTTACATAGCCTGAGTACAGTTCTTTTTAATGCTATTATCCCACTGTCTGGATGTCCCTCTGCTAAAGGACATCTTGGTTGCTTCTAAGTTGTTGTTGTTGTTTTTACTGTTTATTTGAGAGAGAGAGAGAGAATGAGCGGAGGAAGGGCAAAGAGAGAGAGGGAAACAGAATGAAGCAGTTTCCAGACTCTGAGCTGTCGGCACAGAGCCCGGCACGGGGCTCGAACCCACAAACCAGGAGACAGGAGATCATGACCTGAGATGAAGATGGACACTTAACTGACTGAGCCAGGTGCCCCGGTTACTTCCAACTCAAACTGCGAGATTATAACCTGAGCCGAAGTCGGACGTTTAACCTACTGAGCCACCCAGGCGCCACAGGGTTGTTCATTTTCTTATTGTGGAGTTTTAAGACTTTATATTTTGGATAAATTTTTTTTTTTAAAGATTCTATTTTTAAGTATCCCTACACCAAATGTGGGGCTTGGGCTCAAACTTACAACCCTGAGATCGAGGGTCAGTCCCATGTTCTACTGACTGAGCCGGCCAGGGGCCCCTGGGTACATCTTCTATCAGATGTGTCTTTTTGGGGGCGCCTGGGTGGCTCAGTCGGTTAAGCGTCCGACTTCGGCTCGGGTTATGATCTCATGGTTTGTGGGTTCGAGCCCCGTGTCGGGCTCTGTGCTGACAGCTAGCTCAGAGCCCGGAGCCTGCTTCGGATTTTGTGTCTCCCTCTCTCTCTGACCCTCCCCTGCTCATGCTGCCTCTCTCTCTCAGAAATAAATAAAACATGGGGCGCCTGGGTGACTCGGTCAGTTAGGCTTAGGTCATGATCTCATGGATTGTGAGTTCGAGCACTGCATCAGGCTCTGTGCTGACAGCTAACTCAGAGCCCGGAGCCTGTTTCAGATTCTGTATCTCCCCCTCTCTCTGATCCTCCCCTGTTCACGCTGTCTCTCTCTCTCTCAGAAATAAATAAAAAACATTAAAAAAAAAGAAATAAATAAAACTTTAAAAAAAAGTATCTTTTCAGATATTTTCTTCCACTTTGTGCCTAGTCTTCTCATTCTCTTGACAGTCTTTGCCTTTTATTCTTAGCGATGGGAGCCACTGGTTTTGAGCAAAAGAGGGACATGATGGACCTGAAAATTTAACTCCAATTAGATATCCAATGATGGTGTCTGGGGGACAGTTTTCTAGAGCTCAAGGGAAAGGTCCAGGCAAGAGATAAACATCTGAAAACCGCCACCATGTTAATTATTTATTAATTAATTTACATTGTAGTTAGCGTAGCGTATAGTATTGGTTTTAGGAGTAGAGCCCAGTGATTTAACACTTCCGTGAATACTCAGTGCTCATCCCAACAGGTACCCTCCTTAATGCCCTTCACCCATTTAGCCCATCCCCCAACTACCTTCCTTCTAGCAACCCAGCATGTAAGTTTTTTAAAAACTTAAGGTGAGATTCATATAACAAAACTAGACATTTTAAAATGAACAATTCAGGGGCGCCTGAGTAGCTCAGTTGGTTAACTGTCAGACTCTTGATTTTGGCTCAGGTCATGATCTCATGGTTCATGAGTTTGAGCCCCGCATTAGGCTCTGCATTGGTGCTGTGGAGCCTGGTTGGGCTTCTCTCTCTTAAAATAAATAAAAATATAATAAAATGAGCAATGCAGTGGTATTTAGTACGTTCACAATGTTGTATAAGCTTCATCTCTTTCTAGTTCCAAAATATTTTCAACATCCCCAAATAAAACCCTGAACCAATTAAGCAGTTATTCCCTCTCCCCTCCCCCAGCCCCTGGGCAATCTGCTTTCTGTCTGTATGGATTTGCCGATTCCGGGCATTTGAAACAGACTCACAATACATAGCCCGTGTGTCTGATTTCCGTTACGCAGCATGGTTTCGAGGTTCATCCACATCGTCGCATGTATCAGGACTTCATTCCTTTCCGTGGGTGAATATTCCATCAAATGTGTACACCGCAGTTCATCCATTCACCTGTTAACGGATATTCGGACTGTTTCCGGCTTTTAGCTTTTGTGATGAGTGGAACGGTAATAAACGTTTGTTTACAAGTATTTATCTGAATACCTATTTTCTATTCCTTCGGGTTAAATACCTAGGATGTAGATGGATTTCTAAGGTCACAAGACTGGAAGCTAAGTGCCTGAATGGAGACAGAGGACCAAGTCCTGGAGTAGTTCATTATTAGGAGGGGAGTGGGAAGAAGAGGAAGCTATAAGGGAGCCTGGGGACGAGCAGATGTTGGGATGGGAAGAAACCCAGAAGCGTATGGTGGCTTGGAAGCCAAGTGAATAGAATGTTTTTTTTTTAATGTTTATTTAGTTTTGAGAGAGAGAGAGAGAGAGAGAGAGGGAGAGAGGGAGAGGAGCAGAGAGAGAGAGGGAGACACAGATCCGAAGCAGGCTCCAGGCTCTGAGCTGTTACCACAGAGCTCGACGCAGGGCTCAAATTCGTGAACCACCAGATCATGACCTGAGTTAAGTCGGACACTCAACCAACTGAGCCACCCAGGCACCCCACGAATAGAATGTTCTAAGGAGGTAACATGTCAACTGTTGCCAGAAGGTCAGGGAAAGTGAAGATGAGAAGTGACTCTTGCAATTAGCAACAGGCAGGTGCCCGTGACCTTGAAAAGAGTCATTTCAATAGAGAAGGAAAGGCCTGAAAAGAGGAAATTTAGTAGAAGTTAAAGACCTAAATAAACAGACAGATAAACCATATTGATGGATCAGAAGATTTCATATTAAGGTAACAGTTCTCCCCAGATTAGTCTACAGATTCAATGCAATCCCACTCAAAACCCGTTTTTTGGTAGAGAAATTGGTAAGTTGATTCTAAACTTTACACAGAAATGCAAGGGACCTAGATTAACCAAAACCATTTTTAAAAAGAGCAAAGTAGGAGTACCTGATTTCAGGACTTACTATAAAGCTACACTTATTAAGACAGTGTGGTCTTGGCATAAAGTGGACCCATCAATCAATAACAAAATATGGAGTCTAGAATCAGACTTACACTTAAACAGTGAACTGATTTCTACAAAAGTGCAGGGTAATTCAGTGCGGGAGCAGACACCTGGGAACTGGGGCTGGAACCATGAAATATCCCTCCAGGAGACAATGAACTTCAATTTTACTTCATACCACACATAAAAATGAACTTAAGGGGCGCCTGGGTGGCTTAGTCGGTTAAGCGTCTGACTTTTGCTTAGGTCATGATCTCGCGGGTCGTGGGTTCGAGCCCCGCGTCAGGCTCTGTGCTGACTGCCAGCTCAGGGCCTGGAGCCTATTTCAGAGTCTGTGTCTCCCTCTCTCTCTGACCCTCCCCTGCTCGCGCTGTCTCTCTCTCTCTCTCCTAGAAATAAATAAAAATATTAAAAAAAAAATGAACTTAAAATGTATCTTAGGTCTCTAAGTGTTAAAGGCACTGGTTTTACTTAAACTGGGATTCCAATGGACAGCCACGAAGCACTGGGCTACCAAACTGTTCCCAGTGGACACCCCGCCCTTAACGCGGGACTGTTGCGCCTCCCCTGCCGCGTTCTCCGCCCTCACTGTCTCACCTGCAGAGAAAGCTGTTCACTTTCACCTCTCAGGTCTCTTCCTTCAGTTTCTATCCATTCTGCCTCCAATTTCCTCCACCTCTCCCTACCTCTACCCTCCTCACCCTCGTGCAGGCCACCAGCCTTTCTACCCTGGGCCATGGCAATGGCCTAAAGGGACTCATCACCTCCTGTCCTTCCCTTCCCAGCCTCCACCCTGCAGCGCGAGCAACTAGGGGATTCTCTTGCTTTCGGATACTTCCCCGACGTGGTCCAGGAAAAGCTGAAGACCCTCACCCCGCGCCACAGGGCCCTGCCCAGCATAGCTGTTGCTGATCTGACCCCTCAGCCAAATGGGCCTTCTTCCGTTCGCATGCGCTTTCCCTGCTGGCCGTCTCGGCACCCCGTTTCCTCCACCCAGTGCCCTCCTCCTCCCTGCTCCTGCTCTTTGGGGAGTTGGCGTTAAGTGCCTTTTTCTCCGAGAGGTCTAGCTGACTTGACTGCTCAACTCCAGGAGGGCCCCACGTTATGATCTCCTTGCACCCGGGCCTTCCCTTCCACTGCACTTACATTTTCCTATCACGTATTAGCTAATCGATACGGGAGACGGTCAACTGAACTCACAGACTGTCCACATCACGAGCAGGAACGCGGTCTACTCTGTGTACTACCGGAGGCCAGGGACCAGCTGAGGGGGGGGCGTGTCAAAGACGCTTAAGAAATACTATGTGCGGGAGCGAGACTGAGGGTCAGACCCCACTTGCCCATTTAATGTGCATTACTCAACATTATGAGCTTTGGTTCGGAAAACTCCCAGGGGGCCTGCTTTCACAGATTCCTCAGGGCCAATCTGTGGAGGGGAGTGCTCTTACTTTTCCCATCGCACAGGTGAAGAAAGGGAAGTGGAGACAAGTCCAGTGACGTTTTCTGGCAACACCCAGCTACTAGCAACTAGCAATGGTGTCAGGTTTTAAGTCCTGGTCTTTTCTGACTCCAGCATTGAGATCTCACGGTCTACCCAATACAACTGGCGTGGGGGGCAATATAGTGACCAGGATGGGTGGGATATGGGCCTTGCCCCCTTTCCAGGGCTGGACCAGCCTTGTCCCACTGGCTCTGGCTGAAGACTCCTGAAGGGGGAGGATGAGAGGGGAGCTGGGCGCCTACTCTGGACGAGAGGGACCAGGTCCCTTAGCTTCTGCCCCCAGTCCTCGCATACTAGTGCTTCAAACTTTCCTCAGCTCACTTCAGGTGTCTCCTTACTGTCATCCTACATAACGCTGGGGTGAATGTGAATTCAGAGTCTATTTTTCTAAATAAATTGGAAAACTGTGCCCCAAAAAAGAAGCAATGAGCGAATGCAGGTATGATACACACTTAATCAGCAGTCAATCTGTATTAGTCTTTCAGTTAAAAAATTTAGGGGCACCCGGGTGGCTTAGTCAGTTGAGTGTCTGACTTTGACTCAGGTCATGATCTCCTGATTCAGGAGTCTGAGCCCCGTGTTGGGCTCTGTGCTAACAGCTCAGAGCGTGAAGCTTCGGATTCTGTGTCTCCCCCCCCACCCGCCCCTCCCAAACTCGTGCTCTCCCTCTTTTAAAAATAAACGTTAAAAAAAAATTAAAAGTATCACATACGGGGTGGCCTGAACACCACAATGATGTATCTGCATAGATGTCAGTGCTCAGTATTCACTAGTGACTGAATTGATAACATCCTTGGCATTTATTTTATTATTTTTTAAATGTTTTATTTCTGAGAGAGCAGTGTGAGCAGGGGAGAGTCAGAGAGAGGGGGAAGAGACAGGGAGAGACAGAATATGAAGCAGGCTCCAGGCTCTGAGGTAGCTATCAGCACAGAGCCAGATACGGGACTCAAATCCACGAACAGTGAGGTGATGACTTGAGCCAAAGTCGATCGCTCAACCGACTGAGCCACCCAGGCACCCTAATTTTTTTATTTTAAATATGTTTTTAAATGTTTTATTTATTTCTGAGAGAGAGAGAGAGAGAGAGAGAGAGACATAGCATGAACAGGGAGGGTCAGAGAGGGAGACACAGAATCCGAAACAGGCTCCAGGCTCTGAGCTAGCTGTCAGCACAGAGCCCGACGCAGGACTCGAACCCACAACTGTGAGATCATGCCCTGAGCCGAAGCCGAACGCTCAACCCACTGAGCCACCCAGGCGCCCCTAATTTTTTTATTTTAAATGTTTATCTTTGAGAGAGATACACACAGAGACACAGCACGAGTGGGGGAGGGGTAGAGAGAGACACACAGAATGCGAAGCCGGCTCCAGGCTCTGAGCTGTCAGCACTGAGCCCGGCGCGGGGCTCGAACGAACAAGCCGTGAGATCATGACCTGAGTTTAAGTCAAGAGTACCAAGCTTCACCAACTGAGCCACACAGGCGCTCCACACCTTTGCCATTTAAATTGCGGGGAAGAAGGCAGACAATAAACAGGGCACACAAGAAACGTGAAGGGAAAGGAGGCAGTGATCAAAAGGAGCTGAGGCTTGAGGTGGTTTGGTCAGCTGACACCGGAAAAGGAGGAAGAGCAGGACTGACAGAGGCCTTGAGGACTTGGGACAGGCTGTGGGCCCTAACTTAGGGGAGCACTTGTCCACTCGGAGACCCTTTCAAAACACAGAGAAGAGGCCTAGAGGCTCGGAGCCTTCATCCTAAGAACAAGGCTCTTTCGTGTTTTGACTCAAACATCTTCCCCGTGACGCCTTCTCTGGCTGCTCCGTTTAAAACTTCCCTCTACAGGTTTCCCTCTCAACATAAGATATTTTACTCATTTCTCTGGCCTCTCGCCTTCCTAGCAGAGCTTCCCATCGGTTGGGACCGTCTGTGCGATGCCACCACACTTGCGCCTAGGGCTCAGCAGTACGTCAAAAAACATCTGCCAAACCGACAGTGCTAGGTAAGTTCTTAAAAGAAAAAAGAAAAAAAGCAGCCACGATCAAGGCCCACCTGGCCTTGCGGAACAGACCCCCGCCATTCCCCCGACCAGAAATAAAAGTAGCTCCCAGGCCCGCCCTTGGCCCCTGAGCTGGGAGTCTCAGCCCCAGTCCAGCCTGCCCGCCTCCCGCCCTTACGCACGGCCTCGGGTCTTCACTTGCGAGTCTCAAGGCCCCTCGGCCAACCCTTCCCCGCAGACCCCGCCGCCATTCCGTCCCATCCCCCAACCCCGCCGCCGCAGCCGCGGGAACCACCACGGCCACCGCCGCAGTGGCGCCCGCTCTGCGCATGCTCGGCAGCGTGGGGACGCAGCGTGAGGACGAGGAGGCCGGTGCGCATGAGCAAGACCTTCCAGGACCGAGTCGGGTGGAACATCAGGAGCGCCCCCTTTCTCTGGGCCCGCCCACCTCCGCGAGGCCCCGAGCGGACGCGCACGCGCGCTGGGAGCGGAAGGGCGGACGGGCGCGCGCACGAGGCCGGGCGGGCAGCGGAAGCGGGAGAAGCCGACCGTGCGGGGGGGAGGGGAGCTGGCGAGTGCGCGCGCAGCGGGGGCGCGGGCGGCGTGGGGGGGCGGCCGAGGCGGGCGGGTGCGCGCGCGAGACTTACCCTCTCTCGGCGGCGGCTTCTTTGTTTCGTGAGGAGAGGCGAGACGCCCACTCTGCCCCCGGCCCCGCGCGGAGGGGCGGGGGCGGCGCCGGGAAGGCGACGGCGCCGGCGGCTCTCGGTAAGGAACGCGGGCCGCGGGGGGAGCGCGGCGCGGGGCTTGGGAGGACGGTTTGAATGGAGCCGGGGCGCCGAGGGGGGAGGGGGCCGCCGGCGCCCACAGCGGGGCTGGGGTACGGCGGCGCCCGAGGGTCAAGAAGCCTGGCCAGCACTGCGCGCGCGGGGAAGGCCACAGTGTAGCGAGGCCGCGGCGGCTACAGCATCCGCGGGCCGTGGGGTGGGGGCCCGGGCCGCGTGGAGGCCGCGCGCGCGCTCTCGCCGGGGTCGCCGGACAAAGCTCTCCGCCTCCTCGGCGGGCCGGTCTCCCGGACCCCAGTCGCCGTGTCCGCCGCGGCAGCAACAATAGCATGGCGTTTGGGTCTTCTCTGCCTACGTTTTAATGGGTCCGACCCGAATGTTGTCGTTTTGGGGAGTTGCCGCCGGGGCTCCGTAGGAAAAAGCCCCAGACGAGTCCAGGGTCGCCTGGAAACGAGCATAAGTAGCCTCTTTGGGTTAACCGACCTAAAATTTTATTTCAAGGAATTACATACTCTAGATTTTCAAGGAAAAGTAAATAACTCCCCCAGTCCCTTGCAAGGGGTGACTTCAAAAATGTTCGCCCTAAAGTGGGGCGTCTAGTCAAGTGGGGGAGGACGGTTTGCTCTTGAACGCGTTGTTTTTGTTTTGCAGCCTTTCGCCTTCTTCCCAATTGATTTTTCAGATTAAGGCTTTTATTTAAATTGTGGGCCTTTAGGAGAGTGTTCTGTGCTGGTCTTGAAGACAAGACACCAGCCCTGTGCCCCCCTCCCCCTCCCCCGTGAATCCTTGGGGGAAAGTAGGGAATACGTGCAAGAGCCACTTACTAGGAAATTGAACCAAGTTTTCAGTTGGAATTGACAGACCCGATTGGAGTTTGATTCCAGGCGCAGCCGGTCACTTAGCTGTGTGATCTTAGATAAATAGCTTAATCTCTCTGAGCCGCTGTTTGTGAAATGGGGATAATGCCACAAATGCAGTTGGTGGAAACCTGTAAAATGGTTCCTGACAAATGGGAAGTACGGTTGTTACTGTCAGGCTCAATCTCTTCCTTCATTTTTTTTTTTAATGTTTATTTATTTTAAGAGAGAAAAAACATGAGTGGGGGAGGGGCGGAGAGAAGGAAAGAGAATCCCAAGCAGGCTCCCGGAGCCTGAAGGGGTGGGGAGAGGGCGTTGATCTTGACCTGAGCCACCCGGGCGCCCCCTCCTCCTTCATGGGTGAGCAGATAGTTGTGGCGTCCCTACTGGGTGTTAGGTGGTTGATGATTGGATGCCCCGAGGAGCTTCTCCAGTCTTGTGGGAGAAGAGATGGTAAAGGTGGGAACAAGACCCCGTGGCCTATCCTGTAATCCTCACTACCCTTCCTGTGAGAGGAACACAGGGGAGCAGTAGGAGCCAGAGATCAGGGAGGTTGTGTGGAAGGGCCGCCCCGGGGGTGGGGGGTGCGGGGTTTACTCAGAATCAGGGAGGATGCATTTGACCCCCTGGACCGGTCATTGCTTCTCACTGCTACACTCACACATCACCTTGATCTTTCCTTGCGCCGCAGTTACCCCAGTTTGTAATCACACGTTCATTCTTCTCTGAGGGCCATCGGAGCAGGGATCAGGTCCTTTGGGAACATTAGTGGAACGAACGAGGGGAGCCCCGGCGAGGAAGGAGTGAACTTATGTGTGAAATGCTTGGCTCAGGACTGGGGGGTGGGTTGTAAGTGGTAAGCGTTCGTGGCTCTTCGTGGTTTTTTAACTTTCCAGGCCATTGTCCCCTGGAAATGAGGGTGTGGGGTGGCGGGTAAGGACCTCTGGTTCTGGAATCAGGCCTCCTGGGTTCACACCCAGCTTTCTAAATCCTAGCTTGACCTCGAGCAAGGCAGTTACCAGTAGGTCCCCCCCACTTGTGAAACAGGAATGGCAGCGATCACAACCTCAGACGGTTGTGAGGGTCGGGAACATACCGCGGGGAGCTGCTTCACCCACCGCGGTCACTGTAGTGAGCGCTCAGTTTATTGGAGGTAGTGTTCGTTATGTGTACGTTTTTATGTATATAGAAGTCAACTGAAAAATGAACCACGTAGATTAGAATCATCCTATATCCCAGGAAGCCCAGGTTTGATAAGCTGGTCATATATATATTGTAATGTCTTTAGAATGCATGCATAATCATGACAGTGATAAATGCTCTTGTATGTGCCACACAGCTTTGTCACTCCTTATGGACCCTCAAACACTGACAGGTAGCCCTGCCCCCCTCCCCCCCCCCGCCTTAGCTGTTTACGGGATGCGGGAGGGATGAGGTGTGTTGGGTGAGAACAGCATTCTGCCGGTGAAGGAACTGACCTTAGGGACATTTTTTCACCAAGGGCTCTAGTCAGCCTCCTGCGTTTGACTCCCGGCTTTGCCACTTACCCTCTTGGTACCTCGGAGAAATGGAGGTGACAGTTCCCGGCACTTAGTGACTCCTCAGATGTGCCAGCCAGCTTTGGCCTCGGTTGTTAAGGCTGCCATTGCACAGAGGGACCCATTCACACTGGCCATAGACGGAACATGACAGGAACGGCGCCTCCTGGAGTTGTGCGAGAAGTGGCCCAACCTCACGTTCCCTATTCGAACAAGCGGGCATTGAGAGCCTGCTGCAAGCCGGGCCCCACTGGGGGCTGGGGATTCAGCCAGGAGCAGGCAGACCAGGGCCCTGTTCTCATTCAGTCCTATCTGCCTCCTTATTTGCAAAGGGAGACGGTAATAGTAGCTGGCTACGCGGATGGGTGCAAGGACCAAACAGCAATGACAACTGTAAAGTGCTCAGAACAGTGCCTGGCACGTAGTGCTGAGTACTCGGTAGCTGTGGTCCCGTGTTAGGACCCTGGCAGGTTGAGACACAGAGTATATTTTTGCCTTGTTGTGGTAGTTTCTGTATGTTTTCAAAGTGAGTCAAAGGAATCAACTATTCTGTTTTGTCTTTCATCATTTAAAAATTGTAAGTTTACGATTTCACCATAGTGCACTGGAAAGAGGGAAGTGTGTTCAGTGGCCTCGGTTTTGGAAACTATCAGGCGTTTGTTTCCCATCTCACATATTTCCTCATGACTTGTGACGTTTGATTGGAACACTAAGAGAACTGAAGTTAAAAAAAAAAATCAAATCAAAGGGAACGTACAAGACCTCCAATAAAGGGCGACAACAGCTGCTGGGGTATTGTGGGGAATGTCTGAGGGGGAACACCTCAGAATCAGGTCTGAGCTGTCGTTGCGGTCACCCTTGTGGAGATCATCCCTAAGAAGTGTAAGGCTCGTTAATATGATCGGTAGTATCTTCATTGGAATTTTCTGTTAACTGCATGCTGATGATAGCAACTTCTCAGGACGAGGATTTGATGGGCATGAGAAATTGGACCTCAAATCATCTTCATGTAAGGGAAAGGGCCTCGAGGGCAGTGCCAGGTCCCCAGCGGGGTTGGCTGAGCGGTTGGATCGCACAGGGTGGAGAGAATGGAAGGGAAGCTTCCATTTCCTTACAGCTCCCTCAGAGAAGGGGCTTTCTTTAGAAAAGAGGTAGCTGTTAGCAGGACATAAACCAGCCCAGGCCCCTTCCAAGCCTTTGCTGCTAGATGGGCCTCCAGAGCTTTGCCTGGGGACTGTTACTGTGTTAAGTGAGGCAGGTCTTCATTTTTGCCTGTGGATACTTGTTACTGGCTGGGTTTTGCTCAGTGTGTGATGGACCCCATTTGTAGTAGCAGCGGGCTTTGAAATGGCTCCTTGGGATGGCTTAAGTTCGCTTTTCGCTGCTAAGTCACGCCCCACTGGCTCAGGAAGCAGGTGGCTGCATGGCAGTTGCTGCCTTACCTGTTACAGAGGGGATGTCATTTGATGTGCACCTTGATTTGCACCAAAAGTCCCAGTCGAGGGGCACGGTGGATGGTGTCATTGTCTTGAAGGTGATGATGAGGCACAGGGGTCTACTCGTTGGGCCCTGGGAGCTACATCTGGCCCTGATGACTGCCGGGGGTGCTTCGGATCACAGCCTGGTCTGCTGTTGTGCCCCCCTCCTGGGAACACAGTGGATATTCAGAGTGCTTCCGTTGCTTGCACTTTGCACCCTTCCGGGCTGTCCTCTGCCTTTTTTTTTTTTTTTTTTTTTAATGTTTTATTTATTTCTGAGAGAGAGAGAGAGAGAGAGAGACAGTGTGAGCAGGGAAGGATCAGAGAGAGAGAGGGAGACACAGAATCTGAAACAGGCTCCAGGCTGTGAGCTGGCAGTCAGCTCAGAGCCTGACGCAGGGCCCGAACCCATGAACCGTGAGATCATGACCTGAGCTGAAGTCGGATGCTCAACCAACTGAGCCACCCAGGCGCCCCTGTCCTCTGCCTTTTGATACTCAGCCTAAATTCATTACTCAGGCCTTGGAGTCAGATAGACTTGAGGCGGGACTCTACTTCCTGTGTGATGTTGGACCAATGACTTAACCTCTCTGAGCAGAAAACCCCTGTTCCTCGCATAGTCTCCCCGTTGGCACCTCCAGTCACCAGTACTAAACCAAGGGATGTGAGCCAAACTCCAGCCTGGCTGGGCTTTGCCAAACCTGGCTCCGGAGCTGGTCAACCACAAGGAGGGTGGGGAGAAACACTTTTTATATTTCAAAAGACACCTGCTAGCTAAGGCCCTGTTGGTTACTTTGCTCACCATTGACTCCTTTCACCCATTTACTCTTATGTCTATTCACTGCATCCAGAGAAATCTTCTAAAACCATCGTGAGACCGTGGCCCTGCCCTGCCCAGAGCATTCCAGAGGTTTCCCCTTGAACCTATAATAGACTCTTACCTCCTCACTGCTGCCCTTAAGGCCTGCAATCTCCTCTCCCACCCATCTCTGACTTCATCTACTGTCACATCCCCCCTCTGCTCTAATCATCCAGCACAGTCTCACCCCAGGACCTTTGTGCTTGCTGGTCCCTCTGCGCATCCACTGGACGGTTGGGCTTCCATTCCACTTCAGGTGTCTGCCTCGATCTAGCCACTCACTGAGACCGTCCCTGGCCACTGTGACGGAAGGAGTGATGCCTGTCAGCTTGGTGGTTAACCCTGCTTCTTTTTTTTCACGTGGAAGTTCATAGCACTTGCACCCCCTACGTAACATCACGTCATGTTTATTTGTGTGCTTGCCTTTTGTACTCATTTGTCAGTTCCACCAGGAACTGTCACTTCCAACCAGGCAGGGATTTTGTCGGCTGCTGGACAAAGTACCTGGTACTTGGTACCTTGCTCAGCACAGAGTTGGTTCTCAGTCAGCATTTGAGGTGCCTTGGCGGGCCTGTCACAGGTGAAACTCTGCGGGTATGGCCACCATGCCTCCCTGGCCAGTCTTGCGTTTTGTGCGCCGCTGTTGTGGGGGACTTCTCTCCTGCCCTCTGCACGCATTATGCGTTGTGCTCAGTGTTGACTATACAGCAGGTACCACAAGAGACCCAGCAGTAGCTCCTGACATCCGTGCAGTGTGGCTTGATCAGCCTTAAAAGGGGAAAAAGAAGAGTCTGTCCATGTTTCACGGGGAACATGGTCAGGACAGATTTGTAAAACTGATGGGATTTACTTGATGTATGTTTTAGGTTTGCTGGGTCACGTCGTGACTGCAGATTGTGGTCAAAAGAGTTTGACAGTTACCCGTCTAGTGGATAGATGAGCTAGTGTTTGTTCTCTCCGTGGAGACACTGCATCTCCCTGCCAGATTAGAGCTTCAATTCCACAAGGGCAGAGAACTGGCCAGGGTGTCATCATATCTTCAGATCTTCCGGTGTGTTTTATTTTTTTAATTTTTAATTTTTTAATAAAAAAATTTCTTTAATGTTTTATTTATTTCTGAGAGAGAGAGAGAGAGAGGCACTGTGAGCAGGGGAGGGTCAGGGAGAGAGGGAGACACAGAATCTGAAGCAAGCTCCAGGCTCTGAGCTGTCAGCACAGAGCCCGATGCGGGGCTCAAACCCACCAACCATGAGAACATGATCTGAGCCGAAATCAGACGCTTAACCGACTGAGCCCCCCAGGCACCCCTCTTCTGGTGTGTTTTAGATGAGGAGGTGCTCTTCAGTGGTTTTCAAGTGAATGAAAACCGTTTTTTTAGTGTTTATTTATTTGTGAGAGAGAGTATGTGCACAGGGGAAGTGCAGAGAGAATCCTAAGCAGGCTCCACACTCAGGACAGAGCCCAGCTAGAGGCTCAGTCTCAAGACCATGAGATCACGATGTGAGCCGAAATCAGGAGTCAGATGCTTAACCGACTGAGCTGCCCAGGTGCCCCCTGAGTGAAAATTTTTAAAGGGCAGGAGGTGTGGATTCCAGTGAATAAAATGATATATAATTCCTAGCGCTAAAAATAATACAGTAGACCCCCATATCCGGGGGGCATAGGTTCCAAGACCTCCGCTCCCAGTGGGTGCCTGAAACCGTGGATAGTACTCAGTCCTATCTGTACTGTCTCTCTTTATACATAGGTACCTATAGCAACGTTTAATTTACAGATAAAGCCCAGTAACTGATTAGCAATGTGAAAATTATTTTTTATGGTTTTTTTTTTTTAATTTACTTCTGAGAGAGAGAGATCACAAGTGGGAGAAGGGCACAGAGAGAGAGAGAGAGAGAGAAAATCAGCAGGAGGCTTCTGGTTCTGAGCTGTCAGCACAGAGCCCGATATGGGGCTCGAACTCATGAACCGTGAGATCATGCCCCGAGCTGAAGTCAGACGCTTAACCAACTGAGCCACCCAGGTGCCCCCAACGTGAAAATTATTATACATACATACCTATGACAAAGTTTAATTTACAGGTGAGGCGCAGTGATTAGCAACATGAAAATTAGTATCAGAAAACCTCATTTAAACTGAATTGGGAGGACAGAAGGGGGAGCTCTCAAAACCTAACCCTTGTCATCAGGAGTGGCAGACCCACCAGGAACACACCTTCCTTGCAAGTCAAACCTTGCAGGTCCTAGAACTTTACTGCCCCAGCTGGGGAGGAAAGCTTCTCTTCTGCCCTAGCAACAGCCCAGCCAATGAGAGACTGTCACAACTCAGCCAATGAAACGCTACCTTGCTTCTACCTCCTCACTTACTTGTTTATAACAGCCCTCCTGACTGCCCCCATTCCTTGCGTAAAAGAGCATTCTTCTTTGTTCTCTGGACTTGCCTGTGGTTTTGCCATAGTTTGCTTGTCCCGGATTGCAATTCTCTGCTGCTCCCGAATAAACCCATTTTTGCTGGGAAGTTAACCGACAGTTTTATTTTTAAGGTAAACAACAACAACCGATAATAAAATGGAACATTTATGACAACATGCTGTCAGAAAAGTGTGTGAATGTGCTCTTTCTCTCTCAAAGCACCTTGTACTGTACTCCCCCTTTCTGGGACGATGTGAGGTGATAAAATGCCTGTGTGATGAGATGAAGCGAGGTGAGTAATGTGGGCGTTGTGATGCAGTGTTTAGCTACAGCTGATTTTCTGGCAAAGCCCTGTGCGGGGCGTCGGGGGGAGATCATCTGCTTGGGGACCACAGTTGGCCCTGGGTAACTGAAACTGGAAAGTGAAACCTGGATGGGGGAGTGCTGGGGACAGGAACTACTGTACCTAGTTACATACAGACTTGAACTGATAAGACATTGTAACTAATTATCACAACAGAGGTTTTGTTTGTTTGTTTCTGAAGTGTATTCCTTTTTTTTTTTTTAATTTTTAGTGTTTATTTTTGAGAGAGACAGAAAGTGCTCATATGAGAGAGAGCATGAGCAGGGGAGGGGCAGAGAGAAAGGGAGGCACAGAATCCAAATCAGGCTCAGAGCTGTCAGCACAGAACCTGACACCGGGCTCGATCATGACCTGAGCTGAAGTTGGACGCTTAACCAACTGAGCCACCCAGGTGCCCCTGTATTCTTTAAAAAAAAATTTTTTTTTAAATGTGTTATTTATTTCTGAGAGAGAGACAGTGTGAGCAGAGGAGGATCAGAGAGAGAGGGAGACACAGAATCTGAAACAGGCTCCAGGCTCTGAGCTGNAGGCATTTTCCCATCACACGAAGAAGGGTGAGTATAGTACAGAAAGGTATTTTGAGAGAGAGAGACTACATTCACATAACTTTTATTATAATATATTATTATAATTGTCCTATTTTAGTATTAATTATTGTTGTTAATCTCTTACTGTGTCTTATTTATTCTTTGTTTTTATTTTTTTAATGTTTTTTTAATTTATTTCTGAGAGAGAGACAGTGTGAGCAGAGGAGGATCAGAGAGAGAGGGAGACACAGAATCTGAAACAGGCTCCAGGCTCTGAGCTGTCAGCACAGAGCCCGACGCGGGGCTCGAACCCACGAACTGTGAGATCATGACCTGAGCTGAAGTTGGATGCTTAACTGACTAAGCCCCCCAGGCGCTCCCCCTCCTCCCATATTCCTTTTTTAAATATAGGGCAAGGTTTTGCTGCTTAATTCTACTGCAAGGAAAGTGCCCAGCGCCGGCTATGGAACAGCCAGCGTTGGGGAAGCGCCGGCTCGGGAATGAGCTGTTTCCATAGGTTCCCTGGGAATGCAGACGCCTCATCCCATTTGTCACAGACCAGTGTGCCCCATACCACCAGGTCAGGTGTGGACAGTTTTCTTAGTAGAGCCTTGGGGGGAAAACCTCATTTTGTAGTTTTACTGTAACAAATAAAGCTGGGGTCGCCGAAGGCATCCTGCCCGGCGTCCTCGATCCATCTGAGTGCCCTGCCATGGCCTGCCCACAGTGTGTCTGCTGCTGACATGTGTACGGCAACATTGCCCTGTGCCCCCGAAGCAAAGTAGCAGCTCTCCTGGGGCCAAGCTCCCGTACAGTGCTGATTTTCAGGCAAGGTGGGGGGGGGGAACCCCACACGCCATAATCCCAGCAGGCAGAGTTTAGAGGGTCCTTATTGCCTGTTAGCAGCTCGTCCTGCTGTAGTGGCCGTCGACCGCCATTCTTTTTATTAATTTTATTTTTTCCATTTTAATTCCAGTGTAGTTAACTTACAGTGTTACTTTAGTTTCTGGTGTATGATGTACTGACTGAAGTGGGGCGCCTGGGTGACTCAGTCGGTTAAGCGTCCGACTCTGACTCAAGTCATAATCTCAGTTCGTGGGTTCGAGCCCTACGTCGGGCTCTGCACTGGCAATGCGGGACCTGCTTGGGGTTCTCTCTGCTTCTCCCCAACTCACGCGTTCTCTTTCTCTCTCAAAATAAATAATAATTTGAAAGAAAGAATTACAAATTACTCAGTGTTCATCAGGGCAAGTATATTAACCCCCTTCACCTATTCCACCCACCCCCTTCCCCCCGGTAACCACCAGTTTGTTCTTTATAGTGAATGAGCCTGTTTTTTGGTGTGTGTCTTTTTTCCTTTGTTCATTTGTTTTGTTTGTTACGTTTCACATACGAGTGCAATCCTATGGTATTTGTCTGTACCTGACTGATTTATTTCACTTAGCGTTATACCCTCCAGATCCGTCCCTGCCGCCGTAGCCATGATTCTTTTTTTTATAAGAGGAAAGCAAAGGGCGGTATGAAAGAAGAAGATGTACTTCTCGAGCAGTCTGGTTCCGCATTTGAACGTCAATAGATGTTTCTATTTTAAATGATAGTTTTGATGAAGTTGAAAGTAGAAAGAAAATAATGCAATCCTCAGATCTTTTCATCTTTTTTATTTCCACAAAGGCACTGCCTGGCCATCTTTTCTGGGTTTTTATTTCCCAGGTATTTTGCCCATCGAAGTTGGTTGGTTGGTTCGTTTTGGTGTGTTTTTCGGTTTTGTTTTGTTTTTTAAATATACAGGATTGACAAAGTACTAGAAGGTTGTTGTAAAAAAAAACAAACAAAAAAAACACTCCAACACAAAAAACCCCAGAGATCTGTGATGTGGAAAGTGTCAGTTCCCCATCACACGCCTCCCGAGAGAGCTGCTGGCCGCTGCCACCACAGCTCGGCACGGTTTCTTTGGACCGGTTTCGGCGTGTAGATGAGCTTGCGTGTGTTCTCACTCTTGGCAAAGTGCGGCTCGGGCCAAGCACACCTTCCATTGGTGCCCCCTTCTTTCCTCTGCTTCATCGTGGACCTTCCTCCACGTCCGCGTGCACGAAGCTCCCTCATTCAGGGAGCGTCCTGCTTCCGGGGTGTGGATTGTGTGGGGCTTCGGCTTGTTCAGCGGGTGGGGTGCTCCGAGAAACCAAGGTGAAGGGACCACGTCACCCCCAGACCCGTTGGCCCTGGGAACCCGCGTTTTCATCCTGCAGCCTGTTGTATGTGTCAGCCTTCAGGGCTTTGATTCTCGCCCCAGGGTGGTTTTGTTTGCCGTCACGTTCCTTTGGGCTCTGCCTGCCCGGACTCTCCGGTGCTGTTCCCTCCGTCCCCGTGGAGCCCTCCCCCCCCCCCAGCCCCCGCACACTTGACCCACAGGCCGCACGCGCACTTCCCAATTAGGCTCCCAGACACACGTGCTAGGGGTGGCGCTGTTCGTCCCCTCGTCCTTCACCTTCTCCACGGCTTAGGTGTGGCTGACTGGTCCGAGATGGATTTCAGTGTTTGTGTTTAATTGCCTTCTTTTCCCAGCCCAGACACCAAGGGACTCGTCACAGAGGCACTAGTAGGGGTCTGGTCTGAACGATGGAAGCCACCTGAAACCCCCAAGACCATGGGATGACCTTGGAGACCCAAGGAATTTGCTGGAAATACCAAATGCTAGGTTTACTGTATAGGCATTTGGTGATGAGGGAAGGGGGGCGGGTAGCTGTTTCTTGCCTTGGGCTCCACCTCACTTCTGAAATTTCTGGCCAAGCTCTCAGGCCCATCTGAGTGGGCATCTCGCTGTATCACGGTAGTGCCCTGCCCTTGAAGGAGGCTTGGCTGGCCACAAGGGCTTTGATGGCGGGTTACAACACTGCGTTTGAGTCAGTGGGATCCAGGAGGGCAAGGGAGGATTCGCAGCAGCTCCCCGGTCCGGCCCGGTGACTGCGAGGGCGGGCCTCGTCACTTGGGCCCGGAGGTCCGTGCACGCCTGGGCTGTGCGGCCCGCGGGCCTGGGTGCAGCCGCTGTTGCCTCTCCGGTCCCGCGGGGCCGCCTTGTGCAGCCCCCGCTTCCTGAGTTGGCTCCTGAGCACTTCGGGCAGGAACATCACTTGAGCTTTGTCCTGCGGGGGAGGGCTAAGTTTGGGAAGCAAATCCTCCGGAGCAGTTACTGCCTGGCTTGGTTGACTTGTGCCTTTGTAAGGAGGAGGATGCTGCTCCCGCGTCAGCAGTGACCAGTCGGGAGCAGCCGGGAGCAGCCACTCCGTGGGTGCCGAGGCTGTGGGTTGCCCCAGCCGTGCGGGGTTACTTCCCGCCTGTCTGCACCTGACGTGCGTTCGCCCATGTGATGGTGGCTGCCGGGGCGGGGGGAAGGGGGGGTGGTCTCCGCTCCAGCCTACAGAGGCAGAAACAGGCTGGAGAAGGGTAAGTCCCCCATCTAGTATCGTCCAGTCGGCAAGTGGAAAAGTCCACACTCCGAGTCCAGGCTGCACTGCAGTGAGTTACACTGTGGTCTTGGCCTTGTGACCCTAGCAGTTCCACTGGGTGGCCTGTGAGCCTCAGGGACCCCTCTGTCAGCGAGCTCTTGACAGTCCCTCTGGGAGGTGTAGTGGTGTACCCTCTGTCAGTACGCCTGGTCCTTGCCACCAAATGGGCCCGGAGCCCTGCTTCCCCTCTCTGGCTGGGTCATCTTCCCTGTGACTTCTTTGCGACTGATAACATCCTTGGCAGCCGTAAATCCCTAGGAGGCGGGAGCAAGTCACAGTCTCTCTGGATTTTAAAATACCCCTTTCCTTCCTCTATCTCCGTGACCTTGAGATAGTAAAGGAAAACTGATTTCCTCTGCTCACAGCACTCTGACACCAAATGTGTGGGTTTTCCACACCGAGCAAGTTTCTGCAGACACCAGCCGAGTGTCCTACACTTCACCTCTGACACTGATTACGGAGAGTTAGTGCAGACCCTGGAGGTTAAGGGCTCAGCCCCACAAGACTCCCACTGCCGGCGCCAGTCACAAGGAGTGGGTCCCCAGGTTACCCGCACTTCTGTCCAACTTGGTTATAAATGGGGTTACCATGACGCCCTCCTCAGCTCAATTATCTGATATAACAGCTGGCAAATCTCGAGAGTTTACGTGTGTCTACCAGTTTGTTTTATTAAAAAAATTTTTTTAAAGTTTTATTTATTTCTGATTGAGAGAGAGAGGCAGTGTGAGCAGGGGAGGATCAGAGAGAGAGGGAGACACAGAATCCGAAACAGGCTCCAGGCTCTGAGCTAGCTGTCAGCACGGAGCCCCAACGCGCGGGACTCGAACCCGCAAACTGTGAGATCGTGACCTGAGCTGAAGTCAGACACTTAACTGACTGAGCCACCCAGACGCCCTTCTACCAGTTTATTTTGAAGGATATTGTAAAGGACAGGGATGAATAGCTGTATGAAGAAGAGGACTAGGAGGATCCTGATGCAGGAACTTGGTCCCCATGGAGTAGGAACGTGCCACCCTGCTAACACACGGATGTGGGCATCAACCCAGAAAGCTCTTCTGCCCTCTTAGTTTAGAGTTTTTGTGGATGCTTTATGATGTAGACATGTATTCATTCACTTTCCAGTTCCTCTCCCCTCCTTGGAGGATGGGGCTGGAAGTTCCAAGCTTTTAATCACGGCTTGGTCTTTCTGACAACCACCCCCATCCTGAAGCTCTCCAGGAGCCCACCAAGAGTCCTTTCGTTAGAACTAAAGACCCTCCTATCACTGAGGAAATTTCAAGGGTTTTAGTCAAAAACTGAAGGCAGAGGGGCGCCTGGGTGGCTTAGTCAGTTAAGCATCCGACTTTCGCTTAGGTCATGATCTCGCGGTTCGTGGGTTCGAGCCCTGCGTCGGGCTCTGTGCTGACTGCCAGCTCAGAGCCTGGAGCCTGTTTCAGAGTCTGTGACTCCCTCTCTCTCTGACCCTCCCCTGCTCACGCTGTCTCTCTCTCTCTCTCCTGGAAATAAATAAAACATTAAAAAAAATTAAAAAAAAAACAAAAACTGAAGGCAGAGACCAAATACACATTTCTCATGATCTCAGGGAGACACAATTTTCTTGAATAGGGCTCCGAAACCTTTAACTACCTAAGGACAAATGTGATACATCAGACACCATTAAAATAAGAACAACTCTGAGCACCGGGGGTCGTACGTAAGCGCTGAATCTCGGCATCTACCCCTGAAACCAAGAGCACGCTGTATACACTGTGTGTTAGCCAACTTGGCAATAAACTATATTAAAATAAATAAATGAAAAGGCAATAAATAAAGAAGAACTTCTCTGCATCTTGAGACACCCTTGGAGAACGCAAGGGTGAGCCCCAGCCTGGAAGAGGAACCACGTATCCCCAAGCGAAACATCGTGAAGACAGGCCCTCTGCAGAAGCGAGTATCTCAGTGGCCAGTCAGTATACAGAGAGGCATCCATGCCGTTGGTCGCAAGGGAAATACCAAAGAAAATAAGAGACAATTATACACTCACCGGAACGGTCACAAGTCAGAGGGACCGACAGCGCCGAGCGTCAGCGTCGACGGAGAGGAGCTGGACCGCGTCACCCGCTGCTGGGGGCCTGGCGGTGTGTGGGCGCGTAGTCCTGGTGTGGAAAGCTAGCGATACTTACCTGAGCCAGATTTATGCCTTCTTCTGACTAACATTTCCACTCCTGGATCCCCAAGGAAAATGAATGCCTGCGCCCGCCAGATGATATTGGCTTTATTAGCCAGAGCCCAAACCTGCAGCCACGAGCCCGCGGAGAGGAGGGCAGGCAAATGAAGAACAAGTGCCCACCGCCCCGGCAACGTGGATGCCCCTCGCAGAGGAGCCAGAGGACACTATGCGCGTTTCCCCTAGATGCAGTTC